>NW_006399814.1:5279353-5340986 GCF_000299155.1 Elephantulus edwardii
TCAGATTAAGCTTCAGAATTTTTGCCTCCAAGGAGCACTCTGAGTTCACCCTCTCTAGGATGAAGCTGTTTATTCTCTTAGCAGTCCATGGTATATTCAATACTCTTCCCCAACACCACAGCTCAAAGACATCAACTCTCCTTCTATCATCCCTAGTCATTGTCCAGCTTTTTGACATATAACAAGTAATTGCAAAGACTATGGCCTTAATCAGGCACAACTTAGTCTCCAGAGAGCACCAAATGATAGAGCTATAAAATATACAGAGCAAACATTAACAGAACTGAAAAAAGAAATAGACAACATCACTATATTAGTAGGAGACTTGGGTATACCACTCTTAAGAAGAGAGAACTACCAGAAAGCAACATAACAAAGATGCTGAAGAATTAAATCATGCAATAAACCAGCTCAATTTCATAGATATATACAGGTTTTGCACCCCAGGAAGTACAGTATACCTGCTCCAATGTGCATAGAGCATTCTCCAGAATAGAGCACATTTTGAGTCAAAAAGAAACCATCAATATATTCAAACACATGAAAATAATATAAATCATCTCAGACCACAATGCTACAAAATTAGAAATTAATAACAAGAGGGTAAAGGAGAGAAAAAAACCCCACACCCATACATTTGAAAACAACAACTTGCTTGAATATGAGTGGTTACTGGAGAAAATTTTAAAAATGAAATTAAAAAGTTTTTTGAAACAAATGACAATGAAAACACCACTTACTAAAAGCTCTGGGAAAGAGCCAAAGCAGTAATTAGAGGTCAGTTTATAGCAATAAGTAAACACATCAAAAGACAAGGGAAAAAAATTGACTCTCTAAACCACCATCTCCAACAAACTGAAAAAGAACAGCAAGAAAATCTGGCACCCTCTAAAAAACATGAAATAATAAAAATTAGGGCATAAATAAATGAAATAGAAAAACAAAAACCAAAATGCCAATTTAAACCATCAACAAAACCAGAGTTGGTTCTTTTCAAACTTAAATAAAATCAACAAACCACTGGGGAAACTAATGGAAGAAAAGTTACAAATAAGAGATGAGAGAGGCAACGTAACAACAGAACCAACTAAAATAAAAAGGTTGTTGTTGTTGTTATGTGCCATTGAGCCACTCGCTACTTATAGTGACCCTATGTACAACAGTCCTAAACCCTGATGTATCCTGTGCCAATCTTATTGTCTCTGACAATTGTCTACCTCCATTACTCCAGTTACTAAATCAATCCATCTCATTGAGGATCTTCCTCTCTTGTGCTGTCCCTCCATCCTGCAAAGCATGACGTCCCTCTCCGAGGACTGGTCCCACCTTGCTAAATGTTCAAAATATGTCTGATGAAACTTCAGAATCCTTGTCTCCAAGGAGTAGACTGGTCTCACCCTCTCTGGGATGAACTTATTTGTTGTTCTAGCAATCCATGATATATTCAACAATCTTATCCAGCACCACAGCTCAAAGGCATCAGTTCTCCTGTCATTCTTCAGTCATTGTCCAGCTTTCCAATGCATAGTAAGTAATTGCAAAGATCATGGCCTGGATCAGGTGCACCTTAGTCTCCAGACTGACATCATTACTCTTCAGTACCTTGGAGAGGTCTCTGACAGCAGACTTTCCCAGTGCAATTCATCTTTTTCTTTCTCTGTTGCTGGTACCAAGAGTGTTGATTGTGGAGCCAAGTACACTAAAGTGGTTAACAATCTTGATCTCTTAACAATCTGTCATGATGGTGCCAATTGGCTCAGTGGAGAGATTCTTTGTTTTCTTGATGTTGAGCTTCAATCCATCTTGAAGGCTGCAGTCCTTGACCTTCTACAGCAAGAGCTACAGGTCCTCCTCAGTCTCAGAAAGCAGGGTTGTGTCATCTGATAATGCAGATTGTTGATGAGTCTATCTTTAATCCTGATGCCACATTTCTCCTTATAGAGCCCAGACTCCTGGATAACCTGTTCCACATATAGACTAAAGAGGTATGGAGATAGGACACATTCATGGTGTACACCCTTCCCAATTTTGAACCATGCAGTGTTTCCTTGCTCTGTTCTGACGACAGCATCCTCGTCCTAGTATAGGCTTTGCATAAGCACAATCAAGTGTTCTGGGATTCCCACTCTTCTCAGAGTCAGCCACAGTTTGTTACAATACACACAGTCAAATGCCTATGCATAATCAAGGAAACACAGATAGATATACTTCTGGTGAGGTAGACAATTAATAATTAATGATTATAGAAGAAGAATCAATGCCTTTGATTTATGGGCTGAAGAAGAGTAATGAACATGCATAGATCACCAAGACAATAAACAGGTCTGTCTTTGAGAGAATAAAACCAAGTTTCTCTTTGGAGGCAAGGATTTTGAAGTTGATCTCACAAGCTTTGAGTACATGTCCCGGAAGCACCAGCAATTAAAGAAAAACATCATGTTTGGGAGGGTGGAGGGACAGCACAGGAGAGGAAGACCCCAGATTAGATGGATGAGCCCAGTAACTGAGGGTAGCACTGAAATTGGCAGTACTGGGGGTAGGTGTGTTAGAGAATATGAGACTGGTTCAGGATAGGGCAAGCTTCAGAGTTGTTGTATTTAGGGTCACTATGAGTTGCAGATGACTTGACCGTACATGACAATGACCTTTGCAGAGCTGCTGGTGGATTGGAACTACCAGAAATATGTGGCTTTTTATTTAGCCCTTCAACTCCCTTCTGACTCTGCTACAACTCACGGATGTTCTCTTCACTACCTCCGATCCGTCTCTTCCAGATTGTGGAATGTCCTAAGGCTACTGATATCCCTGCTGCTGCTGCTGTTGCTGGCATGGCGGTATGATCTCAGAAGTAGACATCGTTGATCTCTAAGAAGGAGGAGTTGAGGGGTTCGTGTTTAGACAAAGCCAGTAAGTGACAATGAGAAAATTTCACTGCCGAATCATCTGCTAGGTTTTCCTACCATTCCTTTTGTCGCTTAGAAATGTCTCCCGAATGCCTACCCTGTGCCAGGGTTGGCCCTGGACTCTTCAGAAGCCTCACTGAACCAAGTCCTGCTCACCAAACCCACATCTTCACCAGTGTAGACTTACATTAAAAGGGGGTGAAAAATTAGTATATTATATAGTACTAGAAAATGGTCATAATATAAAAGTGTAGAGCTTGGCAAAGGAATAAAGGAGTCATGGGGCAGGGAAGGCTTCATTTCGAAGGTCACACCTCAGCAAGAGCCAAGAGGACACGAAGAGTTAAGCACCCCCTGTGCAAAAAAGAGCATGTCTTTGTTAGTTTTTAGGTTGTGGGGAGGTTTAAATACTGCTGTAACAAATCGCCACAAACGACAATGACTCAAAACAGCATCCATGTACCAGGTCATTTTAATGTAGAATAGAAGCCCAAAATGAAGAGGTTTGCTGCTCTGTTCGATATCTATAATTACCTGAGTCAAATCTTTATCTGGATGCTCTAAGGGAAAAAAATCTGCTTCTAAATTCAGCCAGGTTGTCATCCAAGACTCAAGGTTGATGTCTTCATTCCTTTCCTGACCACCAATAATGGTCACTCTCCTTTCCTCAGCCACCTGAATGTCCTCATGTCATGAACTTCTCATCTTCGGAGTCAGTAACAGAACACTGAATCTCCTCATACTTTGAATCTCCGACCTCTTCTTCCACCGGCAATCAGCCTGGGATACTCTCTGCTTTTTAAGGGCTCACCTGACTGATGCAAAATGGTTTTACCTATTCTGGAGGGAAGGCAGTGCTGCTCAATCACTCATGTTGTCAGCAGGGCTGCCTTGACTGCTTCACAGGGTGGCAACATCCCCGCAGAAAGCTCTGAAAGCCTAGACTTGGATTTCCATGATGATTTCGGCTGTATCCCGTTTGGCAGAGAAAGTCATGAGACACTCCAGATTCAAGAGTAAAGAAATAGACCCCATCATTGATGAGAAAAGCAGCAAAGAATTTTTATTCTGCCATAATTTACGTTTAACTGTATCTTTTGAACTTGAGTAGAAATTATAACACAAGAATTAACAGGTTGTCGCCTTCTCTTAACTCTTCTCCATCTCAATACCACTGTCAGCTAATGGTTCAAGCCAGCAACTAAAGTATCCCTTTGATCATTAACTTTGTCTCAGGCACATAGTCAACTAAAAGAAGAACACTAGAAATAGGACAAACCTCAATTTCCAAGCCATCTTTCTAATGTTTCCACCACATTGTCCTCGTACATACTACAATAACATCTAGCTGGGACTCCTAGCTGTTGACTCTACTTTCTCACTTCCCCTTTCCATCCCTTCTATCCATTCTCCTATCCACTTCCAGAATGAGCTTTTATGTATAAATGAGATACAACACTCTCTATTTAAATCCCCCCCTTGTCTCCCATTTGCCTTGAGATGACTTTCATGGTCTCCCTATATGAATCACCCCCTGCTCCCTCTCCTATAAACTTCATCGTTCCTTGTATCTGCTCCTCTGAAGGTTCTTGTTACGTGCCATCAAATCATCTGCAACTCATAGTATCCCTATGTACAATAGCTCTGAACCCTGCCTATGCTGAGCCAGTCTGTCTACAAGACACCTACTCCCATTTCCCCAGTTGCTGTGTCAATCCATATCCTCTTCTTCTCCTGTGCTGTACCTCCACCCTTCCAAGTATGATGGCCTCTCAAAGACTGATCCCTCCTGGCCACGTATCGTAATTTGTGAGACAGAGCTTCAAAATCCTCGTTTCCAAGAAACAGCTTGGTTTCATCCTCTCCAAGGCAGATATATGGATCTCTTGGTGGTCTGCAGTATGTTCAAAACTCTTCTACAGCGCCACAATGCAAAGGCATCCTTTCTTCTTCTAACATTCTTTGAGGTCAAGCTATCTTTTATATATTTTCCCAACTATTGATGATTTCCCCCTAGTCTGCTCTACTAAGAACATGACTCCCAGTCAACAGAACAAGATCAGCTCCCCTTTGTCAAGCAGTAAGAATTTTCCTCACCACCCATCACTCTCTGTAAACTCTAGGAGTTTTCTAGGGCTGCCACAACACATACTCCTAGTGGTTGGATGTAAAGTACAGAAAAGTATTCTTTCAAAGCTCTGGAGATCAGAGGCTCAAATTAGAGTATTAGTCACATTGATGCCTTCTAATGAAGAGTTTTGAAAAAGGCACTTTTTCATGAGTCTTTCCGGTTCTGATGGTTTTTACCAACTCTGAGCAAATCATAGATGCATCTGTCTCCACTGTCATATGGCATCTGTCTTTCCTGTGTATGCCTCTTTTCCCATTTCATCTTTTCTGTGTATTCTTTTCATTTTCTTGCTTGCGTGGTTTCTGCTGTGAAATCAGAACTTAATTTCATTGGTTGTCCTCTGTAGGTGACTTTGTTTTTCTTGCGCTCCTTTTTGTATCCTATCCTTATCTTTAATTTTGGAGAATTTGATTTGGTATGTCTTGATGGATTTTTGGGGTTTTTTTTTTTAGTCTTATCTGTTTGGAGTTTACTGAGTATCTTGATACCAGGGAAGTTTTCTTCTAGTACCTTTTCAGAATTTTCTCTGTGCTTTCCTTGTCCCTCTTGTGTTCCAGAATTCTGATTATATATATGCTGTTTCTATTGACATTTATCCCAGATGATTCTAATGCTTTCTTAATTTTCTTTCTATTTCCTTTCTGATTTTAAGTGGTATACCTCTGGTCTGTCCATTTGCTGTACAGAGGTAACTCGTGGTTGCTGTGATGCTAAATACTGTGACACTGATGTGTCAAATGTGATAATGATTACCCATGGTGGACAGTGTTTAGTGGAGCTCCCCATTTAAAACAAGCTTGGAAGCAGGAATGGCATCCACTTCTGAAATAGCTTGCCTCTAGAAATCCTATGAACTTGGAGAAATGATGAAAGTTACCCAAGTGTTCAGGTCTTTCATTCATAGGGTCGCTATGAGTCGTCTATGACTCGATGGCACTAAACAACAACAACAACAATAGTGGGCATACATCAATGATGATTAAATTTATAAAACACAGTGTATGGAAATGATCATGTGATATACAATGTGAACAAAGTATTTGTGAAACATAATGCACAAGAATGAAACACAATGCATTCTAACTTTGTATGCAAATCAACATTAAAATAATATAAAAATTAAAAAACAAATACAAAAACACTTCCTGGCACAGGAACGCTAATCCAAAGAGACACATTCCCCTTTTTTCAATTTTTTTCTTGATCCCAAGTTTTCTTTTCTCGGCTTCCTAAGCACAACAGCCCTTCCCTTCACTTTTATCATTTGTGAGGGGGAAAAAAATTAGAGCCTAAATCCTAGGGACACTCCCTGCAGTGTTAGCTTAAGAGTTGGCTTTTGGGCCATTGCATTGACCCCCTCTGGCCTCCAGATACCTTAACTGAAGTTACGTGGTCTTTCAAATCATCAATAGCTCTGGGACTAGACTAGGAAAAGAAAGAGAGTGGAGGAAGGACCTGGTGGCAAGAACCTGGGGATAGTGATGGAGAGACTGTGGCATTACTCTGGAGCCCTGAGAGGAAGGCTGCAGTTAAAGGTTTTGATGTCCTTGTCAGATGATTGAAAGAGAAGCTGACTTATAATTCTTCAGAGGCAAATCATATTGGATGACTGAGGAAACCCACCAGAGCCTTCTTGAATTTGAGTTGCTCCACTGAGATCAGTTTTACTAATGAAGAAACTGTACTGGGTTTTTAATGTAGATTGGGACTTCTAGACTAAACCTCATCTTGCATCGTGAGATATCATTTGCCTCTCCACTCTCCAACCTTTTCCCCCTAATAAACCCCCCTCTTGGTACCACAACTGTGAATGAAGTCTATGAGTCTACAATGAATATCAAACCCAGTGATTGATGAAAGTAAGTATAGGAGCACTGGGGGCCGCTTTTCTGATTAGCAGCTTTCTGTTTGCTGCTATGGGTATTATTGATGGGGAAAGTTCCATTTATGAACTTTGCAGGAGTCAGTCTCAGCCATCCCCCACATTGCATCTGATCCTTTTGCACTCCTTTTACAACAGAGCATAGATGTGAGGGGATTAAGGAGTAATATACGCCACCTTTAATCCTTTTAAAACCACTTGGTTTATCTGATCATAAGGAAATATTACCTAACTTCCCCTTATATCATTACATACATGTATTTTGTAGTTGAAGTTAGGTGTCATCCAGTCAACAATGACGCGTAGTAATCCAATGAACAACAGATTGGAACCTTGCCCCGTCCTGAGCCATCCTCACAATCTGCCTCTTGTTCGCTGTTGTAGTGACGGTGTCAGTCCATCTAATTGAGGGTCTTCCTCTCTTTGACTGACTTTTCCAAGCACAATGCCTTTTTCTAAGGGTTGGACCCACCTGATGATATGCCGAAAGTAGGTGAGTAGAGGTTTTATCATCTTTGCCTCACAGCATTCTGGTTGCACTTTCTCTAAAACAGATTTGTTATTTTGGAACTGTTTCACCAACTCAAAGGCTTGTGGTTGGAATCCACTAGTTGATCAATGAAAGAAAGGTGGGAAATCTCTAGTGCAATTTATTACCCCTGAAAACCTCCTGGATGGTTAGCCATGGGATGATTCTGACTCAGTGATATTTAACACCACCGCCACTCAATAGTCTTCATCAACCACAATTCAAAGGCACTGGTTCTTCATTCTTCTTTACTCATTGCCTAACTTCCAGATGTATAAGAAGCTTTTGAAAATAGTCTGACTTTGAGCTGGTTCGCCTTAACCTTCAAACTGACAATGATTCTCTTCAGCACTTTAGAGAGATCCTGGACAGTAGATGTTCCCCACGGCATCATGACTTTTGGTTGCTATCATGAATATTGATTGTGGAGCCAAGTAAAAGTAATTCCTTGACAATTTTAAGCTTTTCTCTTTCTGTCATGATGCTGCCTATTGGTATAGTGGTGAGGATTTTTCTTTTCTAGATATTGAGATCTAATCCATATTGAAGGCTATAGTCTTTGATCTTCCACAAAAAAGTGTTTCAAGTCTTCCTCACTTTCAGCAAGCAAACTTGTGTCATCTGCATAGTGAAGAGTGTTGTCTTCTGCCAATCCTGATGCTGCATACTTCATAGTGTGCAGCTTCGCAAGCGTTTAGCTTAACATATAGATTGAATGTTGTTGTTGTTGTTCTTAGGTGCCAAGAAGTTGAATATGACTTATAGCAACCCTATGAAAAACAGATCAGAACCTTTCCCTATCCTAGCCTTTCTCATCTCTGTCATGATCAAGTCCATGGCCAGATTCACTGTGTCAATACATCTAATTGAGGGTCCGTCCCTTCTTTATCTGATTGTTTATCTTTCCGAGTATCATCTCTTTTTCCAAAGACTACTCTCTAGTCTCCCCTGATAAAATGCCCAGAATATGTAAGATGAACTTTCACTTTTAAATACTGCTCCTTATAAGAAGCTGATATAACAGATCAAATAGGTACTAAGAAAGAATATAACCTGGACATACACCTTTCCTGATCTGCAAAGGCAAAAGAGGAAGAAAAGGCCAAAATGGATGTCAGAAGAGACTCTGAATATTGCACTAGAGGGCAGAGAAGCCAAAGCAGAAGGAAGAATTCAAGATACTAAAGAGCGGAATAGAAGATTTCATAAGGCAGCACAGGATGACAAAGTAAAATATTACAATGAAATGTGCAAGGATTTGGAGTCAGAAAATCAAAAGGGCTGAACTCGCTCAGCTCAAGGAACTGAAGAACAAATTCAAACCTCGAATTGCTATAATCAAGGGTGCTTTGGGCAGAATATTAAATGATCCAGGAATTACTAAAAGAAGATAGAATATACTGAGTCACTGTATCGAAAGGAATTGGCAAACACAGAAGAATTTCATGAAACAACAAAAGAGCAAGAGCCTATGATGATGAAGGAAGAAGTTCACGTTGCTTTGAAGGAAATGGCAAAAAATAAGGCCCCAGGAATAGATGGTATACCAATTGAAGTATTTCAACTAACACATGCTGCCCTGGGCGTGCTCACCAAGTTGTGCCAAGAAATCTGGAGAACAGCCACTTGGCCAACTGACTGGAAGAGATCTATATTTGTTCCCATCCCAAAGAAGGGCGACCCAACAGAGTGTGGAAACTATAGAACAATATCATTGATTTCCCATGCAAGCAAGATTCTACTGAAGATTATCCAAAAATGACTGGAACAGCATATCAGCAGAGAACTGCCAGAAGTCCAGGCTGGGTTTAGAAGGGGTCGTGGTACTAGGGATATTGTAGCTGATGTTAGATGGATCTTAGCTGAAAGTAGGGAACACCAGGGGGATGTCTATTTGCATTTCATTGACTATGCAAAGGCATTTGAATGTGTGGACCATAACAAACTGTGGCTGACTCTGAGAAGAATGGGAATCCCAGAACACTTGGTCGTGCTAATGAGAATCCTATACTTAGACCAAGAGGCAGTCGTCAGAACAGAGCAAGGGGACACTTCATGGTTCAAAATTGGGAAGGGCATATGCCAGGGATGTGTCCTGTCTCTGTACCTTTCAACCTGCATGCAGAACAGATTATCTGGGAGACTGGGCTCTATGAGAAGAAATGTGGGGTCAGGATTGGTGGAAAACCTATCAACAATCTGCGTTATGCAGATGACACAACCCTACTTGCTGAAACTGAGGAGGACCTGAACCGCTTGCTGCAGAGGGTCAAAGACTTCAGCCTCCAACATGGATTGAGGCTCAGTGTCAAGAAGACAAAGATTCTCACTGCTGGGCCAATTGGCAGCATCAGGATGGATAGTGAAGAGATTGAGATTGCTCACAGCTTTAGTTTGCTTGGCTCCACAGTCAACACTCTTGGCACCAGCAGTCAGGAAATTAAAAGACGTATTGTAATGGGAAAGTCTGCTGTTAGGGACCTCTCCAAAGTACTGAAGAGCAGTGGTGGCACTCTGGAGACTAAGGTGTGTCTGATACAGGCCATAGTCTTTGCAGTCACTTGTTATGCATCAGAGAGTTGGACAATGATTAGGGAGGATAGAAGGAGAATTGACGCCTTTGAGCTGTGGTGCTGGAGAAGAGTGTTGAGGGTACCATGGACTGCTAGGAAAACAGATTCAACTTGGAGAGGATTAAACTGGGTGGCTCCTTGGAGGCAAGCGTTCTGAGGCTCCGTCTAATGTACTTTGGACATGTTCTAAGGAGAGACCAGTCCATGGAGAGGGACATCATGCTTGGTAGGGTGGAGGGACAGTGCAGAGGAAGAAGGCCCTCTATGAGGTTGATTGATTCAGTGACTGAGATAATCACGATGGGTGTATTGGAGACGGTGAGATTGGCACAGGACAGAGCAGAGTTTAGGGCTGTTGTACATAGGGTCACTATGAGTCACAAGTGACTCAACAGCACATAACAACAACAGTGTCCCCTCATTCTGTTTGGACAATTGCTTTTGGTCTACATATAGGTTTCACATGAGTACAATGAACTGTTCTGGTATTCTTATGAAAATTATTATCCACACAAATATCTTTTGATAGTAAATAACGCACATGTAAATGTCTTTCTAGTATTCTCTGCTTTCAGCCAAGATCCACTGGACTATAAACTGATCCAGGTTACAGACTCATCCATCAGTCTGTAACCCAGCACCACGTGAATGATTAGTTTACTGGATGATGGGAACTCTGTTGGCTTTAGTGGTAAAGAATCGCGCTGCCAACGCAAAGGTGTACAGTTTGACTCCACTGGTTGTTCTGCAGGAGAAGGATGGGTTATCTCCTCCTGTGCTATTTACTGTCTCTGGAAACTTGCAAGAGGGTTGCTATGGGTCAGTTCTAACTCGCCAGTACACAACTACAACTTGTTGTTGTTATGTACCATTGAGTTACCTGCTACTCATAGTGACCTTATGTACAACCGCTCTGAAGTCTCTGCTGTCCTGAGCCACATCCTGTGCGACTCCCACACACCTTCCCCCATTGCCCTAGTTACCGTATCAACCCATCTCATCCGGTGTCTTCCTCTCCTGCATTGTCCCTCCCCTCTTCCAAAAATGATGTCCTTCTCCAAAGATCAGTCCCTTCTGGCCACCTGCTCAAAGTAAGTGAGACGGACCTTCAAAATCCTAGCCTCCAAGGAGATATTTGGTTTCATTCTCTTCAAGGCAGACCTATTTATTTTCTTGATCATCCACGGTATGTTCAAGACTCTTCTCCAGCCCCACAACTCTGTCGTCCTTAGTCATTGTTCATAGCACATAATTGTGAATGCCATGGATTGGATCAGGTGCAACTTAGTCTCTAAAGTGACATCATTGCTTCTCAGGACTCTGAAAAGATCCCTGAAAACAGATTTACCTAATATAGTTTGTCTTTTGATTTCCTGACTGCTGGTGTCAAGAGTGTTGATTGTAGAGTTGACCAAGCTTGCTAACAACCTCAATCTCTTCTCCATCCATCATGGTGCTCCCAATTGGCCCGGTGGTGAGATCTTTGTCTTCTTGATGTTGAATTTCAATCTATATTGAAGACTACAGTCCTTGACCTTCTGCAGCAAGTGCTTCAGGTCCTCCTCAGTTTCAGCAAGGAAGGTTGTGTCATCTGAATAAAGCAGGTTGTTGATGAGTCTTCCTCCAATCCTGGTGCCACACTCCTCTTCATAAAGTCCAGCCTCCTGAATGATCTGTTCTGCATATAGATGGAAAAGGCATGGAGACAGGACACATCCCTGACACACTCTTTTCCTGATTTGGAACCATGCAGTGTTTCCCTGCTCTGTTCTGAGGACTGCTTTCTGGTTATTTTTTTCCCCCTTTTGTGCTTTTTGCCCCCTTCTCCATCCAGACAGATTCTCCTTTCCTGGTGCATTGCTGTGTCCTGGGATCACTAGCAGTATCAGGCACATCCAGACACACAAGCATATGTCTCCATGCCCAAAGCACAAAAACCTCACATGCAGTGAACACCTAGAGGGCTGAGGTTGCTTGCTTCTCCTCACTGTGCTCGAAAGGAGCTCAGTGAAGAGGTTGAATGGCTGCCCTAGTGTTGCCAAGGACACGGACATGGACACACACACACACACACACACACACACACACACACACACACACACACACACACACACAGTCTTCCTGAGTTCCTTCACCCCAGGTGAGCATGCAGAGTGCATGATGCTGCCTTTTCAGTGGGCTGACCTTGAGAACCAGGCTTCTGCTCGTCTCCAAGTTTCTCCGCTTCCCTGGGCACCTCCCAGATCTCACCTGTGACAGCTCACTTGGCCATGCTCTGCCAAAGCGAGAGAGTTCAGTAATAGCTTTTAACGGCAAGCCATTTCTGGCCATAATTGGCTGGTGTGTACTCTCTTTGATAAAGACTGGTATCTCATCTCCACCTGATTCAATCCATCACCAGCTTGACTCTGCTGGAGAAGATGGCCTTCGCTGTCCTGCACGGTGTGCTCCCAGCCCCCGAGGTCCGCCCCAGGTGTGCTCATGCCAGCAGGCACGTCCTCCTCAGTGTTTGATTCTCAGCGCTGGGCAGAGGCTGCAGCTTTCAATTACCCAGGCCCTTCATCCCTGGTCCTCACGCTGAGGAGGAGAGTGGGGCTGCCGATCACACTCAGAGAGCGAGCAGGAAAATCAAAGCTCGTGACAACGAGAGCTCAGTTGGCCCAACCTGCTTATTTTACCGACAGGAACACTGGAGTTTGGAGATGCACTTTCAGGTCACACTGAAAAGAAAAATGCAGGTGTGAAAAGTGAATGATGTCTCTTCCTCATTCTGGGAGAAGCTTGCCCACAAGTCAAACCTACGAAGGAACAAGAGCTGGAATAATACGTGTATAGCTGTCATGGAAAGAACCAGTGCATGATTGGTTTCATAAAAATATAAAGAATGTTTAAACACAGAACCCAGTAATCCATGGGCATAGCAAAGCCTGCTCCTTCCCAGCCCCTTCCAAGAGTAACAAGTTAGATGTTGGACTGCTAATTGAAAGGTTAGCTCTAACTCCCCATCCACTCTAAACTAGAAAAATGAGGCATCCACCTCCTATTAAGACTTATCCCTTGGGAACTCGATGGAAGGTTGCCGTGGTTAGAACTGACTCAGTGATGGGAGATTTTGGTTTTCTGTCTGACCATTTGTTGTACATGTAAAAGAACACACAGCAGTTTCTATAATAAACAAAACAGCCGGTCCCCACCCAAGCTCCTGGTTCTTTACGAAGACGTTTTCTTACACCTGTACATTGTCGAGCTGATAATTCAAAGTCCTTGCCTTGCTGCCATTCAAATCCACCAGCCGTTCCATGGGATAAAGATGAGCTCACTCCTCCCGCACGATTGACAGCCGAAGACCCAGTGGAGGGTCAGTTATGAGGCAGGTCCTACTCAAAGGAGGGTTTGTGGAGATATCTCACTTATCAACTATCTCCTAACACGCTATGTCCCATTTGTTGTTGTTGTTAGGGGCCATCAAGTCACGCATGACTCAGTGACTCTATGAACAACAGATCTGACCCCTGTCCTAGCCTGTGCCATACTAGCAATCTTTGACACACTCAACCTGATTGTTTCGGTTAGTGTGTCAGTCCACCTGGTTGCGGGTCTTCCTCTCGTTCGCTGTCCCTCCTCCTTCTCAAACATGATACCCCTCTCCAAGGAATAGCCTCTCCTAGAAATGTCCAAAGCACGTGACATGAAGCGTTATCATCATTTTGCCTCCAGGGAGCACTCTGGCTTTGCCTTCTCTAGGACATATCTCTTGGTTCTTTTGGCCGCCCATAGGATATGAAGTACTCTTCTCCAGCACCACAGTTCAAAGGGATCAATGTTTCTTCTTATCCTGATTCATTGCCCACTATGAGACTAATAAGCATCTACTCTCTGACTATTTTTCACAATAAGAACACATATCTGGCACTAACAAATATTGAACAGAGGTCTTTGGAAAGCATAGTGATGCTGTGATCAAGAACTCTGTGTCTGCTTGATAAGACCTTGATTCTCGGTGGGTTAGCTGTCATGTAGGACATAAGTTGATACTTACGGTAATGACGTCATTACGCAGTTAAGCAATGATGTGGTTCTAAAGTACTTCCCTTTAGTGATGCTGCGTCAGCTCCCGTTTCCACACCTTGTCGGTTTTCACAGGTGGCTTGGGCTTTGCACCCCCTCCATGTGGATAAATGCGGAGTGGCTGCACTTGCAAGTGTCATTTGTCTGGGAGGTTGCATCGCTCATGCTTCTTGGTCCCAGCAGAACCAGCTGGTAGCACTGTGCAGAGGCGGGTTCTCCTCCCCGACTGACCGACTGACCTGCAGTGCAGGCCCTGCCCCTCTCACCGCTGCCTCTTCCCACACACAGAGATCTGGGGAGAAAAGCGGCCTAATTCACGCTGAACACGAGCTGCTGGCTGCTTTTAGGCTTAATCAGCTGCCTGTAATTCCAGCAAAATCTTTTGACTCAATTTGGTCAATTTACAAGGAGAAAAACAACAACAACTATAATTAGGTATTTGACTAAATTCTAACTTCTTCGCTCCCAAGTCCTTTTGCATGTAGATCCAAGCACACTCTGCTGAGGGAAGGGGCTTCAGGAGAGCAAGGAACCAGCTCTGGGACTTAGGGAGTCCTGGTGGCTTAGTGGGAAGGAACTGCACTGCCAACCTAAAGGTATGTGGTTGGAAGCCAGCAGCCGCTCCATGGGCAAATGGTACGCAGTCTCCTTCTGTGCAATCTACTGCTTCTGAAAGCTTGCTGGAGGGTCAACTAGGGGTCAGTTTTAGCTCAATGGTACATGACAACGACACTTGGAGACTGGGCAGTCCCTGGCTTCATCACTCTGCACTCAGCAGTTCTCATCCATGATTGGGCCCTGGCTTAATCACTCAGTGGTGGACAGGCCTGACTTGGCCCTGGCTGGTCATTGAGCAGTCCTCAGGCCTGGCTGGACCTGGCTCAGTCACTTAGCAGGACTCAGGCCTGACTGGACCTGGCTCGGTCATTCAGTGGCACTCAGGTCTGGCTGAGCCTGGCTCAGTTGTTTGGTGGCGCTCAGGCCTGATTGGACCCGGCTCAGTCACTCATCGGTAGTCCTGCCTGGGTAACTTCTCTCCTCCCCCACTTTCTATTCTGCTCACAGTCTGGGATTATATCAGTTTCAACCCATGAACTCAAGTGTGAAGAACCTTTCATTTCTCGGTTTTCTGGAAGGTGGAATGCCAGTTGGTTTCTGCTTTTCATAATACTCAGGGCTGTGCATAGGGATTTGATTCTTAGAGGGTCCCAATCATCTATTTTATCCTCTCCTGCCTGTAGGTTTTTCAGGATGCTTGGAAGACTGTTTATTTTGTGTATTAAGACTTCTAGAGTTCTTCCAAGCTTTTCTTTAATGAAGTTTGCAGTCCTTAGTTTTAGTCCTAGGTCCATGATCCACTTTGAATTGGTTTTTGTGTATGGAGTGAGTTGTGGGTCTTGCTTGAGTTTTCTGCAGATAGTTTTTCACCTTTTGCCAGCACCATTTGTTAAAAAGTCTGTCATTTCCCCACTTAACTGATTTCATCTCCTTGTCAAAAATCAGTTGACCATAGGTAGATGAGCTGATTTCCAGGTTTTCAATTCTACTCCATTGATCTATGTGTCTGTCATTATACCTGTACCACATTGTCTTGATCACCACGGCAGTGTAGTAGGATTTGAAATCAGGAAGTGAGATGCCTCCTACCTTGTTTCTCTTTTTTTTATTTAAATTATTTTTGTGTGCGTGTACTGTCAAATCAGATCTGACTGGTACAGGAGGATATTGCGCCTCCTTCTCCGGCAGAGCATATGGTAGATTCGAACCGTGTACCTCTGGGATTGCAGTGCAGCTTCTTGCCACTAGGCCACCAGAGCTCCCCATTTTGTTTCTCTTTTTAAGGAGAGCTTTGCTTATTCATGGCCTCTTCTCATTCCAAGTGAAATTGGAGATTGCCTTTTGAATCTCAGTGAAGAATGGAATTGGTATTTGAATTGGGATTGCATTGAACGTGTAAACTGGTTACGGTAGTATGGCCATTTTCACAATATTGAGTCTTCTTATCCACTGGGGAAAAATATTTGGTAATGACATATCAGATAAGAGACTTACAACTAGAATTTATAAAATAATCAAACACCACAAAAATATAAAAGTAAATAACCCAATTGAAAAATGGGCACAGGATATGAACAGACACTTCACCGAGGAAGACATTCAGATGGCAAACAAACACATGAAGAAATTTTCAAGATCCCTAGCTCTAAGAGAGATGTAAATGAAAAGAATTATGAGATATCATCTCACCCCAGTAAGAACAGCAAAATTTAACAGAGCAGCAAACACCGAATGCTGGTGAGGTTGTGGAGAAACTATCACCCTTATTCATTGTTGATGGGAGTGTAAAATGGTGCAACCACTGTGGAAGGTGGTATGGCACTTTCTCAAAAAGTTGCAAATAGAGATACCATTTGACCCAACAATTCCACTGCTGGGAATATACACTAGAGAAACCATAACTGCCACCCAACCAGATATATGCACACCCATGTTCATTGCAGCTTTGTTCACAATAGCAAAGAGAAATTACCTAAGTGTCCATCAGCAAACAAGTGGATAGAGAAGCTGTGGTATATTCACACAATGGAAAACTATCTTGCATTGAAAAACAAGGAACTCATGAAATATTATTCAAAATGGAGGACATTATGCTCAAGTCACAATAAGACAAATATTGCATAGGGCCACTGTTGTAAAACGGGACTAGCATCAAGGTTGAGGGAGACTGAGAAAGATGGGATCAATTATGTATACTGCATTAAAACAGATTAGGGAAATAAGTGTTTAAAAACGATATATGAGTAGGTATTATTGTCATGACAGGGGTCCAGAAAGAAGGCTGCACAGTGGAGTGCACTTGGGGGGAGGGATTGTATCACAATAAAAGAATGTTTATTTTACATTTCAAAGAGAAGAGTGAATTGTGGGGGAAGAGTGGGCAGGGAGAAAAAATGCATTAATGAATGAATGGAAATCCAAAGTCTCTGTAAATGGTCACTAAAATTAATTAAAAACAAAACATACTCGGGACTGTCTGGTTTCTACCTATGGTTAGGTTAGAAACACCCCAGTATCTCCGCCATCTGCTTGTCCGGACCAGTCACATTTTGCCAGACCTCTGTGTCTCCTGCCTTGACCCTTCTGTTCCAGTTTAACAGCTGAAGGTCAGCTTCCTGAGAAGCACAGGCAGTGATGACACACAGATGTCCATGAGGCCACCACACAAGCACCTCCCTCTGTGTCCTCTCTCATCCCTGAGACCCCATCAAACAGAGAGTGGTGCTGTTCCCGTCAACTATTCCCTCTTCTTCCTCCTCTGGGGAATCTTTCCCTCATCTCCTCTATTTAAATACTGGTGCGCCTTCTTCTCTGGAGGACTCTGTAATGGATTTAGGTTGATGGATATTACCTCCCAGATGTAAAGATAATTTTTGGTGCTTCCCAGTCCCCGTCTCTTCCTTTGTGGGTATAGGCTGAAGATAAAGTTGAACAGAAGGAATAAACTAGGAAATCTCTGAGGCGCATGGAGAGGCCTATTTTCTCAGCAAATGCTCACTGGGTGCCGTTGACGTGCCAGGCCTCCTGCTGTGTGTGTTGGTGGGCGCTGTCAGGTTGACTCTGACTCACTGAAGACCATGTGACAAAGTAGAACTGCCCCACAGGGTGTGCTTGGCTGCAATCCCTACAGAAACAGATTGCTGGATCTTTCAACCATTGGGTGAATTTGAACCACAAAAATTCAGTTAGCAGAGAAGCATTTAACCATTTATCTACCAGGGCTCCCGGCAGGACTCCCAGGCCTCTGAAACCAGACAAATAAGACTCGCAATTTTGTTGCCCAAACAAAGCTCACATGGCAATTCAGAGACTGAAGCTAATGAAGTAACAAACACACACACAAATTGATATTCAGAGATAAGTTCTAAGAGGAAAAAAGAAATACCCGGTGGAGAGGCAATCACTAAGGGTTGGGGGCTGCTCCAAGAAGACTTCCTCTAGGAGGCTGTATATCAGTGGAGAACCGAATGACAAGGAGGCAGCATGAGAAAAGAGAAGAGGCAGGGGCAGGCTCGGAGAGAATACAGCAAGGGCAAAGCATCCAGAATGAAGGATCTGGACGTGCTCCAGGGAGAGAGGGCTGTGCAATGAGGCTGAAGAGGAAGCAGGAGCCACATTGAGCAGACGATGAAATCACCATGGGAAGTTTGCATGTTTTCTTTCCTAATTGTAATGGGAAAATATCACAGACTCTTAAGCAAGGGAATGACAGGTCCAATTTATTTTTAAAAGAGCACTCTGGGTGGAAGTGTACTGAACGAGAATAAGAGATCCAAGGGGCTAGGGAGAGAGTGACAGCATCCGTGAGAAGGAGAGAGATGCTCAAGACAGAAGAGGCAGTTCCAGAGTCCGCTGGGATGTGATGAGGACTGAGTGACCAGAGAGGAGGGATGCTCCAGGACGGAAAGGGAAGGTGACTCAGCACCCAGACAAGAGGCTCTATCATCCTTCAGAGAAAGTTAAGGACGCAGAGGCCAGAGAAGGAGGCACAGGATCTGCTGAAGTGGGGAGAGGACACAGGGACTTTAACACATGTGAACAGCCATGTCATCTCCAGGGATAGGTAATTACGGGGTTTTGGGGGGTTGTTTGTTCATCTCTTAGTAACAGGGTGTTCAAACATGAACTCTCCGATTCACCTGAGGACCTTAAAGTCTCAGAATAAGCAGGTAAAGATGAGGAGGAGATATACGAGGTAGGGGAGCAGAAGAGATGCAGAACCTGAAGCCCCTTCCTCAGCACCACAAATTTCAGCCTGAAGCAGTGCTGAGCTAGGGGAAGACAGAAGTTTGAATTTCGAATTATGTTTGAGGTTTCCATCATTCATTCCATGGACAGTGCTGCTACTAACAGGAGATTTATTCTAGTGACTGGAAAGACATTTGTTACTTCCTAGAGCTGTCAAAATGTTATGTGACCTACCCGAGCTGTCACACAAAGTCAGGGAAATAACATTTACAAACATGCCAAGAGCACAAGGCTGCCTTTTCCCCATGGAGACTCTCCCTTTCAACATGAAGACATACATATTTCCAAAGTTCTTGAAAGAAATTCCATATAAAACCACGTGTATCTTGAAAGGGGACTAACACATGTAAAATTGCTTCTCTGTGGGAGGAGCCCTGCCTTCATGCAGACATGAGGGGTATCCTCTTCACAGCTTCCCCTCTGGTCCTCGATTAATCAAGGCATGTCCTCCCTCAAGTGTCCTGCGTGGATCCAGATTGGACTGAAACCTCTCCAATCCTTGCCGCTTGCCAGAGGTAGACTGGTACAGATCTCAGCTCCTCATCATACATCACCCCATTTGCACTGGTGCAAAGTGTTGCCAACTCTGAGGGAGGGAAGTGAATTTGACTTCTTAGTTAGAGGAGGGAGCTCTACTAGCCTAGTCCATAGGGAGTTCTACTGTTAATTCAAAGGCTGAACTTCTCTGGGAGTTTGAAGCTACCAACAGCTCTGCAAGAGAAAGATGTGGAATCTACTTCCACTCAATTTACAGTCTCAAGAACCCACTGTAGAGTCAGTTATAAGTCAGAACCAACAGATGGCAATGAGTGAGTCTCAGGAAGAATGTTCATCCTAACTGGACATGAACATGAACATGAACAAAGAAGTAAACAATCTTTTGGACTCAACAATCAGCCACCAGTGAGAATCAGCCTTTGATAAAGTTAACTCTTACCCAGAGGAGAGAAAAGCACAGAGGTAGACCAGATGAGCCAACTCCTCTTGTCCTCTTGTTCTTGGGGTTCCCTATGATCTGTCCTTCTAATAAAGTTAGAGGAGGGTGCTGTCTACTCCTTTGATCTTAAGAAAACATATCCAAATACTATCCAAACAAAGTATCCAATGTGACAAGATAGTCAGGACCACACTGCCCAGTCTGCAGTTTCCTTTCTAAGAAACGGGAACCCTCGCTAGCGCCTGATCCTTCAACTGTATTGAAATCACCTGAGATCCATCTTATCAGCTTGGTGCCATGATTAAAAGGTGGTGCCCAGGTATCCTTCTCCTAAGCCTCTTCTCACTATCTTCCTTTCACTATTTCTACCTTGGCTTGGATGCCCTGTTCCTAGGGTCTTACCCTGATCTCAAACAGTCCTGATGCCTTTGAATTCTCACGTATTCATGCTCCTCACCCACCATCAACAGTCCTGTGTCACAGGACAGCACACTGGGCTCGCCGCTGCCTCGCTGCTGGTGCCCAGCCTGGCGCGTGCACAATTCGTCTTTGAGCCATAAACCAATGCAGTGAACTCTCACAATGTTCAAAGGCTCCTGTCTTTTCATCCACAAGAGAATGTAGATCAGGATATCTGCATCTTAGGGAGGGCAGAGCTTTGCAATCCTGGAGCTTGCCTTTGTTTTGCATAATATAATTAGAGGCACATTTGCTGATGCTAGGCTGCTGTGAAACAGAGCCTCTCATTTGCAGGGTGCACTTGCTTCTGAGGGCTCCCTCCATCCCCCAGGCTCACACAGATTCCCTCGACAGAGAGCTCTGATCAGGAAGACAGATTGTATTGTGCACCGGCCACAGTATGAATATTTATTCCTTCAGCAAACATTGCCCTTGCATTTCATTTCCTCATTGGTTTAATTTCAAGAGTGGAGCTTGCATTATTGAATCAGTCTGCATAGAACTTTGAAGATGACTGATTTGATTGAACTCCTCATTTGCAATGTGATTTGGACCCTGCCTCACCCCTGGTCCATGCCCAGCCAGGGAACTTTCCCCCTTCTCTGCTTGTATCCACAAGAGACAATGGAGTGTGTGTTCAATTTACCATCTCAATCTGATCTTCTGGTTATTTGTTAAGATAAAAAGTCTGTAAGAATTGCTCAGTCAAAAGTATACTTTTAAAAAGAACATTGATCAATTTCTTTTTTACTATAAAGAGACTGTACAGAGGGTAGAACTTCATCTCTCCTGTATTTTGGGCATGTTGCTAGGAAAGGCGATTCCTTGGAAAGGGGCATCACACTTGGAAAGGTGGGGAGTTGGCAAAAGGGAGGAGACCTTCAAGCAGCTGGATTGACCCAGGGACTCTAGTTATGGGCTCAATTGTGCCGAGAAGACGAGGATGGCACAGGATTGGAGTGCTCAGAGCTGTTGTTCATCGGGTTGTGAGTTGTTCTCAACTCAATGGCCCCTAACAACAACCACAACCACACAGAGACTTCATTCCATATGTTGTGGACATATTATCAGGTGGAACCAGTTCCTAGAGATTGCCGTGCTTATAGCAGAGGGTCATCGAAGAAGATGGAGAACTTGAATGACATGGACATCACAGTGACACAACAATAGGTTCAAATACACCAAGGATTGAGAGGATAGTTCAGGACCGGGCAGTGTTTCATCTGTTGTACATAAAGTCCCCATAACTTGCCGCCCACTCAACAGCTAACAACAACAAAATATGGCATAAGCTTATTCTGAGGCATTATAGACCCACTGAGAATAACTCGCAGTTCATTGCTATCAAGCTAGAAGTAACTCACAGCTGACTCTCCAGTGGATTTTAGAGATTATTAATCACAAAGGAGATCGCTCCTCTTTCTCTGTGAAACTGGTGGTGGATTTGAACCACCAGAGACATGGTCTTTGTTAACAGTGCAAATCCCTACAGACTATGTCACCAGAGCTCCCTACTGGGATTAAAGAAAAGAAAAATCCCACAGGACCTACATTCTAGAGTTATCAGTAATTGTTACTGTTTTGCTATATTTCTTGCTAGCTGTTTTTATTTCCTGTATTTCAACTCACCATCAATCCCATACCTTATAGAGTCCTCAATCCCAGTGCCTGGCATGACACTGTGTTTAAGGAGCACCTCGTAAGCACACAGCTGAGAATGTCGTGAAGAATCTCTGATGCCCCCTATTATCCCTGTCTGTCCCACTTTTCTTACAGCAGTATATAGGAGCTTCTTCTCCCTAACAGCTTAAATCATGTGAGCTGTTGTTATGTGCAGGGGAGTCAGAACTGACCCCTAGCTGCCCTTCCAGCCGGGTTTCAGGGGCAGTGAATTGCATGAGGGGAGATAGCCTATCTTTCTACCGTGGAGCAGCTGGTGGTTTTCTACCACATATCATTAGGTTATCAGCACAATTCCTTACCAACAGGCCACCAGAACGCCCTAAAAGATGTGACAGCTCTTGAGATAAAGGTTCAAAATCACCCAAGGACAGTAACGGAAGGCCTGTGTAGGCTTAATCCTCCAATTCTCCAACCTCACCCTGCTTCAGTTCACAGCTCTGAGTGTGAGCTTTGCTGATGCAATGGTTAAACAGTGGACCTGGAAGTCCGCTTCCATGAAGACGGCAGGCTGGGGCGCCCCTGGCAGTTCTACTCTGTCACCAGAGCTCACTACTGGTCAGAATCCCGAGATGGCACAACAGGCATTTGTGTCTATGCATGCTGTTGCTTTTATCTGAAGCTTGCCACTCACCACTCCCTTGCTCAGCTTCCTCCGACCACGATGTCCTCCTCAGTCCCTCCTCCCCAACAGTCCCTGGGGACTCTTCTGTCAGGCTTTCTTTTTATTTTATTTTTTTCCTTTTAACTCTTTATTCTAACAGGTGGAGGGTGGTTCCTAACAAAAACAGGAATTACAGATCTGTAAGGTGGAAGTGTCAGACTCTTAAAGTCAAAGACAGTCTTAAATGATCTGTCAGGCTTCTTGTAGACCACCAGTCCCTTGATTAAGGACAACCACCACACGCGAGGCCTCACCCCACCCAGAGCACAGGGCCCAAGTTGAAGGAGTTGAGTGACTGGGTGCAGGACGAGGGATTGAGAAGTCTGTGCTGGATGATGAGAAGGGCAGCAGAAATGGTCAACAGAGCAGAGACAGCCACCTGCCATCCCAGGAGGAAGTTGTCCCAGGCGAGTTTGATCCAAGTGGGTGACGAGCAGGTGCACACATGTGCCAATGTGTCAACACCTGTCTCCCCTCCCGCACTCCCTGGATGAAACAACTCACAGGTTGTGTAAATCCAGAGTGTGACCCGTGGAAGGCAACTAGAGAAAGGATTTCCCAGTTCATTCCTTGATGCCAGTGACCTGAAGCTCTGAGTTGCAAACCACCATCTTCCTTGTCCATCTGCAAGAGGTAATGGGCTGAGTTGTCACATTTCCCACTGGCCCCACTCTGAATCCAGCACTTTCCGTCCCACGGAGTTCTCTTTGGACTTCGAGAATCCATTGTCTGGGCTGATTTCCTCTCATGCCCTGGGCTCCCTCTGTGTGTGCCAAGAAGTGCCCTATGCTGGGAGCTCTCCTGGGTGTTGGGTCCAGTCCAGGTCTGGTTCATGTCAGGCTTCAGGGACTGCACTGTCTTATCAGCGCATGCTGGGCTACAGTGTCCAAGGAAAATAAAGTCAGCCTGGAACCTGTGCTTCCCTTGTGGGACAGCTCTGCTCTACTGCGTGGGGTTGCTATGAGTTGGAATTGACCTGAGTACACCTAGCAACAGCAGCACTAACATTGCACCCCTCTGTGAGTGAGCGGAGTCATTTATAAATCCGGGTGGCTGGTATGCCCGGGTTAACCTGCTCGACTTTGGCCGCACCCAATGACCCAGAGTCAGGACATGGGGACCCAAGCGGAATGAGGACGCTGCCTGCGAGCCTGCCTCCCTGACCAAGGCTCTCCCCTAAAGAGAGCAGCTAAAGAGCTGGCATTTCCGTTCGCACTTTACCCACTGCGCTACCAGAGCACCTTACAATATTATTATTAACAGCAATGCATATAACGGAAGCTATCCTGTTCCCTGGTGGATAATTGGCTGTTTTTACTTCATTTCTAACCAGGAAAGAGTTCTTCATTTACTTCTGTTCCCTTGAAAATACCCAGAGGCTTTAACTCCCTGAGCCAAGTTTGCAGAGAAATACCTGAAATTGATGCCTCCCCTCTGGTTAAAAAGCAAGAACTGTGTGTATTAGCAGCAGGTATTAAAAGGAGTCACTTAAGGGCTTAGCCTGGCCACTTTGGGTAGACGTGGTAATGAGGAAGAATTACAATGTCAGCCAGGGTCTTGAGAACATTTCCCAACCACTGGGCAGATGCTGGGGTCAGGCAGGTGAGAGTGGGGCTGCCAGAGAGGCCTCCACCTGGGAGGGGGAGCTCTCTAGGGGGACAACAAGAGACACCTCTATCCTGTCCCAGTCTCTGCTCACCCCTCTATCACCCTTCAGTCTTCCTTCTGGATTTATATTAGCACAGAAAACTACCTTTGGGCTCTCTACTCTAACAACATCATCATCCGTTATCCCCATACCTCCCCCTTGCTTTTCCAGACGCGCCAAGTACTGCAACTACAGTTTCAGGGAAAGCTTTCCATCTTTAAAAGTGTCACCCGGGGTTCGTTGCTAACCTGCCGAGCCAGAGTAATATCCTGTGACACAAGTCTGCCCCAAACTGGAGACTGAAACCTGACTAGGCTCTGGGGGCTTGGGAGACAGACATAAGAAGGAAGTATAAAGAAAACATTCTTTTTCTCTGGGCTACAAACATTTGATTTCCTAAGATATTTAGTACAGATATTTCCCCAAGAACAATTGGTCTGTGTAGAGCAAGCGCCAGTGTCTCCATTAAAAAGCATGTGGTTATCTTGAGCACACAGGTGAAATATTTTTATTCAGCTATCCGCAACAATTTTGTTCATAGGGTTGCTATGAGTCGCCTATGACTCGATGGCACTTAACAACAATAACATCAACATAGAGAGTGATCAGGGGGCCTAGTGGACAGAAAGTGATACTACCAAGCCAAAGATGGGTGACTTTTAATCTGTGGCCCCTCAGCCTGTTTTTTCATTGTTTTTGTTCAAACATTCTTCTAGGTCACATGTGTGTCCCTGGTGTGTCCACTTGCTGTACAGAGGTAACTCATGGTTGCTGTGAAGCTGAACACTGTGACACTGATGTGTCAAATGCATTAATGGTTACCCCCAGCGGACAGTGTTGGAGCTCCCTGATTTAAACAAGCTTGGAAGCAGGAGTGGCATCCATTTCCGTAAGAGCTTGCCTCCGGAAACCCAATGAACCTGAAGAAAGGATGAAAGTCACACAAGTGTTGAGGACTTTTGTTCATAGGGTCACTATGAGTTGCCTACGACTCGGTGGCACTTAACAGCAATAACATCCACAAAGAGGTCCTTGTTGGTGCAATTGCTAAGCACTGAGCTCTGAAAAGCTGGCAGTGTAAGTTCACTCTGATTCACCTTGGAAAAAAGTCTATAATCTATTTCCCCAAAAAGTCACCTGTTGAAAGGATATCTTTCAATCCACAACAAGCCTCAATCAGAGAGCAGGTGGCCTGAATGACAGAGGTGGAGATGTGAGATATGGAGTGATAATTGAAGGTCAAGTCAGCAAAGCAAATCTGGGAATCGTTTGTGGAGCTGAATGATAGCTTCCAAACTCCTGTCCTTAGTTGGCACCTTGGCAGCTTCTTATTAACAACTATGTTAATTAAGCAGAAATGCACAGGGGAGAGATAACAACTGGACAACTTGTTGCTAGGTCTGACCCTGAGGAAAAGGCTCAAAGACAGACTTCTAGGTGCCATCACTGAGTAGGAGTTAATGAAGGTGGGTCAATAGTTCCTCAGAGAAGCCACAGAGCATGGAGAGAGAAACAGTTCACAGAGAATAGGCCTGGACATTTTGAAAGAAGGGCTAATAGTTTCCCAGAAGTTACAGATTCAAGGAATAGGAAGAGACCAAGAGTGCTTGATATCTGTTGTTGATATGTTGTTATGAGTCTTTGAGTCAACTGTGACTCATAGCAACTGTTAAAGAAGCTGTGGTAACATAGAGAAGGCTGAGTCTAACTTCTCCCCACTTCATAAATCATAACATCTGTAGTACCAAAACAGATACATGGTCAGATATGCATCCCATCTTATGGTCTTGCTATTTCTATGAATCACTGGGCCCAATGTTTGTTGCAAATTGATTCACAGACTTTACTCTCAGTTGTGGGGTTTATTAAGGAAATGGGTTTGGGGGTGAGGTGGAGACAAAGGATATCACATAGTGAATGCCCAGGTTTAGTGAACAGCAGCCCAAAACCAGACTAACAGCAAGACACAATTCCTCAATTAGTTCAAGACAGCTTCTCAGTCAACAAGTCAAACTCTAGGTTCATTACAGCATCAAAAATAGACCTGTGACTTCGTCAATCACTTAGCAAGTTCTGTCTCATAGCAGTCACAAGTCAGCTTTTCATTCAGTCATTTACAAGCAAATCCTGTAACTTTTGCTCCATCTCCAGGGTTCTGTCAGGCTACACATTGCCACAGTTTCTTCACACTTTCTCCACAGTGTGTACAATGTGCACTCTTATACTGGTTCTACAGCTGTTGATGATTTGCAAGACCATGTGTCTTCATTTGTGGTAGCTGGAGATCACGCCCCTAGTGGAAGCTAATTAAATGGACAGAAAATCCATTTTTCAGAGTTCTATCACCACAGTGACTCTATCAATAATGGATCTGAACCTTGTTCTTTATTGTGTCCTTCTCACCATCACCTGTACACTTGATCCCAATGTTACAATCATTGTGCTAATCCATCTTGTGAAGGTCTTCCTCTATTTCACTGACCCTCCACTTCTTTAAGTATAATGTTCTTTTCCAAGAACAATTCCCTCCTAAACACATGCTCAAAGTATGAGAGATGGTTTCACCATCCTTGCCTCCAAGAGTCACAGTGATTTCACTTTCTCCAAGACAGACCTGTTGATTCTCTTGACAGACCATGGGATATTCAATACTCTTCACCAGCATCTGAACTTAAAGACTGATTTTTTTTCTCTGTCATCCTTAGCCATTAAACAATGGCTTGTTGCAGAAGATCAAAGAATGTAGCCTTAAGTACGAATTGCATCTCAAGGTCAGGGAAACAAAGATTTTTACCACTGGATCAATAGAATGTCCTGATGGCTGGAGAGGAGATTGAAACTGTCAACAGCTTCATCTTGATTGGATCCACAATTAACATCCTTGGTACCAGTACCCAGGAAACAAGCAGACACACTGCACTGGGAAAAAATCTACAGTTAGAGACCTTTCTGGTTACTAACTATGCATCCAAGAGTTGGACAACTGAATAAGAATAACAGAAAAAATATTGATGCATTTGAGTAGTGCTGTTGGAGAAGAGTACTGAACACCTCAAGACAATGAACAGGTATGTCTTCAAGAGGGTGCAACTGGAGTGCTCTTTGGAGGCAAGAATGATCAGGCTTCACCTCACATACTTTGGACATGTTGCTAGGAGGGGCTATTCCTTAAAGAAGGTCATGATGCTGGGAAGGGTGTAGGGTTAGCAAAGGAGAGGAAGACCATAAATCAGGTGAATTGATATGGTGACTGCTGCAATGGGCTCTTGTTTGTCAGGAAGTGTAAGGATGGCACAGGATAGAACAGGGTTCAGATCTTTTGTTCATAGGGTCACTATGAGTCATACTCAATTCCACAGTACCTAACAACAACAACACCCTTAGCCATTGTTAAACTTTCAGATGCATGACAAGTAATGGAGAAGATGATGACTTGGATCAGGTGCACCTTAGTCGTTAACCAAACATCATTGCACTTCAGCACTTTTGGAGATGTCCTTGACAGCAGATTTTCCCAATGTGATACATCTTTCAATTTCTTGACTGCTGATACCAAGGGTATTAGATGTGGATCCAAGTAATATCAAATCATTGACAAGAACAGTCTTATCTCCATCTATCATGATGTTGCCTATTGGCTCATTAGTGAGGATTTTTATTTTATTGATGCTGAGATTCAATTCATATTGAAAGTTGCAGTCTTGGTCATCTTTGTTTAGATTGATTGTGAAAAGAATCATCTGTGGAAAGAATTGTTGGAGAAACTCAATATCCTCAGCCAAAACCAGGCTAGGGCTCGGTGCTGATTGTAGGACAGACTGTCAGTTCATCATATGCAAGTTCAGACTGAAACTGAAGAAAAATTAAAGCAAGACCATAAAAATGGAAACACACCCTTGAATCTATCATGCCTAATTTAAAAATCATTTCAAGAATGGGTTTGAAATATTGAACACTAATGATCAGAGACAGATGAGTTGTGGAATGACATCAAGGATTCCAACCAGGAAGAAAGCAAAAGGTCATTGTAAAACATGGGAGAAAGGAAAGATCAAAAAATGGATGTCCAAAGAAAATTGCACTAGACCTTTTCAAAGAACCAACACCTGGTCTTGTTAATGATTTCAAAGGATTTTCTGTTTTTTATTTCACTTATTTCTGGCCTAATTTTTACAATTTCACTATTTAGGGGGTGTCAAGTTTTCTTGCTATTCTTGTACAACTTGTTGGAGATGGTGGTTTAAAAAATTAATTATCCTTTTTTCTTCCCTTTTGATGTGTTTACATAGAACTATAAATTGACCTTTAATTACTGCTTTTGGTATTTCCCAGAGGATTTGGTAAGTTGTGTTTTCATTGTCATTTGTTTCAAGAAACTTTATTTCACTTTTTATTTCTTCTATTACCCACTCATGTTCAAGCAGGGTGTTACTGAGCTTCCAAATGTATGTTTGGGGTTAGGTTGTTTTGGATTTTTTCCCCTCCTCTATCCTCTTGTTATTAATTTCTAATTGTATAGCATTGAGGTCTGAGAAGTTGCTTTGTATTATTTCTGTGGTTTTTCTTTTAAATTTATTGATTCTTACTTTGTGACCTAAAAATGTGATCTCTTCTGAAAAATGTTCTATGCACATTAGAGAAAAAGGTATATCTTGGTGTTTGAGGGGTGTATTAGCCTATATTTGTCTATGAAATAGAGTTGACTTATTGTGTGATTTAATTCTTCAGATACTTTGTGAAGTTTCTTTCTGGTAGTTCTATATTTTCTTGAGAGTGGTATATTGAAGTCTCCTATTTCTGTAGTGGTGGTATCCTTTTTTTAAAAACACACCCCCTCAATTCTGTTAACATTTGCTTCATATATTTTGCTGCTATATCATTTGGTGCATATATTTTTATTATGGTTATGTTCTCTTTCAAATAATGCCATTCTCCCTGCTCTGTTCTCACAACAGCCTTCTGGTCCAAGAACAGGTTCCACATGAGCACAATTAAGTGCTCTGGGACTCCAACTCTTCTCAATGCCAGCCACAACTTGTCATGATCCACACAGTCAAATGGTCAATAAAGCACACATAGATATTCTTCTGGTATTCCTTACTTTCGATCAAGATCTATCAGACATTAGCAATGATATGCCATGGCCTCTTCTAAATCCTGAATAATTTCTGGCAATTTCTATTCTATGTACTTATCTATGTACTACATAGTTTGGCATTGGGAAGGGAATGTGCCAGGGTTGTATATTCTCTCCATATGTGTTCAATCTGTATGCTAAGCAAATTATCCAAGAAACTGGACTCTATGAGGAGGAGTGTGGTATCAGGATTGGAGGGAGACTCACCAATAACTTGTGTTATGCAGATGACACAACCTTGCTTGCTGGAAGTGAGGAGGACTTAAAACACTTGTTGCAGAAGATAAAAGAATGCAACCTTCACTATGGATTGCATCTCCATGTCAGAAAAACAATGATTCTTATTACTGGACCAATAGGCAGTGTCATCATGGATGAAAAGGAGAGTGAAACTGTCAACAGCTTCATCTTGCTTGGATCCACAATTAACATCCTTGGTACCAGCAGTAAGGAAATAAATAGACACATTGTACTTGGAAAATCTGCAGTAACGGACCTTTCCAAATTATTGAGGAGTAGTGATGTCAGTTTGAAGACTAAGGAGTCTTCAAAGATTCAGGCCATAGTCTTCCCAATTACTAGCAATGCATCTTAGAGCCGGACAATGAATAAGGAAGACAGGAAAATATTTGACTCCTTTGAGCTGTGGTGTTGGAGAAGAGAAACAAATATCCCATGGATGGCCAAGAGAATGAAGAGATATGTCTTGGAGGAGGTGTAGCTGGAGTGCTCTTTGGAGGCAAGAATGATGAGGCTTCACCTCACATATTTTGAACATGTTGCTGGGAGGTGTTAGTCCTTGGAAAAGGATGATGCTGGGAAGGCTGGAAGGTCAGTGAAGGAGAGGAAGACCATCAAGCAGGTAGATTGACAAGGTAACTGCAGGAAGTGTGAGGATGGTACAAGAGAGAACAGGGTTCAGATCTTTTGTTCATCGGGTCGCTATGAGTCATGCTCAACTTGATGACACCTAACAACAACAACAACAACAACACATCCTCTTGTTCTGTTGACCATCTAAGCATTAGTGAACTTCCTTGTCCTTTGTGATAGTTTTTACATTGAACACTATTAGAACAGATATTAGTTCCTACTATGCCTGCTTTTTTCTGGTTGCCATTTGCTTGCTATATTTTTTTGCACCTTTTCTCTTTCTTTCTCTTAATTTGTCAGGTGTGTATCTTGTAGATGGCATATTTATGGGTTTTGGGGTTGTTGTTTTTTAATCCAATCTCATACTCTGTTTCCCTTCAATAATGAATACATTTAAACCATTCATATTCAGTGTGATTATTTGGAGGCAAGGTTTTATTGCTATCATTTTGTTGAGTTCTTTTTGGTGATGTTGCTGGTTACTTTGGTCCATCCTGCTTTTTGTGACATCTCTGTAAGAAGGACTTATGAAAAGGTCAATAAAATAGACCACTAGCAAAACTAATAAAAGAAAAGACACAAATAATCCAAATAAGAGATAAAAGGGGCAATGTCAAAACAAAAACAATTACAATAAAGAGGTTAATGATGAAATATTATTAACAACTATCTGTGTTTCTTTGACTATGCAAAGACATTTGACTGTGTGGATCACAGCAAATTTTGGCTAACCTTGAGGAAAATGAGAATCCCAGAACACTTGAGTGTGCTTATGTGAAACCTATACATGGACCAAGAAGCACTGCATGGTTCAAAATAAGGAAAGGAGTGTGTCAGGGATGAATCCTGTCTCCATGCCTTTTCAATCTGTATGCAGAACAGATCATTCGGAAAGCAGTCCTTTATAAGGAAGAGTGTGGCATTAAGATAGGAGAAAGACTCATCAACAACCTACAATATGCGGATGACACAGCCTTGCTTGCTGAAACTGAAGAAGACCTGAAGCACTTGCTGCAGAAGGTCAAGGACTGTAGTCTTCAATATGGATTGAAGCTCAGGATCAAGAAGACAAAGAATATTGAGCCAGTTGGTAGCACCATGATAGATGGAGAAACACTCTTAACACCAGCAGTCAGGAAATCAAAGACAAGTTACATTGGGAAAATCTGCAGTCATGGACCTCTCCAAAGTGCTGAAGAACAATGATGTCAGTCTAGAGATAAAGGTGCTCCTAATCCAGACCATTGCCTTCTCAACTACCTGTTAAGCTTCAGAGAGCTGGACAATTACTGAGGAGGACAAAAGAAGCATAGATGTCTTCGAGCTGTGGTGTTGGACAAGAGTCTTGAACATTCCATGGACTGTCAAGAAAACAAATCCATCTGTCTTAGAGAGGGTGAAACCAAGTCTCACTTTGGAGGCTAGGATTTTAAAGCTCTGCCTCACATACTTTGGGCAAATGTCCAGGAGAGACCAGTCCTTGGAGAAGGACATTATACTTAGAAGGGTGGAGAGACTATGCCATAGAGGAAGATCTTGGATGAGATGGGTTGATACACTATCTGGGGCAATGGTGGTTGGTGTATCGAAATTAGTGAGTCTGGCTCAGCACAGGGAACGGTTCAGAGCTGCTTTACAAATGGTTGCTATACATCACAGGTGACTCAACAGCACATAACAACAACATATCATATCGGTTGGGGTTTTTTTGTTTGTTTGTTTTGGGGTTGTTTTTTTTTAATTTAAGCCTCTTGTTTAGAGTCAACAAGACCTCACAGAGGAACTTTGTATTTAACGTTGGCTGTTACTATATTTTGGAGGAGCATTCTTCTACGTGGTACAACACTCTACTGTCAATAAGCTGTACTGAGGTGACCTGGGGTTTCTGTGATGTCGAACCTTGTGCCACTGGGGTGTCAAATCCATAATGGTTACCCATGGTGGAAAGTGTTCTGCATAGCTCCCAGTTTAAGACAAGCTTGGAAGTAGGATTGGCATCCACTTCCTAAACAACATGCCTCTCAAAATGCTATGAAGTTTGCTAAATGCCAATAGTTACAGAAAGGCTTTAGGTCTTTTGTTTATAGAGTCACTGAGTCATGCTCAACTTGATGGCAGTCAACAACAACAACAATATATTTAAACAAATATGAAAACCTAGATGAAATGGACAAATACTTAGAAACTCACAACCTACCTAAATGGACACAGACTGAAGTAGAACACCTGAACAAACCCATTACAAAAGAAGAAATTGAACAGGTATTAAAACAACTTACAACAACAACAAAAACAAAAAGCCCTGGACTAGATTGTTTTACTATTATATTCTATCAAACATTCAGAGAAGAGCTGTCACTTTCTACAGTCTTCCAAGCATATTGAAAACACTACAACCAGGAGAGAATAAAATAGATGAATAGGAGTTTCTGAAGATCAAATTCCTATGCACATCAAAATACTCCTCCAACAGGGTAAAAAGAAACCCACAAACTGGGGAAAATATTTTGTAATGCCATATCTGATAAGGGACTCATATCTAAAATTTATAGAATACTCCAAGACCTCAACAAGAAAAATTGCTTACGCAACCCAATTATAAAATGGACACAGGATGTGAATAGACACTTCACCAAAAAAATATATTCAGATGTCAAAAAAACACAAGAAGAAATGTTCAAAATCCCTAGCTCTAAGAAAGATGCAAATAAAAACAACTATGAGGTATGATCTCACTCCAGTAACAATAGCAAATTCAACAGAGCAGCAAACAACAAATGCTGGCAAAGTTGTGGAGAGATTGGAACCCTTATTCATTGCTGGTGGGAAGGTAAAATGGTATAGTCACTATGGAAAGTAGTCTGACACAATCACAAAAAGTTGGAAATAAAAATACCATTTGACCCCGCAATTCCACTACTAGGAATACACCCTAAATAAACTAGAGCTGCCACTCAAACATATATATGTGCACCCATGTTTATTGCTACATTATACACAATAGCAAAAGAGATGGAAGCAACCCAAGTGGCCATCAAAAATGAATGGATGGGGAAACTATGGTATATTCACACAATGGAATACTATGCAGCACTAAAAAACAAGGAACTTATAAAATATTACACAACATGGATCATCCTGGAGGATGTTATGCTGAGTGAAAAATCTTAGTCACTTAATGACCAATACTGCTAACACCACTGTTATAAAACAGGACTAACATTGGGGGTTGAAGGGAAACTAAGAAAAGAAGGGATAAATAATGAATACAGCCTTGGAACAGATGAAGGAAAGAACTCTTTAAAAGGAATATATGATTAGATATTATATGTATGACAACAGACCAGAATAATAGGTATGTTCCAGAGAGGATTGGGAAGTGGGGGGAAGGGAGGTAATTATGAGACAATAAATGAATAATTTTTAAAAAGTGAACTTGGAGAGGAGGTTATATCTGCAACAATGAATAAATTAAACTGTTTTCTATACACTTTTGTTAAAATCACAATTATAATAAAATGTTATTTGAAAAAATAAAATTGCACTAGAATATAAAAAAACGAAATATATGGAAGAAACAACAAGGTAAAAAAGTTGGACAGAAGATTTCAAAGGGCAACCAGAGAAGACAAAGCAAAATATTTACAAGTATGTCTGAGAGGGTCCAGGAGGTCGAGCACAGAGCAAGGCTGCTATCCTGGACCTCAAGTGTCCTGGTCTTACCTTTTATGTTGAACAGAGATGTCTTTGTATGTCACTTATATTTAGTTGGTTCCAATGGTGACATTAGGTCCAACTAAACAGAACGTTACCTTGGTCTCTGCTGTCTTCACCGTTACTGGCACGTTCTAGTCCATTGTTGAGACTCAATCCATTTTGTGGATTGTTTTTCTCATTTTGGCTGACACCTACCAAACAAGATCATCTTTGCTAGAAGGTTTAAAGGAATTAATAAAAATTCAGGGGGGACCTGAAAAGGTGGGGTCATGGTGAGCATGGGTCAATGGTGTTTAATTTTATAAAACACAAGGTATGAGAATGATCATATGAAACACAACGTGAACCAAGGAACGTGTGAAAAATGATATATGTAAACCAAATACAATGTATATAAACGAACACAGTGTACATGAATTTTATATACAAATCAACATAAAAGACATCAAAGATAAAGAATTAATTAAAAAGAAAGATCTTTTCTATAGAATGGTTTTGCCTGATGGTACATCCAAAATAAGTCAGACCACATCTCACCGTCCTCCATTCTAAGGAGCAGCCTGGAGAACTTCCTCCAGAATTCATTTCTTCCATCTGTATTGTCATTTTAAGACACAATTTCCAGTTAACAAAATCAACAAAATGCCCACTTTCTAGGTTCCATTTTTGGAAGATGTACCTTCCTTTGAATGCATGTTCTGCTGGGGAAAAATAATAACTTGCAAATGACAGATGGAATCTTAGGTATTAAAGGCACAGAAAGAACGAAAAGGGACTAAAACTACTCAGTGCCCTTCAACCCAGCCCACCCGGTCTTATAACTAGAGGAGGATAAATCCTCTGTCCTTACTCTTCCCTACCTGCACCCCAGTTCTCCCACCCTACTGCAGGTCCACATTTAGCCCTTTCCTTTCAAACTATTAAATGTCACAGAGGCTGAGTTGCTTCTGAAGGAATCATGGACATCCACTCTTCTGGTGAGGACCCGGATGACACCCATCACTGCCCCTTCAAGTGCAGAGTTAGAAAGCAAAGTGGATGTTAAATGAGAGTAATTACCAGTGTGCAAAGCACTGTTGTCATTCGCTGCCTTGGATTCTGCCTTTGACTCCTGGTGACTCCCAGCACAATACAATGAAGCACTGTGACACTCTGTATCTTCCACGTGAGCACCTTTGGAGCAGACCATACGACTCACAGGATTTCCACAGGATGCGTTTCAGAACTGAAGAACCAAGGTTTCTTCTTGTCTTAGTCTGGAAGCTCCACTAAATCCTGTTGACTGTTACAGCAACTCCATTGGTCGATGGGTGTTAGCCATGCACAAGGTGCACTGACTGGGACATGATCTTGAGTCTCCCACAAGCAAGGCAAGAATTCCACCCCTGAACCACAGCTGCCCCCATAATGAAAATTAAGGAAAGTGTCTTCGTTATCTAGTGCTGCTACCACAGGAACACCACAAGTGACTGTTATCCATAAACATACATGAATGTTTATGTATTATATACGCATAAACATACATCCTCTCATAGTTAAGGTGGCTTGAAGTTAAAAGGACCCAGGGGAAGGCTTTCCCTCTATATATTCCTTTGTCCCGGATTTCCAACACAAAAATCTTCAACCCAAAGAACATCTTCTTTTTCAGCTCCTTCCTTCTCTGCTTCATCTTCTCCATTTTATCACTTGTGAGAGGAAGGAAATTATAGGTCATACCTCAGAGAAAATTCTCCTTACTTCAGTCAGGGCTGCCGTCTGAGTTAGGGCATTCTTTTAATCTTTTTATAACTGATTGATTTATCAGGACATAGACATCATTACATAACTGCTACATTACATAATTGTCAAACCACTGAAAATTTTGGCCAAGCCAAAACCAAATTCACTGTCCTTAAGTTTATTTGGACTCATAATGACCCTACAGGACAGACTAGAACTAACTAGGAGTGGAATTCCTGAGCCATGTGGAAGCTGTGTTAAGTTTTCTGAGGCAAGTCCTACTTAGTCTGGGTTCTCTGAACTAACAAGCCCAGTCACACATGCATGTGTGTGCACGCACATATGTTATTGTTGTTGTTGTTGTTATGTGCCATCGAGTCGCTTGCGACTCATAGCGACCCCATGTACAACAGCCCTAAACTCCGCTCTGTCCTGTGCCAATCGCACTGTCTCTGACACTCCCATCCCAATTATCCCAGTCACTGAATCAATCCACCTCATAGAGGGCCTTCCTCTCCTGCGCTGTCCCTCCACCCTCCCAAGCATAATGTCCCTCGAAAAATATTTACTTCAAGAAAATGGTCCAGGCAATTGCAGCAGTTAACAAGTCCCAAATTCATGGACCAGTTAAGCACAGGGCTGGAAATCTCTGCTCATTCATGGGATTTCTGGAGCTGTAGCCTATAAAACTTACAGGGGAGGTAAGACTGGCTACCTCTACTGACTCACAGGATTATAATGGCTGATGAACCCAAAATCTGCAGGCCCAATTACAGACTCATGTACCAAGAACTTGAGATCAAGAGACTAGAAAAATGCAGGACCAAGAGAACATAGCAAGAGCTTAGACAGTCTATCCATTTATACACTAGATGTAGGCCACACCCTCAAGGCAACTCCTCTTTCAACTGATTGGTTGCTCACCTTAGATCACATCAAGGAATGAGATTACAGCTCATTGCATTACATAAATACCAGCAACTCACATGACATTAACCATCACAGTAAAACTCGTTTTTGTTTCTTTTGACATTTTACTGTGATTTCAATGAAAGTTTACAGAGGAGTTGTTGTTATTGTTGTTGTTGTTGTTAGGTGCCATTGAGTATGACTCATAGCAACCCTATGAACAAAAGATCTGACCTGTGCCATCCTCACACTTCCCGACACACAAGAGCCCATTCCAATAGTCACCTTGTCAATCCACCTGGTTGATGTTCTTCCTCTTCTTCTCTGACCCTCCACCCTTCCAAAGTCATGTCCCTCTCCAAGGAACAGCACCTTCTACCAATATGTCCAAAGTATGTGAGACAAAGCCTCACGTCTTTCTTGCCTCCAAAGAGCACTCCAGCTGCACCTTCTCCAAGACATATCTATTCGTTTTCTTGGCTGTCCAGGGGATGTTCAGTGCGCTCCAACATCATAGCTCAAAGGCATCAATTGTTTTTTCTATCATGCTTATTTATTGTCCAGGTCTCAGATGCATAGCTAGTAATCAGTAAGACCATGGCCTAAATCATACACACCTTAGTCGTCAAAATTACATCACTACTCCTCAATAATTTGGAAAGGTCCTTAACTCCAGGTTTTCCCAGTGTAATGTGTCTCCTTATTTCCGGACTGCTTGTACCAAGGGTGTTAATTGTGGATCCAAGTAAAATGAAGCTGTTGACAGTTTCAATCTCCTCTCCATTCAGTATGACACTGTCTGTTGGTCCAGTGGTAAGATTCTTTTTTTTTATTTTCTTGATATTGAGGGACAATCCATACAGAAGGATTCATTCCTTGATCTTCTGCAACAAGTGCTTCAAGTCCTCCTAATTTTCAGCAAGTAAGGTTGTGTCATCTGCATAACACAGGTTATTGATGAGTCTTCCTTCAATCCTGATGCCATACTCCTCTTCACAGAGTCCAGCTTCTTGGATAATTTGCTCAGTATATAGATTGAACAGATATGGAGATAGATTACTTCCCTGATGCATTCCCTTCCCAGTTCCAAACCGTGCTCCCCTCATCTATTCACACAACAGCCTCCTGATCCAGGTAAAGGTTCCTCATAACCACAATCAAGTGCTCTAGGATTCCCATTCTTATTGTCAGCTACAACTTGTCATTATCCACACAGTCAATGTCTCTTCATAGCCAATAAAACATAGGTAGACATTCTTCTAATATTCCTTACTTTAATCCAGAATCCATCTGACATTAGCAATGTCATTCTTCATGCTATGGCCTCTTCTAAATCCCACTTGAACTTCTCACAGTTCCCTATCTAGAGCGATATTATATTTAACTATTTATACCTACTTTGTTTTATGACACAAACCCCTGTATTCTATTCTCACTCTTCCAAGTACCTCTCTAGGCTCCTGTTTATATCCATCTCTCCATCCTCTCTCTTCTTACCTTCTGAGTTTTATCTCTGCTGCTGGCATCGCTGATTGTTCTGAGGACTAAGCACCTCCCTGGTGTAATTGTTCACCTTTAGATCGATCATTTAGCTGAAAATCCACAGGTGAAATTCCTTTTCAGGCTCAAGAGGTGGCTACGGGCGATAGTTTCAAGGCTTCTACCAGACGAAACTAGACTAGGAGCTGTTAACCAGGCCAGCACAATCTTCTGATCGGATAAATAAGAGGGCTGTATCGGAGCAATGCTTGTATAGAAATGCACCTTTTTGTCTTTCTTTTTCTTCTAAAATAATAAGGTCTAGTTCTGTGCTTGTATCTCCCTTTGAAACTGTCAGCCCACGTGTGCAGGCAGACTGTGTCTCTGCACCTGTGAATGCCTTGTGTACCACATATGTGCTGGGACACTACACAGACCCAGTGGCTGAGTGCTGGAGACACTGAGTGACATTCTCTGTGCCTCTCTCTGATGAGGGGACATGAATCCCTCAGCAGGTGGACATAGTGGAGAAGCCCAGAACACAGTGCAGAGGAAGCACGTCTGCACGCCCCCACTGTCCTCTTGCCTGTAACTGCAGGAATGGGGCCTGGGGGGCAGAGGAGGCGGCAGGGGAAGGCTGGTGTGTGGGGTGGGAGAGGCTCTCTCTGCCCTCATGGTCTGTCTCTTTATCAGCCTTGGAGACAAACGGCTCTTTCTGCTTCGAGTGCCATTTCCCGAATGCGCTTAAGCGGCAATAAGTTAAAATATACCTTGTTAAAGGAAAGGGAGTTTTTGAGGCGTTTTATGTCCCGGGGCTGCCGCCAATGTGAGTTTTGGAGTGTTTTATACTCAGACCAGCCAGTCAGTCATAAAATAACCATGGGAAGAAGGTGGGAAGTCAATTCGAGCAGGGCGGGTAGGAATTAGGCTTGTGGGAGAAAAGGACAGGGAAGGGGCTGTCTGTCTTGTCTTTCTGCCGTGACGCAGTGTTCTCGGGGCCCTTCCCGTGGGCCTGCCAGCCAGGTGAAGCTGCACCTCCAGAAACCTGTAGTTATGGATACAAATGATGGAGGGACAGACATATGTTCCAGCTATGATATTGCTTCCTCAAAGCTCTGGACCCCAGAGATGCCTTGAGAGACCCTGAGGAGGACGCTAAGGCAGTCAATACTACGTGAAAAGGAGGCCCGCCTCCTCCTGCCCTCATCCCAGCCTTCTATTCACACCACTGTCCATCCTCCCAGTGCTCTGGGAGCAGCATCATCTTTGGACTGTGTCTCTGCATTCAGCTCCTACTACATTTCCTGGCGTCGCTGTTCTGCTTGAGGCCACCTCCAGGTTACCTTGAGGAAGTGTATGGACTAAACTGTGTCCCCAAGAAGAAGATATGCTCAAGCCGACATCTTATACTTGTGGATACGATTAGGCTTGGAAGTGGGGTCTTTGATCATGCTTTTGTCAGGCTCACATGTTAGGTTGCTAACCGGAGGTCAGTGGTTCAACTCCAGCAGCCGCTCTACGGTGGGAAAATGAAGCAATCTGCTCCTAGTAAGATGTTTTGTGTGAGAAACCCAACGGTCAGCTTCCATGAGTCAAAGTCGGCTGAGCAGCGGGAAGCTTGGTTTGGGCTCATCAGTCAGCGTAACAGGAGTTCATGCGCAGTAGAGTCAATCTTAATCCAATTGGACGGCGCTTTAGGGAAAGAGGAGAGAAACAGAAGCAAGATGGTCATGTGACTGGGAAGGGCCATCAGAGCTGCAAACCGAGGAACACCTGGGTCACCAAAGTCAGGAGAGATGGATGGGTAAGAGCCTCTTCCTTGAGCCTGGAGGGGCTATCAGTCTCTCAGAGGACGATAAGTCTGACCCATGGACAGGGGAGGAGAGGGCCTGACAGGGAGAACCCAGGGGCCACCATTCTGGCTCAGTCTTTCTGCTCATCTTATTAGAGTAAAACTAAGACGTAGCCAGTTAGCCCGCTCACACACTTTCAAATGCCCATGCCACACTCTGTCACTTTAAATTGGTGTGCACTTGCCAGGCGAGTGGAGGTGACTTTCCTGAGAGTGTCTGTGGGCAGGTTGGGCTGGGGATCAGGGCAAGGAGCGCCCTCTGCTTCCCTCCAGGGATGAGAGAGAGCACACGCACAGAGAATGAAAACAACAGCTTCCGGAGCAGATGGCTTCAACTGCTTGGATTCTGCTATTCGACAGCTGGATGCCACATGAAAACGCATCAAATAGGGGGGCTTAATGAGCAAACTAAATGGGAATGAGATCTCAGGATTGGAGAACGACTCATTAACAAACTGATATGGGGATGATGCAACCTTCCTTCCCCAAAAGGAAGATGACTTGAGCAGCTCACTGAGGAAAGTCAAAGCCAACAGCTTTCATTACAGACCATGTCTCACTATGAAAGAAACAGCTGTAAAATCCTAATAACTGGACAAATAAATAATGTTATGCTAGTGGCTAAGAAATTAAGATTGTCAAGTATATCAATGTGCTTGGCTCTATTTGGTTCAAGAATCAACACCCGTGGAAGAAACAGGAACTCAAATCATCAGTTGTGTTAGGAATATCTGCTTTCAATAGAGTTCTATAAAGTTTTTAAAAAGCGAAGATGTCACCTCGATGACTACGGTGCACCTGACCCAAGTCATTGTCTTTTCCTGTGTAAATTAAGGACAGTGAGCAAGAAGATAGCATTGTGTATTATAGCACACACAGGGGAGGGGGAGGGGGAGAGAGAGAAGGGGGAGAGGGGGAGAGGGATAGGGAGCAGAAGAGGGAGAGGGAGAGGGAGAGGGAGAGAGAGGGAGAGGGAGAGGGAGATATGGGGGTGGGAGGCAGCAGCTCCTCAGTGAGATAGGACGTCACAGCGGCTGCCATATCAGGGTTAAACATGGCAGGACTGTGAGGATGGCATGTGGCAGGGCCATGCTCATCCTGTTATGTGGGGCTCACAATAAGTGGGAGCCCTCTCAACAGCACCTGACAACAGCAAGGACACTTACAATGTAAGTAGAGAATAACGGCTATGACATAGACTCTGAGAAGAACACAAAAATACATCTTAGAGGAAGAAGAGTCAGAAAACGCTCCTGAGAAAAGAGGAAGGAGACACAAGGGCTCACTTGCTTTTACACGCATCATCGAGAAAGGGCAATCTCTGGAGAAACCCATCCTCTCTGGTAAAGTAGAAGGTTAGCAAAACCAAGACAAACCTTAATGAGATGCATTGAACAATGAGCCCAGCCACGGGGCCAAGTGTACCAGGATGTGGAGATAGTGCGCACTGCTGTCAACCCGTCATGTATGGAGGGCCACATATGATTCCCGGTCACTGCAGATCCACCCAGGGGATGCACACACTCAGGAGAGAGCCTGGGGACCCAGGGTGGGAGAGAGCAGCAGGGTATCCTCGCCCACATAATTGTTACCGATTTCCAGCTACGTAATGAAAGCTACACAAGAACAGAGGCAGGGCCTGGACTCTGGAGGTGTGAGCCCCTTAGTGTGAGGCTCCTCTGTGTGAAGCCCTCAGTGGGAGGCCTCTGTGTGAGGTCCCTCAGTGTGAGGTCTCTCAGTGTGAGCCCCTCAGTGTGAGCTGCCTCTGTGTGAGCACCCTCAGTATAAGGCCTTTCTGTGTGAGCCCCCTCTGTGTGAGCTCCCTCATGTGAGGCCCCTCAGTGTAAGGCCTCTCTGTGTGAGCCCCTTCAGTGTGAGCCCCTCTGTGTGAGCCCCTCTGTGTGCTGGCTGTGGAGAAGCATCTGATGCCAGCATCTAACCACTAGAAATTGTTAGGTTGACAATATTGTTGTTGTTATGTGCTATCATGTCAACTGTGACTCATAGCAACCCTATGTACAACAGCTCTGAACCCTTTTCTCTCCTGTGCCAACCTTACTGTCTCTGACACATCTACTCCCACTACCCCAGTTACTGAGTCAATCCATCTCATCCCAGGTCTTCCTCTCCTGCGCTGTCCCTCCACGCTCCCAAGCATGACGTCCCTCTCCGAGGACTGGTCCCACCTTGCAAATGCCCAAAGTATGTCAGACAGAGCTTCCGAGTCCTTGTCTCCAGGAAGCAGCCTGGTTTCACCCTCTCCATGATGAACCTGTTTGTTTTCCTAGCAGTCCATGAATATATATTCAGCACTGTCCTCCAGCACCACAGCTCAAAGGCATCAATTCTCCTTCTGTCATTCCTAGTCATTGTCCAGCTCTCTGATGCATAACAAGCGATTTCAAAGATGGCCTGGATCATGTGCACGTTAGTCTCCAGACTGACATGAAACAACGTATAAGCAAGAGCCTACGGTGATGAAGGAAGAAGTTCAAGCTGCTCTGAAAGCATTAGTAAAAACCAAGCCCCCAGGGATCGATGGTATACCAATTGATGTATTTCAACAAACAGATGCTGCCCTGGATGTGCTCACCAAGTTGTGCAAGAAATCTGGAGGAAAATCACCTGGCCAACTGATTGGAAGAAATCTATATTTGTTCCCATTCCAAAGAAGGGTGACCCAAATGAGTGTGGAAATTATTGAACAACATCATTAATATAACATGCATGCAAGATTCTGCTGGAAATGATACAAAATGACTGGAACAGTCAACAGAAAACTTGTAGATGTGCAGGCTGGATTTAGAAGGGGCCGTGGTACTAGGAATATTGTAGCTAATGTTAGATGGATCTTGGCTGAAAGCAGTGAGTACCAGAGGAATGTCTATCTGTGTTTCATTGACTATGCAAAGACATTTGACTGTGTAGATCATAACAAACTGTGGCTGACTCCGAGAAGAATGGGAATCCCAGAACACTTGATCGTGCTTATCTGAAATCTAGACTTGGACCAGGAGGCAGTCGTGAGAACAGAGCGAGAAAACACCGCATGGTTCAAAATTGGGGAGGGTATAGAACAAGGATGTGTCCTATCTCCACACCTTTTCAATCTATATGCGGAAGAGATTATCAGGGAGGCTGGGCTCTAGGAGAAGGCTGACATTAAATAAATGGCTATTCTAGGGCTTGACAGTTTCTGAAAGGAACAGGAGGAGAAAACCCTGCCAGAGGGCAGAGGGTCCACCTTGAAGCCTTTCTTCCCTATTAATAGGCCTCACTCCTTAGTCTGTTGCTGGAGGATTCTCCCAAGTGGGGAGCCAAGCGCCCCAAGAAGAGCCCTCAGGCAGAGACTAGTCTGGGTAGGGTGGAGCAAATGCTTCTGGGTGGGTCACTTTAAGGAGTGAGCACTTTACCAGTGTTTTTGTTCACTCTGGAGACTTATCTACTGTTTGGCTGAAAGTTGAACTCTTTTTACCAAAACTGACTGATTTCTCTTTCTCCCACATAATGACTTGTGGGTTCAAACTGCCATCTTCCCAGTGAACAGTGGTCTAGCACATTAACCTGTGCACCACCAAGGCTGCTTCTAAAGGGGCCAGGGGCAGGCTGCTCGTCTGTCAAGGATGGTCTCGTCTCGGCCTTCAGACCCTCCATGCGGCCATGACTACAGCACTCGGGTGAGGAAAGGCGAGGACAGTGGTATGATGGACACTGAGCCAGCGGGGGCTCTCTTGGGCCCGTGTCTGTGATGTGCATTTGGAATATGCCTTCCCGTGTTCACTCAGGGGCTGTAGGGCCCCAATAGTGTGTCCAGCACTCATCAGTCCCACAAGCTGACTGTGAAGGGAGTTTGCAGCTGTGGTCACTATTCAAAGTCAGTGAACTCTTAGCAAAGAGCACACTCAAGACCGTGGCTGGAACTCATCAAGTGGATTGAAGGCCTTCACTGTGAGGACGAGAAGACGAGGTTTCCCAAAAGAGGAGGGGTCTGGCGCAAGATGTCCCAGGATGCTCTGCAACAGTTTCCAGCCTGCTTATGCCCAGTGCGAGCCGATTCCTTAAACGCGCTCATTCATATTCTCTCTCTCTCTCTCTCTCTCTCTCTCTCTCTCTCTCTCGCCTCTCTCGCCTCTCTCGCCTCTCCCCCCTCCTCTCCTCTCCTCTCCTCTCCTCTCCTCTCCTCTCTCCTCTCTCCTCTCCTCTTCTCTCCTCTTTCCTCTCCCCCCTCCCCCCCCCCCCTCCCCTCCTCTCCTCTCCTCCCTTGCCTCTCCTCTCTCCTCCCCTCCCCTCCCCTCTCCTCTCTCTTACTCTCTGTATCTGTAGATTATTATTGTTGTTAGGCACCAACAAAACACAGCTCTGACTCACAGGGGTCCGGTGTTAACAGAATGGCATGCTGGGCCTGGAACATGCCATTCTCACAGTTGTTACTGTGCCTATGCCCATTTTGTACCCGCTGTTTTGAGCTCTCACACTGAAGGTCTCCCCTCCACCCCCCACTCACCCTCCTCTTTACCGGGCAATTTCTCTTATCTAGGTGCCGGACCTTCTTGAAAACAAAGAGAGAGAGAGATGGGTCCCTGCTCAAGGACTACTTGAAAGTTTAAAGCTGCCCAGAGTACTTCAGAAAACAGGAGTAGAGCTCTGCTTCTTGAAAGGTCACAGCTTTGAAAACCCCGGGAAAGTCATCGGAAAACAGTCTATTCAGTGAGAAATAGCAACTACAATAACTTAGACACAGACACATCTCTGAGATATCGCAGGTCTATGATTTCAGGCCACAGAAACAAGGCAAATATAATCATAAAGCAGGTCACCACACATGCTCAAAAAGGAAGTGTTTGACAGGGAGGGAAAGGACAGAGTGTAAAAGGAATTGAGAATCACAGAAAGTAAGGGAAGGCGAGGCTGTTACCGTGTGGGGACTGTCATTAGCACATAAAATCGAACCTGTGTGGATGGTTGAATGCAAAACACATTTCTCTTGCCCTCAAAGCACAATAAAAAGTTCATAAGACAAACGCAGTAGACTGGTCACTGGAAGCAGCTGGTTTCACCGTGTGGAGGGAAGTTATGGTTATGCTACACTGTCTTTGTTGGAGCGTCCATCTTTGTGGACCAGTCTGAACACTGTGTGAATGACCAAAATGGGGTACAAGGACATAAATGAGCACATGTGGTCGGAAAAAAATGGAGCCAACACATTTGCTGAATGCCGAGTTACCCCAATTCCTCAATCTGCGAAAAACACAACAGGTGGGAAGAGCAAGGAAGTGAATTAAGCAGTGAAAGGATGTGTGTTTGTGCAGGTGGTGGAGGGGCATCTAACAGGTGCACCTGCATAGACCGGAGAGCTTCGCTTCACTGCTGAGTCCCATCAGGTCAGAACCAAGCCATCGCTGAGCCTTCAGTGGGTTTTCAGAGGTAGTAAATCGCACGGGAGTTGTGTCCATTTTTCTCTCGTGGAACAACTGGTGCCTCGGACACTCATGCCTTTAGGTTGCCAGCTTAGCTCCTCACACACCTGGGCCTGGGTTCCCAGGGTCTCCCAGGAGACACGGCTTCCTTTCAGAAGATGCCTGTTCAGAGCCCGGCCCTCCTTGTCCATACGGCTGCATGGAGCACTCATTTGTTTGATGTGGTGGCCTGGCCGTCACTTTTGTGAGTCATCATAAAAATGGCACAGTTGGACTGATGGGCAATTAGGTGGAAGTGTTCCTAAGGGCATTCTTTTAATTCTGAGATGAGTCAGGGCCTGTGGGATCATAATGGGGGCGGCTGCTGAATGACCCAGGAATGACTTCACCTCCCATCGGGAATCTGATGACTCATGACCCTTTTTGTCCTGGTTAATCTGGCATTTTAATTTCCACAAGGGTATTTATCATAAGACAATTTATGTTGAGTATGAATCTACTTGATTTAGACCCATAAGTAGCCGGGTGTCATTTGCACTTTCTGTATATTAGCCACACCTGGTCGGATTGCTGCACAGACTCACTGCACAAGGACACACGTTTCATTTCATCACCAGGTACATGGCAGCGCCCTCTGCAGGCAGGGGGCCCCAGTGCAGTTCATAGCTCACAGGTCAGTGAAGGAATCCTTGGAAACTACCCTCTGCCCTAAATGTTTTCAGACGATGGTGTGTCTAGGTCATTGCTCTTGTGACTAGTTATTACGTGCACCTGGTGGGAACTTGCCAGAGGCAGCTTGAGCTTCCCGACTTGTGTCCATTGTCAAGTGCGGGGTCACAGAGCTGCATCTGGTGAGCTGTTGTTAAGTACCGTAGAGTTGGAAATGACTCATAGCTGAGCCTCCATTGTGTTTTCAGAGCCAGTGTCATCTCAGAGAAGATGGGCCATCTCTCCTTACAGGGACAACTGTGGATTAGAACCACTTGCCATTGGGTTGGGAGTGCAGCTCCTTACCACGAGGCCACCCAAGACCCTTGGTTGTTAATAGATACATCATCCTTCAGTAAATGCCCCATGGAAATACAGTATCTTTCCTCATAACACACTAGACATCTATTGCACGTTTGGACAGTAACTAAGGTCAGTCTGGCCCCGATGTGAGCTCCCAGGCGGGAATGACACGAACCTAGCCCCATGGTGTCACCATGTCCTCCTCTGGTTGACTTGCTGAACCCATGCCAGGTCCATCCTGCCTCAGCCCTTGCCTGCTGCACCTGCTCCTGGCGCTCCCACCTTACCCTCGTGGAAGCATGGTTGAGCTCACTGTCCCGCAGACACTGTGTTTGACACGGTGTCCATCTCGCTCCTCTGCTCCACTGTCCCAGTGGACACCTGGCAAGCTGATCAGGCCTTGGTGTGCCCACCCTCCCAGCCCTTCTGGCACCTGCTGTCTCCCTGGGAAAGCAGGAGAAGCCTACTCTTCCATCTGTGAGCCAAAAACCCAGAATGCTTATTGGCAACCAGAGGGGTTCAATGGACGCTCTGGAATGAATGAATGAACGAATCCTTCTTTGTATTTTCTCCCTTTAGATAAAAGCACTATCCTATGCAAAGCTTTGAAAGGGAAACGCCTTCGAAAGAAAGCACTTCTGTCCCTGACCTGCTAGACTTCAGATGCCTCACCAGAACACTGGTAACATCCAGACTCTCTTGTCAGAGGTTCTTCTGGAGCTTTCCAATGAGAGGGCCTCGTGCAGGGTGCGGAGTAGGGAGTGGGAGAAGCCTCAGCCCCCAGCAGCAGCCTGAGGCAGGTCAATGGGCACCAAAGGTGAGCGAGGCAGGCGTGCCAAGGCCACAGGCTGCTCCTGGCAGCCACACACATGGGGCGGCAAGGACTCTATAGTGGTCTCCCAGCCGGCCTCTCCTTCCTAGATTCCTGAGAAAAATTTCCCTGCTCTTCCCTCTGCTGTGCTTGCAGCTTCCTGGACCCAAGCCCCATCTCTTCTCTAGACACCAAGTGCAGCATTGAGCCCTGGCATCCTGTCCCATCACTGTCCCAGCTCCAGGGACAACAGCAATGGTCTGCATCGGCCTGGCAGTCCTACCTTCACAGCTGTAGTTACTGCCACTCTGCACCTTCGCACACATGTGGAGAGCCCTCTCCACGTTCCTCCTCGGCACAGCCTACAAGTCATCCACTCACCCACCCACACATCCACTCAGAGAAGAGTGACTGTGATGGGCTCGGCTCAAGTGCTGCCAATTAGTTATTAAGAAGAAAAGTCCCTGAACTCGTGGAGCCTTAAAGTGAGAGATGGAGGCCGGAACCCCAGAGAAGTAAGATTGTCTTCAATGGACATTGAGGGGTTCACTCAGGACCCATAGGTTACACGTCTGACTGCTAGTCTCAAGGTTGGTGGTTTGAAGTCACCAGCTAGTCCATGAAATGAGGCCATCAGCTTCCATGAAGTTCAAAGCCTTGGGAGCCCAGTGGGGCAGGCTACGTTCTGTCCTCAGGTAACTGTAAGTTGGAACTCAGCTCATGGCAATGAGTTTGGGTTTCTTAGGTTGACTTTGAGTTTCTTTGGTTGTCTTTGGGCTGGACGTCAGATAAGCACTAAGCAAGAAGGCTCATACCGATTCAAATAGCTGGAAGGCACCATTTCCAAGACGACTCATAAGAGAATAACCAGGCAAAGTGGTCCAGGAGGTGGACGGCATGCAGAAGGATTTGTCTGGTCCATCAAAGGATGGTAAAGAGGTCAAGGGCTTGGGTCAGAGAGAGGTGGGAAAGGAAGATGAGACCAGAATCTTGAATAGGGACCTGGAGGAGCTGTGGCCCAGGGAGAGCGTCAGGTTTGACTCTGAGTTCACCAGGAAATCAGTAGATAGGAGCTAATCTAGAACAGATCCCAGGAAACAAGGACAAGACCATTTCACTTAAGAGCTGTGTGGGGAGCAGCCTGGCGTGGCAGGCTGGATGGAGAGGGAGGGAGATGTAGGGATCTCCGCTAGAGTCCAGTCAATGGAGCTGGTGCGAAGGCCTGGCTGTGAGGAAGGTGCCATGGTTCCTCACTGAAGGCACGGAGCTGCGTGTGAGGCACAGACTGAGTGAGGTCTGGTTCCCTGGTTTACTTTCCTAACCAAGTGAAGACGACCAAGAGACCAGGGTGTTTGTCTGGGGAGATTCCTTTGCACGGTGTGCATGCATGAGGGAAGGTCAGAGCTAGGACCTGATACAGGAGTGGATGCTCCAGCACAGTTCAGGATGCCAGCAGGTTCCTCCACACTCCAGGAGCCAACCAAATATGCCAATGGACAATGGACAATCCAGGAGCCAACCAAATATGCCAATGGACAATCCAGTATACAAGGGTACAGTCCAACATGTCCACAACAGCTGAAAATATGTCAGTAGACAAACCAATACACAAACGTAGAACTCAGTATGTTAGTGGACAATCCAATGAACCAGGGAACACCCTAACACGTCAGTGCATGGTGCAACACACTACAGGGAGAGAGTGTGGACATCCAAGTAGCCCGACATGACAGAATCTGCTTTCTCAATCCATAAACCCACACCTAATAACCTGGCTATGTCCCGTAAACTTACAGAGATGTCTCTGAGTCCCATGATCCCTAGACTTGCAATAGGAAGTGAGGATAGAAGGCACACTGGCTATAGGCCGTCTTTCTCCCAGAAATTGTTACAGGCCATACAGGTGTCATAACCCACAATAGGATAAAGAATTTAACTTTGCCTAAAATCTTCTTCATGTCTGACCCAAATCCCAGTTTTCAATTGTTTCGTAGATATAAGTAGTTCTGATGTCATAGTTCATGGTAGGTTGGGTTGCTAAGCAAAGCGCTGAGTGTCTCTGACAGTTTGACCACACCAACTGCTCCATTGGTGAAAGATGGGCAGTTTCCCCTAGTTACGATTTACAGGCTCAGAAACCCAAATAGAGGGTCACTATGAGTCAGAACTGACCCAGTGGAAGTGACTTTGTTTTATTTGCTCAAGTTAGACAATGAATAAGGAAGACCAGAGAAGAACTGATACCTCTGAACTGTGATACTACCAAAGAATATTGAGTAGACTACGGACTGCCAAAAGAACAGACAAACATCTTCCAGAAGTACAGCTAACGTGCTCCTTGTCGTTTTTGTTGATTGCCTTCGAGTCGAGTATGACTCATAGCAATCCTACAACTATCAACATTTATCAAAGTTCATGGAGTTTCCGGAGGCGTGTTACTTAGGAAGTGGATGCCACTCCTAATAATGGAAAACGCCAAGACTCTGTCTTACATGCTCTGGGCTTGTTATCAGTAGGGGTTAGTGCTTTGGGAAGGCTGGGCTTGGGCCACCTGTGCTCAGAGCTGGAGAGCGAATACCACCCCACACCACCCCTCACAGAGTTGGAGACTGGTAGACAGAGATTGGGCATCAGTGAATGCCCCAGTGATATCCTCTCTGAGAGTCACCCTGTCATGCTCAGGACGTGGACAACACCATGGACTGAAGCCTAATCTCATGAACTGCCGTCTGTTAACGCTGGCTCCTGAGGCTCCCCTGAGGTGACTTCCGGCCTTCTCAGGATTGCTATGTTACATGACGATTCTATGTTTAACTTTGTGAGGACCCAGCAATTCAACTCAGAGATGAATACCCAAACACTTGTCAGCAGAAACTCAAACACATGCTTGCACACAAATGTCCACAGTATTTCTCACAATAATCAAACTATGGAAAGAATCCAAAGTTCTTTCATCAGCAGAAGAATGGATAAACAACATTGTGATATATTCGTACATTGGGATATTATTTACCAATAAGAGGATTTTATTTTTTAATGTATCTGAGGGCAATTGCAGAGGTCATTGTGGTCCCCCGGGTCGGCCTCCCACCTGGGTGACTTGGCACTAGTCACTTCATCTCGCTGGTCTGTACACCGCCACCTATGTCTCCACAGCCTCTATTGACTGTGGCATTCCCTGCAAACACACGCTACTGTTCTGCGTCCTCCCCGAGCGTTTAAATGCACTCCACAGAACACTTAAGAGAAATAAATAAGGTTTGTTTCTGCCCCACAATAGATGAACAAAGTGTCATTGAATTTCCTAACTTTCAACCAGATGTTTAGACTGAAAGAAATGATAGGGTCCCTTTGAGTCCCGTCGATACTCTGGAAACATTGAAACAATAAGAGTTTACACTTAGAGAAAGATACTCAGCACCAAACCTGCCCACAGCACCAATTAGGTCTATCAGGAGGATGCGTCTGAATTGGACGCCTGTGCTTGCTTCACAAGAGACTCTTCCAAGTGTAGGTGTTGGGCTAAGAGCTGAGCCAACTGGAGCGTGGAGGTGGAATCTTCACCAGGAGAGGAGAGGTGGACACCTAGCTCAGAGACACGGGCTCTCAGAGGAAGAAACTGCACGTGAGCATCTCAGTGTTTAGGGTGGCTGGAACAAATCACTGCACTCTAATCCCCTGGTCTCCATCAAGTTGACTTGAATTTGTGGTGGTTCCCGTGCACCAGTCCTGTGCCACCTTCCCCTTGTGGCATGCTCGGTCCTTGGTTGTGGACATTCTCAATCACCTCCTTCTCCTCATGGTGACCCCATGGCCCCACAGCACGAAAGCCTCCTCGCTCTGCGCTGTCCTCAATCACTCTGGGCTCCAGCCACTGTTTCATCACTGTGTCAGTCCATCCTGTCAAGGGTCACACTTTGGTGTGTTCATTTGTTTTCTGCTGACCTCCTTCTCCCAATACCATGCTCAGCGGACGTGAGATACGTAAAAGATGCTCAGCAGCTTCTCTTCTCAAGAGCGCTCTGGCCGCATGTCTTCCACGAGCTTTGCTTGTTCTTTTGGAAGTCTAGGGCATTACTATTCTTTCCCAGCATCACAATTCAAAGACATCAACTCATCTTTGATCCACGTCGATCGTTGTCCAGCCTCCACATACGTACGAGACGGCTGAAGTACCAGGACATGGCTCGAGCACATCCTTTCACACAGTACTTTAAAGCGATCCTTTGCAGCAGATCTACCCAATGCAACATGCCACATAAGTTCTGATGGATGCTTCCATGCGTGTAGACTGCAGGTCTAAGTAACAATGGAGTCTTGACAACATCAGTCTTTTCTTCGTCAGTCATGATGCTAGGCAATATCCTTTTATAATCCGTTGAGGCTTTGCAGGCTGCATTTTGGAAGTAGAATGTCAGGCTTTCTGGCAGAGTTTTAGTCTGGAATTTCTACCAAAACCTGTCCACCACACTGTGGATAAAGTCACAGCACATGCAACCGCCACAGCACCTCACATTGACAAGTAGCTGATGGAGAACTTCAAAACACAAAGAATCCTCTGACGGTTGTGCAGACTGCATCATGGTCCCAGCTGGCGTGGTGTCTTTGGCAGAAGAACTGCCGTGTGCCACCTCCTATCTGATGACATCCCCTGGTGCACCTCTGCTGTGGTAGATGCATTTTGAGCTGGTGTCTCCGCTGTGTGTGACTCTGTCTCCAAGTCTGTCTACCTCTCTTTGAATGTATAAGTCAGACAGGATTAGGACCCACCAGCTCTTATATGAGCTGGATAACCTAATTCATGCATGGACTAAGGGAGGTCCTGTCACCCCACACAAGGTCACACTGGCATGTACAAGGGGTTAGGCTTGAGCTTGCCTCTCTGGGTGATACAGTTTATTCTGAATAGTGACCTTGGGGCTTTCCTCACAAAGCACAGGCACCAGGGACAACAGGCCAGTCTCCTGAGCTGCAATCGGTCATGTGTTAGAGCAGGAGGGGCACGCGGAGGACTTGCAGGTATGCACAATCTCATATTTGTGACCTTGGATTTACTCAGTTAGGAGACTGTGGAATCCAGTCTCAGCAGAGGTGGCTACAGCAGGGGCCCCTTGTCCCGGTCACAGGTGACATCCTTCCTGCACCTGCTGCCTTCCAGTCTCAGAGCAGAAAAGCTGGTTGAAACTGCAAGCAGGCAGACATAGGCAGCGATCTTATATGTGCCAGTGGACAACTCAGTGGGCCAGTGGGTCCTCTCCAGGAGTATCTCAGCCCCTTTACTCCAGAAGGAGGGCAGGTAAAGGAAAAGGTAGGTCTGGACTTAGTACCTCCACCTGCATGGAGCTTTGGTTTCCTCAGGTGCAAAAGGAGACGCTCAGGAGGACCCGGTGGCCACACAGCAGACACACAGCTTTCCCATTTCCTCTCCTCTCAGCTAGTTAGATTTTGAGGAGAAAGAACCAGAAAAGCCCAGGAAGATCTCCTGCTCCACTGGGAAATTGCCTTCGATGGCACAATTTAGAGCAATTTCACCAGGCGAGCAGAACAATCAGAGGAGACCAGAGGCGGGTGGGAAGTGAAGAAACGTCTCTTAAAAAATTGCTCAGGCGAATGGTCCATGCCATATCCACATGACTTATTTGTGGCTTGCTGTTCCCAGATGGCCATTTTTCATTTGTGGAAAGGAAGAGAGGGTTGGCGAGAGCCCAGGGACCTCGCCAAGCATTTTCACGATTGATTTTTTGGAACTCTTTGACTAATGGGGCCATTTGGCACAAGGACCATGTGGGATTCCATGCAACCTCAGTGCTGGTGATGAAATGTGAGGCACTCCTGAAACGTGGGTTCCTGTTTTATTTGGGGGTGTCGAGGGGAGAAGCACCCAGATGTATTAATACATTGTGTCTTAGGTACAGATGGGCTCCCAATGCAGGTGGCTGGTGCTGGATTTTGGCCCATGGTGATGAGCCCAGGTGACAGATGACTCCAAGTGGCTTCCAGATTGTAATCTTCACTGGAGCAGGTCAAGATTTCCCATGGAGCCATTGGGTGAGTTTGAACCACGGGCTTTTTCATTTACAGGTACGCATCTAACCGGGGGTGTCACTAAGGCTCCTTTCAATGCAGGCAGCACATTTCCTTTTAAAAGCAGTAGCTAACCCACCATAGGGGCATTTCAGAAATGTCTTAGCGTGTGGAACTAGAAATGAACAATGCCTTTACAGTCCCAGCACACACTGCCCTAACGTAATCCTGGAGGCTCACCCAGTGTTTTAGACAGAGTTCTCTAAAGACACAAAACCAATTTATATACGTGATCACAGAGGGAGAGAGCGAGTGAAAGAGAGACAGAGAGAAGAGAGAGAACATCAGGGCTCAAGAGTTGTCTCAAGGCCTCCTAGAGATGGTCAAGTTCATGGGTCAGATTTCAGAATGGAAGATTCTCCTCACTCACGTAGCTGGAGGGTAGACCTACACCCCAGAGTTACACACGCATTCTCACCCATGTCTGTCCGTGGACATTCACACCATTCACACACACACACACACACACACTCTCTCTCTCACCATGTAGGAGTATCCACATGCCCCTGTGCACATATACACTTACAGAACTTTACTCACATCTCACACGTCTGTCCACGGACATTCACACACACACACACACACACACACACACACACACACACGCTCATAGGTACACACACATATGCATTCAGAGCAAGAACCAACCTGCTTCACTTCCTACGAACACTACTCAGAATTGTTCAATACGTGACAGGCGTTCAAAATACACAATGGGAAAGAGGCGTGTGACACTTCTCATAACTGGAATCAGAATTCCAATTTCATCCACTTCCCACATCATGATACAAGTTCTGGTGGTGCAGTGGTTTCACATTTGTCTGTTAACCAAAAAGTTAGCAGTTTAAACCTACCAGTCAATCCATGGGAGAAAGATGTGAAGGACTGCTCCCAGAGAGATTCACTAAACCAAACCCCAGGAGAAATTGTTTTAAATATAAAACCTAACACACATCCTGAAAATTAAATTGTTGGTGTGTGCCATCTAGTCAGAACTGACTCATAGCTGATGCTCCAACGGGTTTTCAGAGGCTTATGTAAATCACATAGGAGGAGCTTGCCCATCTTCGCCCCTCAGAGCACATGGTGGATTTGAACTGTCTACCTTTGGATTGGCAGCACAAGTCCTTACCCACTACGCCACCAGAGCCCCCAAAATGAAATAGTGGTGAATTAGACAACCAGCAAAGGAAGACCTTCCACATGTTAGTACATGCAAGACATCAAATTAAGTCCAAACAAGGGCTGAGTAGACTGCTAAGTCTCCGGACATCTTCGTGATGAGGTCAGAGAATGAGATGGGATCACATTTCTGAACATATTCTGTCAAAAGGCTGGAGGAAGGAGGTGAGTCTGCACTGTTACAGAGGAACCTGAAACCCTGGGGAGCACACGCTGCTGAAAGAGATGCCGGTTCTTCATGACGGAGAGGAAAGCCTGTAATCAATTTAAAGTACACCTGAAAATTCTTTGTCTTCTAACAATTGCTCTAGTACTTTGGAAAGAGAAACGACTACCCAGTATTGATTCCCAACGTGCCTATAATGGTTGGTGGGGAGTGAGGAAGCTCCTGTTGGCTCACTAACAGCCAGCACTCTGCACCCCGTCCCTTATCTTGACGTGGTGTCCAAGAGCTCAGAGCTGTGCCTCCAAGGAGGTGACTGCTTTGTGAAGCCACAAACTCCCCAGCCTGGCGGCCACACGGCTTAGTTTGAACAACGTCTGCACTGTCTCTTGAGAAGCAAGGCTCTGAGGTTCTTGCTCCTCTGGGAGGAATGGCACCATGGGGTTGGCCTTTGCAATCTCTCCAGGAGCAAAGAGAACCCACTTACTCAGGATTATTGGTCTGACTAAGGACCGACTTCGAGAAGATGTCCTCTGACATTTCTGTATGTCAGCTACAATCACTTCAACAAAGCAGCCCTCCTGGACTAGTCTCACTGGGTTTTAGACCAAGTTCCAAACCTCAGGGACCTCAGGACAATAGGCATGAGTGTCCTCAGCCTTCTGGAGAAAAAACTCTGAAACCAAGAACATCAGTGCTCAAGAGTTACCTCTTGAACTGCTGGTGGCCCCATGAGCTCCCAGCCCGCGCTCCTCATCCTCACATGACCGTCTTTCCTCCGTATGTCTCTTTAGTGGGAAACCTGGCACTGGATTCAGGGTCCACCACTCCAGGGTCTTAGTGGGTAAGGAGCTGCTCTGCTAGCCCAAAGGCAGACAGTTCAAAACCACCAGCTGCACCTCAGGAGAAAGATGAGCATTCTCTTCCCATGTCATTCAAACCTTCTGTAGACTCCCTGGAAGGTCAGCTATGAGTCAGTTCTGACGTGAGGTCACATAACAGCACCCCACTATGGTTACCTGAGTTTACCAGAGTCGCTATAACATAAGCCCTGCAGACAGACAGCTGTAAAGAATAGGAATACTTCCTCAGTGTTCCAGAAGCTAGGAATCTGATTCGAGGTGCAGGCTCAGGAGACGTTTCTCTCTCTGCTGCCTATCAGGGAAGGTCTTCGTCAATGTTCCTTAATTCACTGGTGACTTCCACGAGGTAGACGCCCTTCTGCAAAGTTTATTCTCCCCTGCTCCCCATCTACACGTCTCCTTTCGCCTCAAAAGTAATTAGGTTTACGACACACCCTACACTCATATGGTCTTATTAATATAAAAAGGAAATTGTTCTTTCCAGACAGAATTACACTCACAGAGTTAGAATTCCACCTCATTTGGGGGGGACTCAATCCAATCCATAGCAATTATTTCATCATCTTCTTATTAAGTAATTACATCAACAGGGATTTTATTTCTAAACAAGATGCCATTCATGGGTCTGGGGGCTAGCTATGGACATAAACTTAGGGGGAACACAGCTCAACCCCAAGAGTTCCAAGAATTTGCATGTGGGTGAGATGGTTGTGAAGTAGTCTCTCCATGTTTTAAATCCATTGAGAACATCCGTACACAGGAAATGGGGAATCACATTTTCCACTCACTAGAACTTTAATCCAACAATTTAACGATTAGGGAGTTCCACGAAGGTGGAGGAGGGGGGCTATACTCAGCACACGGGCTGAGGCCCAGCAGTGCGTGCTGGCCACCCAAGGACAAAGACAGGGACACATTGCAGTCCATATAAACAATTACTTTCTCATAAAACAATTAGGGAAATGAACTGGAAGCTGAATAATGAAATAGACTTTTCATCACATTTAATTATGTTCTTCTGTTGCAAACTAGGTAACAACACAGAGGTTGAGTGAACTTGAATTCGTACGTGACTGTAAAGCTAACAACAGACTCCTATTATCTAATGTATGGAATGGTGATGACCGAGGGTGAATCTTTCTAATTCCTAGTGCTGCTATGACAGAAATCGCATAAGTGAGTGACTTTCAGGAACAGAAAACTTCTTTTCTCACAGTTCAGGACACAAATTGAGGGCAGTCTGTTGGGGATGGTGTTCTCTCTGTTGGCTCTCGGGGAAAGATCTTGACTCTTCTGTTCTCTGTAAATCTCTTCTTTGGGTATCAGTCCTCCCCTCATCTGTGTCTCTGTGCCTACTGCTATTTGCTCTCAAATTGATTCTAACTAGTAACCTCATGTAAGAGAACAGACGCATAATGGGATTCCCTATTCCGGAATCTTCAGAGAAGCAGATCAAAGATCTTTCCTCCCTCAGAGCTGCTGGGCCGAAACCAGCCATTCAAGTGTGAGCAAGGAAAGGGTTAACCATGACATCATCAGAGATCCTCTCATGTGCCTAATCTGCTCTTTCTAGTTTTCAAATTGACTGATTTAAGATTCATCCTCTATACTGACATGACCTCACTAAAATAAGGAGGAAATCCTCCCCCAGTCGAGAGAAGTGTAATGGTTAGCGGTGGTCGAGGCTCGAACGGTGAAACTTCCGCTCACATGCTTTGGGTCTGTCTTCAGGAGGGATCTATCGTGCAGCAATGGGCTTGAGCAGGACGGAGGTGGTGAGGGGGTGCAGTGTAGGGCAAGGCTCGGACTGGTGGTTCACAGGGTCACGGCCACACACGCTGAACTCTGTGGCACCTAACAATGGTGCTGAGGGGACACAGTTACCCCGCGCCCGGTGGGAAGGAGCTCCACAGTGGGGTGGGCGTGAGGGGGCGAGCAGAGGCATCCCACAGGCTGAGTGCAGAGCCGAGGGCGGGCCTAAGGGACACTCTCTTCTTGGTCTGTCCTTTACCCTCTAGAGGCGAGCTTTGGCCACCATTCAGGGCAGGAGGCCAGCATAGGCCACGTGGGGCAGGAGGTGAGCATAGGCCACGAGTGGCAGGAGGTAAGCATAGGCCACACAGGGCAGGAGGCGAGCTTTGGCCACCACTCAGGGCAGGAGGTGAGCATAGGCCACTCAGGGCAGGAGGTGAGCATAGGCCATGTGGGGCAGGAGGTGAGCACAGGCCACGAGGGTCAGGAGGTGAGCACAGGCCACATGGGGCAGGAGGTGAGCATAGGCCACGAGGGGCAGGAGGTGAGCATAGGCCACGTGGGGCAGGAGACTCAAGGGCTGTGCTTCTGTACTGTCTGCTCTCCAGCTCCCAGGAGAACTGTGAACAGTGGCCTTTGGCCCATTGTACAGGTACCACAGCCGGACACCCCATTCCCAGGGACTCCACTCTAGCAGCAAGGCCTGTAAGCTCTCCCAGGAAATCAGGAGTGTGGGCAGTCCCCTCAACAGGGAAGGGGCTCAGTTGTCCCCCTCAAAATCTGTGTTGGAATTCAAACTCTACCACGTAAGTGATCTCGTTTGACCATACAGTTCTCTGTTTCATTAATCATCTCGTTCCTAAATATTAAAACAAGCAGAAGCTACTAAAGCCACCCTGTGGCACCATAAACAGCTGAACTGTCTCAGAGGGCCGCCACAGCTGTAATCTGTACAGAAGCCCACTGCTTCCGCTTCCTGCCACGGAACAGCTGACGTGGAAACTCTGACCTTGTGTTCTCAGACAAGCACTCAACCACTGTGTCACCAAAGCTACTTTGCTGAATCCACTGGCTTTGGGGTTGGAGGAGGCCCAGCTGGGAGCTGGGATCTGGTTAGAACCAAAGGATCCAGTGGTTGAGAGATATGGGAGTCTCGGACATCTAGGGCCTCGGGACAGGGACCTGCCAGGGCAAGGTCTACCTTGGGGGTTCATGCTGTCTGCCTAATGTCTGCAGGTTCTCTGTTCAAGTCACAATGTGGCCACTGAGGAAGACAGGCATTCCAGCCTTCCCGCTGACCCCCGCTGGACCTCTCTTCACAGCCTCTTGTCTTCTGAAGAGCCATCTTGTCAACAGCTGTGAACACAAGACAGCTTCGACGGGTTCACCCCAGGGCAAGTGGCACTCCATGGGGAGTGAAGCAATTGCTTGACGTGACTTCTGTCACATCGTCGATTTTTCTGATGTGCTCTGGACGGACACACCTTCCGCAGGCGTGTTGTTGAGGTGGTGGGTAGGTGCCACTGAGTGAGTGTCAAGGCCTAGCAGGCGCACAGCAGAGCAGAACTACACATCCATCATCACAGTCTCTGCTGGGCTGCACCGCTGAGGGCTGTCACCGGCTCAGTGGATCTCGTTGAGAGTCCTTCTCTCTTTCGCTGACCCTCTATTTTTCCAGGCATTATGTCCTTCTCCAAGGACTGGCTCCTTCTAGAATATATCCTGGGTTTGTGAAACAAAGACCAGCTACTCCAGCTATTCAGGAACATTTGGCTGTCCTTCTTCCAGAACAGATGTGTTTATTCTTCCAACAGTCTGAGGCATGTTTCATTCTCTCCTTCCACACTATGAATCAAAGGAAGCAACTATTCAGTCTTCCTTTTCATCCGGCTTTTGCATGCAGATGAGACAACTGAAAATACCGTGGTATGGATCGGGCATACTTGGGTCCTCAAAACAACATCTCTGACTTTTAGCAATTTATAAAGCTACTTTGCATCAGATTTCCCCAATGGAACATGTCATTTGATTTCTTGACTACTGCTACTGTGGATGTGGATGTGGATGTGGATGTGAATGCAAATCAAATGGAATCCTTGACAACGTCAATCTTTCCCACGCTCATGATGCCAATGTTGATTGATCCAACCGTGAGGACTTTTGTTTCCTTTCATCTTCATTATTGTTGTTGTTACTGTAAAGTGCCATCAAGTCGAGTACGACTCAGTGACACTACGAACCATGAATCTGAACTCTGCCCTGCCCCGTGCCATCTTCCTCATCTCAGCCACACTTGAGCCCACTGTTAGTGTCACCGTGTGAACCCATCTCATTAGGGGTCTTCCTCTCTCTTGATCTTCACTGAGTTGAACTGAAGTTGTGTAACATCAAGTTGGAATCCACCCATAGAATACTCTCTACCACATTTCAGAGGCAGTAACAGGAGAAGGTTGCCCATCCTTCTCCTGCAGAGCAGCTGGTAATTTGAATTGCACGCCTTTGGGATTGCAACACAGTTTCTTACCATGAGTCCAACAGAAAAATCTCTTTTCCTTGAATTCCTTTCAGGACTTAGAGAACGATGGACTGTATATGTCCATCATCCAGGCTGGGTCATCCATCATACAGGTTTGGTTACCAGATACAACCACAGCATACATCTTCCTCAGTGTTAAACCACACAGTATTCCATGGCTTTGGCCCGATAATTCCTTCTACGTCTGTGCTCTTCATGACCACAATTACGAGTTCTGCAATTCCAGTTTATTTCCATTCAAGACAGAAATTTCAGCCAATGATGTTGATGTCTCACGTACATTTGTATTAAAATTTCTGCAGAATGTGATTCTGGAGAACCTAAGCTGTCTGCACTCTCTGATGCACCCTGTTCCTTCTTAGGATGCATCTTCAAACAACCACACATTTAATGGAGGCCATGCTGGGCACACAGTCTAGTCAGGGAAGTTTGCCAAGGGCAGAGTTGAGGGGGAAGGGAGTGAGCTGTGGTACAGCGTCCAGGCAAAACTGTGTAAGCCCAGAGCACATGGATTGTCCTTCTCTGGGCCTCGGCTGGCTCTGCAGAGGGTGTATGCCTTAGCTAGCACTGAAGAACAAATAAGCATATCTGCAGAGCAAGGAAGCCCTAGGCCAAGGAAACTTCTCCCTATCAACAGCCTGGCATGCCAGAAAGTGGGGACTGAACCTCCAAATCAAGGTGCGGTCAGATGGCCAGGGCCTTGAAAAGTGAAGTCAACCAAACTGGGCTGAATTCAGAAGAAAATATTTAGAAAGTATATGAGCTGAAGCTTTGCTTGGAAATGGTTGTTGTTACTCATGAGAAAACAACTGTGTCTTACCTGACTTCTCCCACTGTTAACAGCTTTTATTACCTATTGCATTGCATTAACTAAGACATCAAGATTTGTAAATTGCTATTGGATTTCACCAGTTTCCCCACTAACACTGTCCTTCTATCTGAGGGTTCAAACCAAAGACCCTGACACCTTTAATCATCACACCTCTCATGTCACCTCTGGTCTGTGATAGTCTCTAAGTCCCTGGACGTAGTCTTGAGGAGCACTGACCAGGCGACCTAAAGCACCTCATCAAGGTCTGTCTGTCTGTTGGTTTTCACAGTGAATTTATGACAGTAGGTTTTGGAAAGGTCATGGGAATGAAGAGCCCCTTGTTACATCTGTTCGGGGGACAGAGTACATTAAATACACTTAGCACACAGGGGTTGTCCACTTTGATTCGATTAAGTTGGGGCCCACCAGGCTTCTCCTTATAAAGTTGCTATTTTCTCTTTTATACACTCTGTTCAAGTTAGTAAATGAAAAATAAAGTTTCTAAACACAGCCCACACTCAAGGAGCGGTGAAACTCGCTGATGTTGAACCGTGCCAACTCATCAGGACCCTATAGAACCAAGTCCAAGTGCTCCTTAGAATTTCCGAGGCTATAAATCTTCCTGGAAGCAGATTGCCTCATTTTTAAATTTTTTTTTTATTCTGTTTTGAGCATGTGTAACAACTAGCAGACTTGAACAACTGATGTTTCGGTTAGCAGTTGTATTATCTGGGAAATAAGCTTCGTCTACTGAAAGGGTATTCATGTGAAACCTATACATAAAACAGAAGACTAATATCTAAACAGAACAAGGGAACACTGAATGGTTTAAAACCAAAAAAAGGACTCTGGCAGTTCTCTGCTGATGTGCTGATCCAGTTGTTTTTGATGAAACTGAGGAGGACCCGAAGTGCTTGCTACAGAGGGTCAAGGACTGCAGCCTCCAATATAGATTGAGGCTCAATGTCAAGAAGACAAAGATTCTCACCACTGGGCCAATTGGCAGCATCAGGATGGATAGTGAAGAGACTGAGATT
>NW_006399814.1:5350141-5352157 GCF_000299155.1 Elephantulus edwardii
TTAATTTTCCTCAGCTTCAGCTTGAACTTGCATATGAGTAGTTGGTGGTCTGTTCCACAGTCAGCTCCTGGCCTAGTTTTTACATGGTTCAAAATCAAGAAGGCGGTCCCTCGGGGATGTATTCTTTCTCCATACCTTCTCTACCTCATACCCCAACAGCAGTGGCAAAGTTAAGCAGGGCAGCAAGTAATAAACGTTGGAGAGGATGTGGGAATATAGAACTCTTACACATTGTTGGTGGGATTGTGAAATGTTATAACCACTCTGGAAGGCAGTTTGGCATTTCCTCAAAAACTGAACATAGAAATTCCATCTGACCCAGCTATCCTACTGCTTGGAATATACCCTGAGAAAATGACAACTGAGGCACAAACAGAGACTTGTATACCCATGTTCATTGCAACATTATTCACCGTTGCAAGAACATGGAAACAGTCAACATGTCCAACCACAATGGAATGGATCCAGCAAATATGGTACATTCACATGATGGAATGCTACGCAGCACATAAGATTAATGCTTTTGTTAATTATTACTTAACATGGGAGGGACTGGAGAGCATTATGCTAAGTGAACTAACTCGGTCTCAAAAGACAAATACTGTATGGGACCATTATTGTAGAGTGAGTAAGAGGATCCAAAATGGGGCTTAATCATAGGGTCACACAGTTGGATGGGTGGAGGGAGGGGTGGGTAGAGTAAAAACAACATATACAAACTTTATAAGTAAACCAGTATAAAATTTTAAAAAATTAAAAAAAAGAAGTACTTAACCATTTGTGTTACTTGAGATTCTGATGTCTTGGCCCCTCCATAAATCTCATTGTTCTTATTCGTACTTTGTTCTCTAGCCAATATGCAGATGCCAACACATCTTTGAACATATAACCCATCTGTTCACTCTTAACTGTCACCTACTCCCAGGTCACACCACCTCTACAAATTTGCTCTAAGAACGTGTGCACATCCACACGTGCATATCCACAGATGCTCCTGGAGGAGATAAGCCCTCGGAGACAATGGTAGTGCTCATTAAAGTGAGTGGGTAGATAGGCTCTTCTCCATGGCACAGTGAACATTCTGCAGCTGTTAAGAAGAATCAGGGCAATTCATGTCGTTCTTGGTAGATGGCTAGCAGTAACCACTCCTTGGAGACGAGCTATAGTGTTTGATGGCTTCTCTAGCTTCAATGCTTACACCATGGTAGAGAAACACCTCATAATTCTGAAGACATTGAAACATCTCAAAAGCATCTTATGGACCCATTCGTTTAAATATGGTTCTGTTTCTGTAGAGCCTAATCTATGTGGTCACGCACAAACACATGCATGCTTCCTTTATTACGTCTGCTCCTAGTAGGTAATTGACACACTCACACACTTCTCTTGAGAAGCTTTCCGAGTCTGCATCACTCACTCAGTCATTGTTGTTGAGTAGAAACTGACTCATAGCTGCCCCTTCAGTGGGTTTTCAGAAGTTATAGATCTCATGACAAAGGTTGCCTAACTTTCTCCTATGGAACAGCTGCAGGATTCGAACTACCTGCCTTTGGGTTGGTCTCCTGGGGATTTTCATTTATCATCAATTACATTTTTTTCCCTACTCATCTGCAGACATCTTAATACAAACCCCCTCAAAAAAACAGGGAGAGAATCAGATTCTTTTTAAAGGAATTCCCAGAGCCTTTTAATCTATTGTAAAAGTAGAAGGATAACCAGTAAGATGTTTATAAAAGTTCAAACAGAGAAGGGGGGGGCGCTGAGTGTGAGGACGGAAATCATGGGGTTGCAGAGGTTTGTGGGTGGAAGAGGGGGTGAAGTAATTAAAACATATCCAGTGGGGACCGAGAAAGAGGGGGTGATAGTAAGCATGGATCAATGATGATTAGCTTTATAAAACACAATGTACAGGAATGATCATATGAAACAATGTGAATGAGGAAATATGTATAACATAATGTATATGAATGAAACACAATGTACACGAATTTTGTATGCAAACCAATTGTTGTTGTT
>NW_006399814.1:5352257-5358575 GCF_000299155.1 Elephantulus edwardii
CTGGAGAGGGTGAAACCAGGCTGCTCCTCGGAGGCAAGGATTCTGAGGCTCTGTCCAACATCCTTTGGACATGTTGTAAGGAGGGACCGATCCTTGGAGAAGAACATCATGCTTGGGAGGGTGGAAGGACAGTGCAGGAGGGGAAGACCCTCTATAAGGTGGATTGATTCAGTGACTGGGGTAATCGGGATGGGAGTGTCAGAGGCAATGAAACACAGATAGTGTCTCTGGTATTCCCTGCTTTCAGCTAAGATCCATCTAACATCAGCTACAATATCCCTAGTACCACGACCCCTTCTAAACCCATCCTGGACTTCTGGCAGTTCTCTGCTGATGTGCTGTTCCAGTTGTTTTTGCTGAAACTGAGGAGGATACTAAAGATGGCTTTACACATGGGTTTCACCCGATGGCCTCCATAGGAATCAGATTAACTACATTTATGCAAGAAATCATTGGAGAAGCTCAATATCAGCAGTCAAAAATAGGCTGGGGGCAGACTGTGGGTCATATCATCAATTACTCAATTACAAGTTTAAATAGAGGCAGAAGAATTAAAATAAGTCCACAGGAACTAAGACATGATCTATAGATGTAGAAAAACTAAAAAAAAAAAATCATCACAAGATAGAGAGGGTACTGCCAACACAGTACTCAGAAATAATAGAAAGACATCAAAATGCAATTCAGAATATTAAGACTGAAATGGTGTAAGTGTCCAGTACGCTTGAGGGAAAAAATTAGAGTGGAAGACATGGAGCAAAGAGGGATCTAAAAGACAAGAACTTCAACAGAGACATACTAGAAGAAAAGTCAGAGATGAGACATGAAGAAAATATTAGAATCATGTGGGATGATATCAAAAGGAATAAAATATGTATGATTGGAATTCCAGAATATGAGAAGGATGGGGAAAACACTGAGAAAATTGTGGAAGGAACTAGAAAAAAATTTCCCAGGTATTATGAAGAATGAGAAAATCCACATTCAGGACATTCTACAAACACCAAATAGACTAGATCTAAAAAGGAAAATATCAAGATATATCATAGTAAAATTCTCCAAAAGAAAAGATAAGGATAAAATATCAAAAGTAGGACAAGAAACACAAATATTCACCTACAAAAGAAAAGTCATCAGATTAAGTTCAGATTTTTCAGCAGAAATCAGTTGAGCAAGAAGTCAGTGGGATGGAATATACAGAAAATTGAAAGAAAACAGTTGAAAACTGTACTGGATGCAGCAAAGCTCTCCATCAAATATGAAGGAGAAATTGCATCCTCTGCAGAAAGTGAAGAATTTAAGGAATTTGTAAAAACAAGACCAAATCTACAAGAACTTTTAAGGGAAGTCCTTCACATGAACAAGACTCCACCAAAGGAAAGTGGATGGACTACAATAAGAAGAAACAACAACAAAAAGGAAACACAGCAAAATGGCAATGATAAAACCTAGCCTGTCAATAATCACACTTAATGTGAATGGATTAAATGCACCAATCAATAGAAAAAGAGTAGCAGAATGGATGAAAAAAAAAAATCTCATCAACATGTTTTCTCCCAGAGACACCTCAAAGAAATGATGAGAAAGACTCAATATCAAAGGATGGAAAAAAACAATCAAGCAAATGACATCCACCGAAAAGCCCAAGTGGCAATACTAATCTCTGACAAAATAGACTTCAGAATGAAAATCACCATAAAAGATAAGTAAAGGCTCTATATAGTGGTTAAAGGCACAGTAGATCAAGAAGATATAACATTGGTCAACATTCTATGTACCAAAAGATAGGCCTGCTAAATACATAAAACATCTGTTAACAGAATTTAAGGAAGAAATAGGCAGTACCACATTCGTGGTAGGAGATTTTAACACACCACTCTCACCAAAGGATGTTGTTGTTGTTGTTGTTATTGTTTGCCTTCATGTCGAGCATGACATAGCATTTCCATGAACAAAAGGCCTAAAGCTCTTCTACAACTATTGACATTTATCAAACACCAAAGGATAAGTCAACTCAAAAGAAACTTAACAAAGATGCAAAAGACCTAAACTATACAGTTAGCCAGCTCAACCTTATAGATGTATTCCAAGCACTGTACCCAACTGAAACTCAATTCACTTTCTTCTCAAGTGCATATGGTACATTTTCCAGAATTGATTAGATATTAAAATACAAAGCATGCCTCAACAAATTAAAAAACATTGAAATAATACAAAGTATCTTTTCAGATCACAATGCCATAAAATTAAAAATTAACCACAAGAGGATAAAGCTTATAAAGCCACCAATGTGGAAGCTAAATGACACACTCCTAAAAACACAACTGGGTTATAGAAGAAATAAAGAATGAAATTAAAAAGTTTCCCAAAACAAATAATAATTAAAATTCATAATACCAAAACCTTTGAGATGCAGCTAAGGCGGTCCTCAGGGGCTGTTCATAATAATAGGCAAATACATAAAAAATAAAAATGAAGCTAAATTAATGATCTAACTCAACACATTCATCAAATAGAAGAAAAAAAAAAACCATCCCAACACCCAACAATCTAACCCAATAGCCTCCAGAGGAAAAGAAATTATAAGAACATGAGCTGAAATCAATGAGACAGAAAACAGGAAAACAATTGACATTATCAATAAGACCAAGAGCTTGTTTTTCAATAGGGTCAATAAAATTGACAAACTATTGGCAAACTTAATGAAAGATGAAAAATAAAAAGAGAAGACACAAATACTTTTATTAAGGAATGATAAAGGTGACACAACAGAACCAGAGGAAATTAAATCTATAATGTCAAAATACTATGAAAAGCTATACTCTGATAAATTTGAAAACTTAGAGGAAATGGACAAATTCCTTGAAACTCATCCCCTACCCAGATTGACATAGTCAGATATAGAACACTTGATTAGATCAACCACAAAAGAAGAAATAGAGCAGATAATATAAAGACTCTTCCAAAAAAAGAGTCCTGGACCAGATGGCTTCACAGCTGAATTCTACCAAACATTCAGAGAAGATTTATCAACAATTCTACTTAAGTCATTTAATAAAATAGAAAATGAAGAAACACTCCCAGAGTCATTCTAGGAAGCAAGCATAACCCGAATACCAAAATCAGGCAAAGATACTACAAAAAAAGTAAACTACAGTCCAATATCTCTCATGAACATAGACAAAAAAATTCTTAATAAAATCCTAACCAATAGAATACAAAAAACCATAAAAAATTATTATGACCAAGTGGGATTCATAAGATGTATGGAAGGACAGTTCAACATAAGAAAAACAATCAACATAATTCACCACATTAACAAAACAAAAGCTATATGATCCTAGAAATTGATGCAGAAAAGACATTTGACAAAATCCATCACCAATTCCTGACTAAGACACTCAGCAAAATTGAAATGGAAGGGAATTTCCCCAACATAGTGAAAAGTATATATGCAAAACCAAGATTCAATATCATTCTCAATGGAGAAATACTAAAAGCATTTTCCTTGCAAACAAGGACCAGACAAGGCTGCCCACTGTCAAAATGTCTATTTAATATTGTATTGGAAGTTCTTGCTAGGGCAATACAAGGCATCCAGATCAGCACAGAGATGGTTAAACTATGGTGATATGCAGATGATATGATAATGTACACAGAAAACCTGAAGGATTCAACAAAAAAGGCTGTTAGAGCTAGTAGACCAATTTAGTAGAGTGGTGGAATATAAGATCAACATTCAGAAATCAGAGGGATTTCTCTACAGTAACAAAAAGAACTCAGAATAGGAAATCAAGAAAGCAGTATCATTTACAATCGTGTTGTTTTTGATTGCTATTGAGTCAAGCTCTACTCATAGTGACCCTATGAACAGAAGTCCTGAAGCCTTTGCATAACTACCATCATTTATCAAAGTTTATAGGGTTTCCAGAGGCATGTTGTTTATGAAGTACATGCCACTCCTGCTTGCAAATAGCCAACCACAAATTGAGATACTTGGGAGTGAACTTAACAAGAGACAAAAAAGACTTAGACAAAGAAAAGTACAGAACATTCTTTCAAAATACATTAAAAGGCCTAAAGACATGGCAAAATGTTCCCTGTTCATAGATAGGAAGACTCAATATTGTGAAAATGACAGTCCTACCCAAAGCAATCTACATGTTCAGCACAATCCCAATACAGATACCAAATTCATTTTGCAAGATCAAAAGGGACATTGTCAAGTTTATTTGGGAGGAAAGAGACCTCAAATAAGCAAAGCACTTCTGAAAAACAAAAGTGAAGTGGGAGGCATAGCACTCCCTGACCTCAAAATCTACTATAGAGCAGTAGTAACCAAAACACTGTGGTACTGGTACCATGACAGGCACATAGAGCAATGGAACAGAATTGAGAACCCAGAAATAAACCCATCTATCTAGGGTCAACTGCTATTTGACAATGAAATAAGGAAATAAAACCTATCATATGGGGAAACGACAACCTCTTCCACAAATGGTGCTGGCAAAACTGGACTGCTACCTACAGAAAGCTGAAGTGGGATCCACATGTCACACCACACACAAAAATCAACCCAAGGTGGGTCAGAAACCTGGGAATAAAGCCCCAAATCAAAGAGTTCAGAAGAGACAGACTGGGATCAAGCTTAGAAGACCTAGTGAATGATATAAAGGGACTACCAAATACAGCCAGAAATGCACAATTTGAAGAGGATAAAATTGATGAATGGGATCTTCGAGAGGTTAAATCCCTGTGCTCATCAAAAACTTTTTCCAAAGGGTAAACATAAAACCTAATGAATGGGAAAACATATTTGACAATACCATCTCAGACATGGATCTCATAATGAACATTTATAGAATACTGCTGGGCCTCCAGAAGAAAAAGGCTGGTAATCCAACTACAAAATGAGCAAACGATATGGAAAAACTTTTCAAAGAGGAAGACGTTTGGATGGCCAACAGATAACATGAAGAAATACTCAAAATCACTGCCAATAAGAGAGAGGCAAATCAAAACTACAGTGAGATACCATCATACCCCAATTGTTGTTGTTGTTATGTGCCATCGAGTCTTTTGTGACTCATAGCGACCCTATGTACAAGAGCTCTAAAGGCTGTTCTATCCTGTGCCAACCTCACCATCTCAAACGCACTTATTCACACCACTCTAGTCACAGAATCGATCCACCTTACCAAAGATCTTCCTCTCCTTCGCCGCTCCTCCACTCTGCCAAACATGATGTCCCTCTCCAAGGATCAGTCCCTTGCAACATGCCCAAAGTATGTCAGACGAAGCTTCAGAATCCTTGACTCCAAGGAGCGTTCTGGCTTCACCTTCTCCAGGACAAACCCGTTTGTTCTCCTAGCAGTCCCTGGTATATTCAACACTCTTCTCCAGTGCCACAGCTCAAAGGCATCAATTCTCTTTCTATCAACCCTATTCACTGTCCATCTCTATGATGCATAGCACATACTGTGAAGACAATAGCTCAGATCAGGAGCACCTTAGTCTTCAGCCTGACATCTTTGCTCTTCAGTACTATTGAGAAGTCCCTCACAGCCGACTTTCCCAATGCAATTCGTCTCTTGATTTCCTGGCTGCTGTTACCAAGAGTATCAACTGTGGAGCCAAGTAAACTAAAACTGTTAACTGTCTCAATCTCTTCACCATCCATACTGATGCTGCCAGTTGGCCCAGTGGTGAGAATCTTTTTCTTGATGTTGAGCTTCAATCCATATAGAAGGCTACAGTCCTTGACCTTATGCAGCAAGCGCTTCAGGTCTGCCTCAGTTTCAGCAAGCAGGCTTGTGTCATCTGCATAATGCAGGTTGGTGATGACTCTTCCACCAATCCTGATGCCACATTCCTCTTCATACAGCCCAGCGTCTTGGATGATCCGTTCTATACTTGGACCAAGAGGCAGTTGTCAGAACAGAACAAGGAGACACTATTGTTGTTGTTGTTGTTATGTACCGTCGAGTCGTTTGTGACTCATAGTGACCCTATGTACAACAGCCCTAAACCCTTCTCTATCCTGTGCCAATCGCACTACCTCTTACACACCCATCCCAATTACGCCAGTCACTGAATCAATCCACCTCATAGAGGGTCTTCCCCTCTTGCGCTGTCCCTCCACCCTCCCAAGCATATTGTCCCTCTCCAAGGACCTGTCCCTCCTTGCAACATGCCCAAAGTATGTCAGACGAAACCACAGAATCCTTGCCTCCAAGGAGTTGCTTAGTTTAATCCTCTCCAGGATGGATCTGTTTGTTTTCTTGGCAGTCCACGGTACATTCAATACTCTTCTCCAGC
>NW_006399814.1:5360635-5377342 GCF_000299155.1 Elephantulus edwardii
GGTTTAACCCTCTCCAGGATGAATCTTTTTGTGTTCTTAGCAGTCCATGGTACCCTCAATATTCTTCTCCAGCACCACAGCTCAAAGGCATCAATTCTCCTTCTATCATCCCTAGTCATTATCCAACTCTCTGAAGCATAACAACTGATCACAATACCTGTGTTTAAAAAAGAGTATTTAATTCACACAAAAAAGAAGTCAACGGAACAACCCCTACCCTGACAGGACTTCATTAAGAATCCCTGCTCTGAAATGCCGAGGTATCCACAACTATGGGGACTGGCTCTCCAGTATGTGGTTTTTTAGGTGATACAACTCAATTTATAGCAACGTGGATATTCAAACTTTCCATCTTGAGCACCCTAACATATTCTGCAAATGTTATTGCTATCCAGCGTACCAGGCTTGGGCAGGGATGTGATCTGATTGGTTTTCACCTTCCCCATAAATAGGAATCTTTATTATTAAGGATCAAATGATGGTCTACAGAACATGTCAGTTTTCCCTTCAATTATTTGTATATATTGTTTGAAGTCTTTGACTGAAATCCCTACAGTGTAACATCACTAATCCCACTTTCTTCCTATATTTCCCATTTCCAAACCCCTTTCCTTCCTAATCCTCCTGTCTTCTGAGTTTTCTCCCTGGTAAAATGTCCTCCTTTTGGTCTTCTCTTGTTGATTGTCCTGAGGGTGGTACCTCCCTAAAGCTTCAGTCACAGGCCCATCTATTGTTTGACTGAAAGCTGAACGGAAGGAGTGTGTTCACCTCTTAGTATTCCACAATTATCTAACCAACAAATAAACCTGAGTTTTATGTGATTTTAAGTTTCATTCCACATTTCAGAACTAAGGGTCTTAAGACAAACAGCACAACCTCAGCTACTCGAGTCTTGCTGGAGAGGACTTGGGGGTGAAAGAGGCGCCGTGGACACTGGGTGGGTTCCTGATGCACAGGCACGTCCACCCACGACAAAATGCGCTCCCTTCCCGGCCTGAGTAATGGTCCCATCAATCAGCAACACCCCAGAGGCCCTTTGCAGCTGCGCTTTGCAAGCACCCCTCCTTCGTTCTGTGCACGGTTTCATCATTATCCCGTGTCATGATTATTTTGACAGCATAATTTGAAAGATAACTTATTGAACAGTTAGTCATATTTGTCAAATAAACAATGGAAAACAATCTGTTTGCTCTCAGTCACCGGGTGTGCCGCCCGCAGACTTCAGAATCCATGGCAGAGAGAATGGATTCAGGGTTTCCTCCCGCTGAAGGCAAAAACTGTGGGTGAAGACACAACTCAGAGACGGCCTCAGGCAGTGTTTTGAAAAGGAGTTGTTCTTCCAAAACTGTCTTCCTTTCTGGAGGCCCACCACCTAGGCAGACTTGGCCTCGCCTCCCCGGGGGACCCTGAAAGTCCACACTCTTCACTCTTGTTATGAAGACCAGTGCCTGGACAGTAGCTGTTTCCACATGACTAGGGCGTTAGCCACCTCCTTTCTCTCCCAGCAGGTGTGGAGACCCACCCTTTTCTTCTCAGCACTCCTCCACCATCTCGGGTGCCATTGCTGCTGTCAGTTCCCCCTGAGTTGTTGGGCTGCCTTAGAGACCACAGAGCAAACCTTTCTTGTGCCGGCCCCACAATCTTCCATATGTCTGAGCTCATAGGTGCAGCGATTGTCTCAGTCCATCTCACTGAGAGGCGTTAGTTACTGCAGCGCTGGCTTCAGATCGGTGCAATCTCCTGTTAACAGAACACAATGTTATCTAGTCTCACCTCACCCCCGCAGTCATCTGTGTGCTTGAGTTCATTCCGCAACTGTTGTGTCAATACAGCTAATTGGGGCTTTGCTCTGTTTCACCAATCCTCTATTTTTCTCAATAAACCGGATTGACACGGAGCCTGCAATAAAGGGCGTGAGATGGTGAGGATGGCACAGGATCCGGCAAGGCTTTGGTCTGTTAGTCATAGGATTGTTGTGTTGTGTTGTTGTTGGGTGCTGTCAGTCAACTATGACTCACTGCAGCTCTGTGAACAGTGGGTGTGAACCCTGTCCTATCCCGTCCCACTCCCATCATTCCTGATCGACTTGAGCACATCATTAAGTCACTCTGCCAGTCCATCTTGTTGAGAATCTTCCTATCGCTGACCTTCACCTTTCCAAGCGTGATACTTTTTCAAGAACTTGCTCTTCTGAACAACATGCCCAATAATATATGTAAGACAAAGCTTCACCATCTTTGTCTTCAACAAACACCCTGACTGCATTTTCTCCAAGACATATCTAGTAGTTCCTTTGACTGTTGTTGGGCTGTTGAGTACTTCACTCCAACACCACCACTAGAAGGTATTGATTCTTCTTCTGTCATTTTTAGTTATCTATATGGGCCATGAGTCATAGTCAACTCAACTGCACAAAACAATACAACAACAAACAACAACTACTTTTCCAAATAGGATTGATTTTCTAGTAATTGCTCCTTTAATGTAATATGTCCCAAAACAAAATCCTAGCTTCTCAGAAATATTCTAGCCATGTTTTTTCTAAGATAGTTCAGTTTCTCCCTCCCTCAATAATTTGTTTATTCTATATTCTTGAATATTTAGTCAGATGCATTGAGTCTTCTTTCTTTTTTCATTGTCTACTTCTCATAGGCTTTAGAGGCAAGTGAGAAAGTCATAGGTGAAGTCACACATACTTTAGAAGTCTTTTGAAGTAGATTTGTTCAGTGTAATATATTATTTGATTGACTGATTGATAGCTGCGTCCATGGACAGTGATTGTCAATCCAAGCAGAATGGAGTCCTTGACATCTTTGATTTATTCATCATTTCTGATGATGCTCTTATTGGCATCCAGCCTACAAGTCAGGACACTTGATCATGCAGAACTAAGGTGTCTCTGTGTGCCATTGCTGACTTTGGTCACAGATAATCACTCGAGATGGACCCGCTACAGATGGATATTTGCATTCTGAGAGGGAAGCAGAGGCTGCCCTCCAGTCGCTCAGCTTCTGTGGGAGAGAAGAGAATCCAGCCTCCTTTGGTGATGCGGATACCACAGAGGATGCTGCTGGGGCTCAGACTCCAAGGGAGACGGTCAGAAAGTTTTGTGAACAATGCTCAGATACAACTGATAATGAAAATACATTGATCTGGATGGAAACAAGGAAAAACCACATCCAGGCAGGAATAATGGCATATACAGGTCTGCAGCTGACTCTTCCAGTCTTCCAATCCCACTTTCTCCTGAAGCCGCTTCAGTCAGGCAATTGCCCAGAACAGTCACCCACCCAGCAGCCCATGCAGTGATGACCTGCTCATTGTTAACCCGCTCGCCAGATCTCAGCCTTCCCTTGTGCGATCTCTCAGCAGAATTTAGCACAGCTGACCACACTATCGCTTTGCAAAGGGGATCCCTTGACTTTGAGGTCTCCCCTCTCTCTCCTGCACGTTCCCATTTGTTACTGACCACTTCCGTGCCATTGTTCTTTCACTCCCAGTTGGGGCCTGGCCTCTTCTCATTCAGTGACTCTGCCCAGACATGTGACTATAAATGCTACCAAATGTTGACAATACCTAGACTGTCCAATTGTTCTTCCTCAGATCTTGAGAGATTGAATCCTGTCCTGACCCATGGAACCTGTGTCCCTGCACTCTCCCCGTCTCAGGAGATGCTGACCTCAACACTCTCATTCTTCAAACATCAATATCCAGTCCATTAGGTAGCTCTGGGGCCTCAAAGTAGGAATGGAATCTGGGTCCAGGTTTCTTCCCTGGGCCTCTGCAAAGCTTGCATGTGATTACCCTACTTCGGTCCTCATACCTCACAGCTCATTCTCAGAGCTGAACCAGAGCAGTAGTTTAAAGATACAGATCCAGGTGCTCCCCTCTAGCTCCAACTCCTCAGCGCTTCCTTCCCCACAAGAAAGAAACCCAGATTCTCACGTTGATCCACACACATTTCAACCTCTCTCCCTCTCTAGAGCTCTGGACCAACTGTAACTCTTGGCCTTGGGCTCGTGTTCTCACATTCTCTGGTACTGTCGCTGCGACTTCCTTGGTGCCCACAAACACTAAACATTCTTAGCTCGAGACCTCCATGGCTGTGCTCCATGGCTGTTGATCTCTGTGCCTGGAGCACTCTTCTCCAGACATCTCCACAGCTCCTCCGTCAGAGCCTTCCATTGTCTTCCACACCCCTAGGAGGTCTTAACCAGATCTACTGCTTTTAGAAGTCATAGCCCAACACACTATACCCACTATCCTTTACTTTCCTTTATACAATTCACTGTTATTAGATACTTGCAAGTTAATTGTGACTATGACAGCAATCAACAATATATAATATAATTAAATATTCTACTGTTCCTTTTTTTGCCATCCTCACAGTTTTTGCCATATTTGAGGCTATTGTTGGACATCATGTCGATCCAGCTCACTGAAGGTCATCCTCTTTTTCCTGACCCTGTAAGCTCCCATTTCCAAGAAAGGTAACCCACCAGAATACGGAAACTATAGAAAAATACCATTATTATCACATGCAAGCAAAGCATTGCTGAAGATCAGGAAATGGCTGGAACAGTACATAAATAGGGAATTGCCAGAAGTTCAAGCAGGATTTAGAAGAGGCCATTGGCACCAGGGATGTCATTGCTGATGTCAGAAAGATCCTACCTGAAAGTAAATAATACCAGAAGAATGTCTGTTTATGTTCTATTGACTATGGAAAGGTATTTGACTGTGTGGATCATGACAAGTTATGGCTGACATTGAGAAGAATGAGAATCCAAGAACACTTAATTGTGTTTATGTGAAACTTATACCTAGACCAGGAGGCTACTTTGTGAATAGAACAAGGGAACACTTCATGGTTTAAAATTTAAAAGAAAAAGAAGAAGAAGACGTATGTCAGGGTTGCATTCTCTCTATCTACCTATTCAATCTGTACACTCAGTATATATCATTCGAGAAACTGGACACTATGAAGAGAAATGTGACAATGGGATCAATAACCTGTGTTACTGAGACAACATAATTTTGTGTGCTGAAAGTGAGGAGTATTTGAGGCACATGTTGCAGAGGATGAAAGGATACAGCCTTCAATATGGATTGCTTCTCACTGTCAAGACAACAAAGATTTTACTACTGAACTGATAGGCAACATCATGATAGATGGAGAAAAGATTGAAACTGTCAACAATTACATGTTACTTGGATCCACAATTAACACTCTTGGTATAAGCAGTCAGGAAATCAAGAGATGCACTGCACTGGGTAAAGTCTGCAGTAAGAAACCTCTCCAAATTATTGAGGAGTAATGATGTCAGTTTGAGAATTAAGATGCATCTGATTCAGACCATGTTTTTTCCAATCACATGTTATGTATCTAAGAGCTGGATGAATAAGGATGACAGAAGACTTTATGACTTTGAGCTGTAGTGTTGGAGAAGAGCACTGAACACCCTACAGACCGCTAAAAGAACAAACAAACATGTCTTGGAAAGGGCGCAGCCAGAGTGCTCTTTGGAGATGAAAATGATAGGGTTTCACTCACATACTTTAGCCATGTTGGTAGGAGGGACTATTCCTTGGAGAGGAACCAGATGGTAGGAAAGGTGGAGGGTCAGCAAAGGAGAAGAAGAGCCTCACACACGTGGATTGACACGGTGACTGTTGTAATGGGCTCCAGTGTGTCAGTAAGTGTGAGGATGACGCAGGATACCACAGGATTCAGATCTGTTGCTCATGGTGTCACTATGGGTTGTTCTTAACTCGATGGCACCTAACAACAACATAAACAATTTTATTACCAGCTATGATGTCCTTTCTCAGGGACAGTCTCCTCTTGGTAACTTTATCACCCTTGTTACTCAATCCTTATCACTTTAAAATTTATTCATTTCATCTCTCTGTATTCTATCCCCCAAAGTGCAAATGCCATGAGGGCACAACTTCTCATTTGCCTGGCTACTTCTCCACCCTCGCCACCTGGAGTTCTATCTTGCACACACTAGAACCTGTACAGGTATTGGATGAATACACAGGTGTGGGAGTCAAGATGGTGTATTTTTGAAAGCTGAAACAGCTAAATCTAACTGGAACAAAGGACAGTAGAGGTGGCAGTAGGGATCCCGGCTATCAATGTTGTCTGTTCTCACCTTTGTAATCTAGAATGGACATTTCTTGGAAAATTGACACTTACTCTTGATGCCTTATGAAGTCTTATAAAGTGTAATAAAGTGTTTCCTCTGCTTTAGTTTCTATGATCACAATGTATGTACTATTGGACTGTAATCTTTCTTCAATAGTTTCCATTTTCATATTCCCCATAACTGCCTTGGATAAATAGCATGGTCCAGTTTTTCTGAGGGTAGCATAAAGAATTTGGTGGATTTGAACATCGTGCTTTTAGGTTGGCAGTACAACTTCTTGTCACTAAGCTGCCTTTGGCGCTATCTAAAGAGGACACCTCAAGCATATCCCCACTGCCCTATTCCTGGAAGTTTGCAAACTGGCATGTGACTGTATTCTAGACAGGTTACAGCAGAACTTCCTAAGAACAGCACAGACTAGCAAGGAGGACCTGGCAGGTCACTTGCAAAAGTCAGGCCATGCAAATCCCCTGTGACCTCAGGGTCCACCCCACAGTGAGGGGCATGACAGGGCGGCACTTCACTCTGCGGTGTCTGAAGGCACCATGAGTCCAGGCCAACTTGATGACCCCAAATAGCAATGAAGAGAAACAGGTTTCCAAGAGCTGAGAATGGTGCTGTCAAAGTGGGTACTGCCTGGGCTGGCTGCACTTAGAGGATCAACCAGGACCTGTGAATATGCCACAAAGTTTAGCTTAGGAAGTTTGTCAGGTTTGTCATGACTTTGATGAGAATATTTTTTTTTCCATGTTAGAAGGGGGGAAAAGAGTGTGGAGAGCAATATCCAGAAAGTTTGCCTCAAGTAGAAATGGTATATCCCAAAGGAAAGTGGTTGTTATGATTGGGGTGAGGCTAAAGATGTGAAAGAGAGAAGGGGTCAGTGGATACAGCACGACCCTGGGAGGCCAGAGAAGTTGGTTCTGAACCAGGTAGAGGATGTGGATCAATTAACAGGAGACAGTTCTTCCCCTGAACCTGAGGGAGAGCTGTTGGTCTGTAGGAATGGACACATCTGGGGAGGGAGGCAAGGCAAGGCAAGTCCTTGCATTTGAAGCCAGGTATGGAAGGATGACCCCAAGATATCTACAGATCTCCAACCTGGGCCCAAGACCGCAGCTGATTGTGGTAGGGAGTCAGGGGGCTCTGGTGAGGCAGGGGGTTCCTGCTGTGGGAGAGGTAGGAAGCTGCAGGGTGGTTGTACCTGGTCCACACCTGCTCTGAGAGTTCACTTTCCTCATGGGGCAGTTCATGGAGATTCTATGTCCTGCTCAGTCTGAGCTTTGCAAGGTGAGAGGATGGGTTCTCTGTGAATCCAAGTTCCTACGCTCACAAACCAGAGGAAGCTGGCAGGCTGCGATGTATTCTGACTTGTCTTCACCTCCTTGCCCAAGAGGGAGTGAAAGCAGAGAGGTGGTGACCATGGTCACAGAGGGATGTCAGAGTTTGCTTGGCCCTCTGGTGGCAGTACAGTGGACACCAAAAGACGCCCGCAGGTATATGAGCATGGTGGTTCCACCTGTGACTATGACTCCCAGGTGGGGCAGAAGCAGCCCGAGTATTCACTCTGAGATCTTTGCTTCAGGACATCAAATCAAGTAGTTTCCATGAACAAAAGAAAGATGACAAGAGGATCACTGTTCCTTTGTAGGAGGGAGTTATCCCTTTGCAGGAAGGGATGTAGACATTCCAAGGTGTAGCATTTCTGCTCCTAGAACAGGAGATGGGTTGTCCGCAGCCTGAGAGTCTATCCCTGCTGACCACTGGAGAGGAACGGGGCCCTTACCTGGGAGCATACACGGACAGCACTAGATTTTCTCTGTAGTTTTCTCTTCCCTCTCAGTACTGAAAAATGACCCCTCCCCTGATTCAGCCATCTACTGTGTATAGTATCAAGACTGTGTAGGTATTAAAAGAAAAGAAAAGTCAAGGGTTGTCCTTTGGACTGACAGTTCAGTTGAGGCTGAAGATCCTATGTTGAAAAAAAAAATGTGACAGCCAGAAGATACCTGGAGAGTATTCCCAGCCACTAGGATGAAGAGAATTGTGGATTAATGTCTGTGTGTTGGATACATTTTAGAAGGAAAAAGGCAAAGACTTTTACTTGCTCACTTTTAACCTAGTGTCTGGTAAATTAAAAGGGTCATAAAAATGAAAGTTATCCTCAGTGAGATGGATTGGCATGGTTGCTATGGGCTAGGAGTAGACTTCTAGTCCACTACAACTTGTATGAACCTATGACCAATGTTTCTGAACCCTTCCCTGTCCTGAGCCAACCTCACTGTCTCTGAAACACCTCACGCCACTGCCAGAGTCACTGTGTCAGCCTAGCTCATCCAGAGTCTTTCTCTCTTGTGCTGACTTCCACCATACAAAGCATGATGCCTTAAAAAAAATAAAAAATATAAAACAAAGCATGATGCCTTCTCCAAAGATTGGCCCTGAGGACAATATGCCCCAAGCATGTGAGATGAAGTTTCAAAATCTTTGTGTCTTAGGAGTAACCTAGTTTCATCCTCTTACGGATGGACCTGTTGGTTCTCATGGGAGTCCATGGACTCTTCGATACTCTTCTCGAGAGCCACAGTTCAAAGGCATCAATTCCTCTTTTGTCATCATTCTTTATTGCCCCATTTTCAGATACATAGCAAGCAACTAAAAAGGCTGTGACTTGGATTAGGCACATCCTAGTCTTTATACTGCCGTCATTGCTTTTCTAGAATTCTGGATGGGAACTTGACAGCATAGGACTAACTTTTATTTTGTTCTATTAACCAGAAGGTAATCATAACTTGATTTTGACTGACAAGCTTTAACAACAGCAACAGAAATGGGTTTGAGGTACAGATCAAGGATAAATCGTAATTGTAAATTTCTAGAAGAGGAAATGCATTACCAGTAGATGCAATGTTTCAGATCATCAGGTCTCTAACAAGCAGAGTCATGAAGAAGTCTTATTAGGAAAAATCACCTGTAAAATCACCTGTAGTTAGATAGACCATTACATTTAAATGATGGATTTAATGATTGGAAATCAATTTGTTTTCTTAACTGGATTAAAGAGAGTACCTTAGCCAGTTTTGTCAAACTAATGCTGAATAAGGTTTAGGGCCACCTGTGAATTAATTTAAGGACTGAATCATAGGACTTAAAAATTGTCATTTACATCTGGATAGTCATTTTAAGATTTTAAGGACCTCTCCCTGCATTCTTTTCCTAATGGGCTCTGGAGACTGACAGAAGAGCTGTCACACATCTGATGTGGAGGTGAGGAAACTGGGCCCATCGAAACGAAGGGCTGCTGTTTGAAGGCAGAGGCAGATATAACGCTGAGTGAGCTGGTATACAAAATTGGTCCCTATGAAAGGTGTGTAATGCTTCAGGCCATGGTTTATTATGATTTAGGAGGTAGAGAATTGCATAGCATATGGTCAATAGCCGCTATTTGCTGCACTCATAAGCCATTTTTCATATCATTAATTTTTTTGTCTATGTTTCATTAATTTCCAGGGTAATCCATATTCCCTTTTCCTGTGAAATTCATCATTGCAGCCTAGACGTCTTCTCCACATAGCCAGAAAAGGCTACACCATCTATTACTTTTGCTCTAACCAGTGGTCTAGAAATTGAACACACATAGAACGAGTGCCATCATACACCCATCTACACCTCACATCCATGCATTCATCCACCCACCGATTCATTTACATACCCACTAATTCCCCATCCATTCATCCTTCCATCCATCCACCACCTACCTACACACCCATCCTTTCATTCACGCATCCGTTTATCCACTCGCCACACTTAATTCATGCACCATTCATTAATCTCCTATCTATACACATACTTATTCATACACCCACCCACATATTCCTCTGTCGATCTACCACTCACTGATTTACTCATCTACCCACACACTTATCCATCCAATAGAGAGTCATTGAGTCCATGTCATGTGCTAGGACCTTTGAGAAGCACCGGGAATTTAAAGATGAATAGACTGAAATTCCCACCCTCAGAGCTCTCAAGGCCACAGACAGAAGCAGGAAAATCAATTGCAATTCACCCTAAGTGCTATAGCAGAGGTCCGTCCAAAGTGTTTTGGGAATCAAAGGGCAGAGTATGAAGGAAACCAACTCGATCACATCTTTATTTCCTTGGAGGGGAAGTGGGTCATCGGTCTTGGTGGACAGCAGGGATATAAAAAAATCAACCAAGCAGAGTGGTCTTTACTCTGAGGAGAGGAAGATAAGTGAGGAAAACGAAAAGGTTGGATGTGATGAGGGCTCATGGGAAGAGAGGGAGAAGGAGAGGAAGGAAGAAGATTATGGGCAGAGTGGGATTTGAAGCACCGCTGATCGCCATAGCAGTTCTATTACATTTCTTATCCTGTATTCTAAGAACTATCCAATGTACTAATTTGACCTCTTTTGGGTCACAAACAAAGGTGGGTGGTCTCCTCCCTGCCTCTAAAACCCAATGGTAGAAACTATGAGTTAGTGGATACTTAACAACAATAAATAAAGACATCACCCTCCTTCCAGGGTTCTGACCTGCTCTCCTCCAGCCGTCCCTTGTGGGGAACCCACAGTCATGGTGACCTCACTGAGATGGACAGCAGGCATTTATTCCTCTGTCTGCTCAGACCTGAAGCTTTTGATGACACCCCTCTTGACTACACACCTACAATAGAAACAAATGTTCTGCATAAGGTAAACTAGATTGGCTAGAGAGTGATCTCTTGACTTTAGATAGGCTAACCCGAGCCTCTGCCTGAATTTTTAATTGATGTCCATGGATGTAGGATGGTTTCTCTGCAGGGAGGAAGGCCAGATGATCAGACTGCATGGTGAGTATAGTATGTAATGATGAGAGACAGGAAATCAGGCAGGAGGGCCCTGGGGACCTTTCTCCTCCCAGTGTCCTTGCATGTCCTCACCTCACCAGATCACAGCTAGAGGGGAAGTCTACATGTATCAAGAGACTGGCCTGCCTTCCTGCCTTCTCCTGTCTTACACACTAGGTAAATGATGCCACTGTGGCAGAAAGAGGAACGCTGGTGGTACATTGGTTAAAGCACTTGGATACTAGCCAAAAAAGTAGTTCAAGCCCGCAGACACTTCAAGGTGAGGGGACACGGCTCTTCTCATAGGAAGTGGCTCTTCTGGGGCTGTACCTTCACTTTGCTGCAGGATGCCAAGGTCTGTGTGCCATGGCAAGCCCTGGGGACTTCTAGCCACCTCTTCCCCAGCATCTGCTAGAGGCTGTCACTCAACCCAGGTGCACTCGCACCCTAACCAGCACAGACCACTGTCTGCCAGGTTAAGGAGCTGCTGATTCGCCACCCAGCTGCCACCCCAACTGTCCATCAACAAGAGCACCAATATCACAGGTACTTTGAGGAAAACACTGCTGTCCAGCTACATTATATGGAATTCCCTTAAGCTCAAGCAGAACAGGTTGAACAAGGCCAAGTCACAGTTCCTGGAAAGCAACAGAATTTCATGTTCTTCCATTCAGGTACTTTGGAGGAAATTCTGCTGTCCAGCCCTTGGTCTTCTGTTCCATGGCCAAGAAGGGAGCACAAATATACAGATCCTTCACAAAATATTGCTATCTTCTGTGTTGTGATAAAGTTAAAACAACACAACAGAGTGCAGAAATTATCAAATAATATCATTAATATCACATGGAAGATTCTGCTGAAATTTTTCAAAAAACAACTGGAGCAGCACATCAACATCCAGATATGCAGGCTGGGTTTAGAAGAGACTATTGTAGTAAGGATATTATACCCAATGTTAAATGGATCTTGGCTGAAAGCAGAGAGCACCAGAAGAAGTATATCTGTGCTTCATTGACCGTGCAAGGGCATTTGACTGTGTGGATCACAACAAACTGTGGCTGACACTGAGAAGAGTGGGCATCTCAGAATATTTGATTGGGCTTATGTGAACCTTAAACTAGCAGACAGTCATCAGAACAGAGAAAGAAGTTACTGCATAGTTCAAAACCAGGAAGGTATATGCCAGGGATATATATATTCTGACTCCATATTTTTTTTTATCTCTATGCAAAATATATTATCTGGGAGGCTGGCCTATATGAGGACAAATGTAGCATCAGGATTGGAGAAAGATTCAACAACCTGCATTATGCAGATGACACAACCCTGTTTGCTGAAATTAAGGAGGACCTGAAGCGCTTGTTGCAGAAGATCAAGGACTGCAGCCTTCAATATGGATTGAAACTCAACATCAAGAAAACAAATATTCTAACCACTGGGCAACTTGGCAGCATCATGATGGATAAGGAAGAGATTAAGACTGTTAAGAGCTTTAGTTTGCTGGACTCTATGATCTACACTCTTGGTACTAGTAGCCAGAAAATCAAGAGACAAATTGCATTGAGAAAGCCTGCTGTCAGGGACCTCTCCAGAGTACTGAAGAGCAACAATGTCAGTCTGGAGACTAAGGTGCACCTGATAAGGCCATATCTTTGCAATTGTTTGCTATGCATCAGAGAGCTGGATAATGACTAAGGATAGAAAGAGAATGGATGTCTTTGAGATGTGGTGCTGGAGAAGAGTATTGAATGTACTATGGACTGCCAGGAGAACAAACAGGCTTATCATAGAGAGGGTGAAGCCAGCCTATTCCTTGGAGTAAGGATTCTGAGGCTTCATCTGACTACTTTGGGCATGTTGCAGGAAGGGAACAGTCCCTGGAGAGGGACATCATGCTTGGGAGGGTGGAGAGACAGAGAAAAGAAAAGAAACCATTAAATGAGACGATTGATACAATGACTGAGGTAATAAGGGTAGGTGTGTTGGAGACAGTGAAGTTGGCACAGGATAGAGCAGATTTCAAGGCTGCTGTACATAGGGACGCTATGAGTCACAAGTGACTCAATGGCACATAACAACAACATCTACTAAGAGAAGACTCATATAATGTCAAGAAAGCAGCAGTCTGCATCAGTCATCATGGAAAAAAAAAGCCAAAATAACCCTTCTCTTAAAAAAGTAGACTAAATGAATATCCCAGATAGGGAGAACTGGAAGAAATATGTTGATGTGGAGTTATTTGAACAGCTACAGAAGTAGATGAAAACCATGAAAAAAATATTGGGTGTCATTAAAAGAGGAAATACCCCAGAGACAAGAATCCAGAAGAAATGCATTGATGAGGAGCAACGTGAATAGCTATGGATGAAAATTAAAACCATGGAAAAAAGAATTGATAATATAGATAAAGAGGTTTAAGAACTTAAAAAATCATCACAAGACAGAGAGGGTATAGCCAACACAGTAGTAGAAATAACAGAAAAGCATGAAAATGTAATCCAGAATTTTAAGACCAAATTGGCAGAAAGATTCAACACTCTGGTGGGACAAAAAAAGTGGAACTGAAGAGATGGAACAGAGGGTCAGTGAGCTGGAAGACAAGAGCCTCACTGGAAACTTACTAGAACAAAAATCAGAGATGAACTGTAAAGAAAATGAAGAAAACATTAGAATCATGTGGGATGACATTAAAAGGAACAATAGATACATGACTGGAATTTCAGCACATGAGAGTGGCACCTGGGAAATCACTGAGAAAAATGTATAAGAAGTATTAGAAGAAAACTTCCCAGGTATTTCGAAGAACATGGAAATCAACATTCAAGAAGTGCAGTGAACACCAAATAGACTAGACCCAAAAAGAAAACCATCAACACATACCACAGTCAAATTCTCCAAATTAAAAAATGAGAGAATTCTACAAGCAGCACGAGGAAAACAGAGTCCCCATCAAAGGGTAAATAATTAGATTAAGTTGTGATTTCTCAGCAGAAACCATGTAAGCTAGAAGACAATGGGATGACATATACAGAAAGTTGAAACAAAACAATTGCAAGCCAAGGATCTTATACCCAGCAAAGCTTTCCATCAAATATGAAGGAGAAATTAGATCCTTTGCAGAGAAGAAGGAACTTAAGGAATTTCTGAACACAAGACCAAAACTACAAGACATTTTAAGTGAAGTCCTTCACACAGAGATATCAAAGGAATGTGCAAGGACCATAGTAACAAGAAACAGCAGAAAAAGAAACATAGCAAAATGGCAAAAGGAAAACCTAGCCTGACAATAATCACACTTAATGTGAAAGGACTAAAAGAACCAATTAAGAGAAAAGGAGTAGAAGCATGGATAAAACAAACAAGCAAACAAACAAAACACACCAAAGCATGCTGCTTACAAGAGACATATCTAAAAAAAGAAGAAAAAGACTCAAAATCAAAGGCTGGAAAAAATATACCAAGCAAATAGCAACCTCAAAAAAGCAGGAGTGGCAATACTAATCTCTGATAAAATAGATTTCAGAATGTAAAACAGAGTAAAAGATAAGGAAGTGCATTACATATTGATTAAAGGCACAGTAGATCAAGAAGACATAAACTTGGTCAACATTTATGTACCAAAAAACAGACCTGCAAAATACAGAATCAATGGTTAACAGAATAGAGGAAAGAAATAGACAGTACCACAATAGTGGTAGGAGGTTTAAAAATCCCACTATCACCAAAGGATTGGTCAAGCCAAAATAAATAGAACAAAGATGCAGAAGACCTAAACTATACAATCAGCCAACTCATTTCGCTTTCTTCTCAAGTGCACATGGTACATTCTCCAAGATCGATGACATATTAGGACACAAAGAAAGCTTCAACAAATACAAAAACGTTGAAATAATACAAAGTATCTTCTCAGATCACAATGCCGTAAAACTAGAAATTAACCACAGGAGGGTATACAAAATCATCCATGTGGAAGCTAAATAACTCTCTAGTAGAACATGATTGAGTCATAAAAGAAAAAAAGAATTTAAAAGTTCCTTGAAAAAAAAATGAAAATACAGCACATCAAAACCTCTGTGATACAACTAAGGCAGTTCTCAGGGGCAGTTCATAGCAACAGGCACACACATCAAAAAAAGGAAGAAAGAAGAAAAATCAATGATCTAACTCAACACCTTCAGTAAATAAAGAATAACAATCAAATCCTACAACCTTTAGAGGAAAAGAAATTATCAGGACAAGATCTGAAATCAATGAGATATAAAACAGAAAAACAATTGAAACCACCAATATAGACCTGAAACTGGTTTTTCAAAAGAGTCAATAACATTCACAAACCACTGGCAAACTTAACAAAAGAGGGGGAAAAGAGTCTTCTCTTTTTTGATAACTTGATTAAGAAATGATATAAGTGACACCACAACAGAACCAGATGAAATTAAGTCAATTCTATTACCAAGAGGAAATGGATAAATTCCCTAAAATTCATGCCCTTCCCACATGGACAAAGACAGATGTAGACCATTTGAACAGATCCATCTATGAAATTGAAATTGTCATAAAAAAGACTTCTCCGTAAGAAAATTCCTGAACCAGATGGCTTCACAGCTGATTTTTACCAAATATTCAGAGAGGATCTATCACAAAGTCTGCCTAAACTATTTAAAAAAAAATGAAAAGGAAGGAATACTTCCAGAGTCATTCTATAAAGCAAGCATAACCCTACTACCAAATCCAGGCAAAGATATTACCAAGAAAGAAAACTATAGACCAATGTCTCTCATGAATATAGCTGCAAAAATTCTACCCAATAGAACCAAAAATCACATAAAAAATAAATAATTCACCATGACCAAGTGGGACCGAAAACAGGTATGCAAGGATGGTTCAATATAAGAAAAACAATCAATGTAATTCACAATATTAACAAAGGAAGTATAAGAACCATATGATCTTAGTAATTGATGCAGAAAAAGCACTTGACAAAATCCAACACCCCTTCCTGATTAAGACACTCAGTTAAACTGGAATAGAAGGGAATTTCCTCAACACAGCAAAAACTATATATGCAAAACCAAAAGCCAACATCATTCTTATTGGAAAAAGACTAAAAGCATTTTCCTTGCAAACAGGGATCAGACAATGATGCCCACTGTCACCACTTCTAATCAATATTGTATTGGAAGTGCTTGCTAGGGCAATACAACAAGAGAAAGAAATAAATGGCATCAGATCCACAAAGATATGGTTAAACAATAGCTATATGCCCAAAACTCAACTAAAACCCTGTTAGAGTTAGTATGCCTGTTTGGTAGAGTGGCAGGATATAAGATCAGTTTCCAAAAACTCTGTGGGATTCCTCTACAACAACAAAGAGAACTCAGAGAAGGAAACAAAGAAAGCAATACCATTTACAATAGCCAAGCACAAACTGAGATACTTGTGAGTGAATCTAACTAGAGATGCAAAACACGTATACAAAGAAAACTACAGAACATTTCTGCAAGACATAATAAAAGTAGTTGTTGTTACGTGCCGTCGAGTCGCCTGCAACTCATAGCGACCCTATGTACAACAGCCCTAAACTCCACTCTGTCCTGTGCCAATCGCACTCTCTCTGACACTCCCATCCCAATTATCCCAGTCACTGAATCAATCCACCTCATAGAGGGCCTTCCTCTCCTGCGCCGTCCCTCCACCCTCCCAAGCATG
>NW_006399814.1:5380067-5387999 GCF_000299155.1 Elephantulus edwardii
ATCACCAGTGTCTGCTTACAACTGTTCCTCTTCCTTTGTATTTCCATGCTTGAAAACTCAACCTCCTTTGCCATCTCTGTTATCTAAATGTGTTCTGTTGTACATAGGGTTTTCAGAGGCCTTCTATTTCAGAAGTGGATGGCCAATCCTTCTTCCTAGTCTGTCTCAATGTGAATATTCAGATTAAGAGAAGTATCAGACAGACCAGCAAGTTAAAGGTATATCCCTTCTTGCGGAGTTAGCTTTAGTGTCAGCGTTGTCCCTGCCTTTCTCACATGCACCTTTATGCACTTATTTCCTGCTTCACCATCCCACAGGATATCTATCCACTTCTACCCCCCCCCTTCACATCTATCTCCCTTTCACCAGCCCTCCATCTAATAACTTATATATGAAGCTTCCATGGCTTCTGTGATTTCAAACACATCACCTGATGGTAGTTCCTTATGTTGGGATCAGTGTCTCTGAAGTTTAGTTGCAATATCCGGAACGGATGTCACGTGCTTCTGGTGTCTCCGATTGCCTGGGAAGATGGGGAGGTCTGCAGGGGTCTGGCAGCTTTCGTGTGAGACGCCCAAAGCACGTGACAGAGGCTGGGATCTGAATGGCTGGAGTTGGGCGTCATAATAAAAGACCTAAAAAAAAGGGAAAAATATGCCCTGCTCATAGATAAGACTCAATATTGTGAAAGTGACAATCCTACCAAAAACAATCTATATGTTCATACAATCCCAATACAAATACCAAATTCATTTTTCAAGGAGATCAAAAAGGAAATTATTATGTTTATTTGGAGAGGAAAAGGACCCCGGAGAAGCAAAACACTTCTGAGAAACAAACATAAAGTGGGAGGCATAGCACGCCCTAACCTGGAAACTTACTCCATAGCAGTAGTAACGAAAACAGCATGGTACTGGTACACTGACAGGCACATAGACCAGTGGAACAGAATTGAGAAGCCCAAGTAGATCCAGATATCTATGGTCAACTGATACTTGCCAAGGAAATAAAACCTATCAAGTGGGAAAATGACAACCTCTTCCACAAATGGTGCTGACAAAACTGGACAGCTATCTGCAGAAAGCTGATATAGGATCTACATCTCACATCATACACAAAAAATCAACTCAAGGTAGATAAAAAACCTGGAGGCAAAGTCCAAAACCATAAAGCTTATAGGAAACAAACTGGGATCAAGCTTAGATAGCCTTCTCTATGGAATAAAGAGACTGCCAAATACATCTAGAAATGCACAATCTGAAGAGGACAACAACTGATGAATAGGACTTTGTAAAGATGAAATTAAAAACCTCTTCAAGATTAAAATATTTACTCTAAAGATTAAATTTTACAACAAAGTGAATAATGGAAAACCTACTGACTGGGGAAAAACACTTGGCAATACCATTTTGGACAAGGGTCTCATATCAAAAGTCTACAGAATCCTACAGCGTCTCTGCAAGAAAACGAGTGATAATACAATTACAAAATGGGTCAAAGACATGGAAAGAATTTTTCAGAAAGTAAGACATTTGGGTGGTCAACAGACACATGAAGAAATGCTCAAAATCACTGGCAATAAGAGAGATGCAAATCAAAACCACATACCAATCAAATACCATCTTACCCCATTAGCAGAGTGACAAAGTTTAACAGGACAGCAAGTAATAAATGTTTGAGAGAATGTGGTAAAATAAAAACTCTCATATATCATTGGTGGATTATAAAATGGTACGACCACTCTGGAAGACAGTTTGGTACTTCCTCAAAAAGCTGAACACAGAAATTCCATATGACTAAGTTATTCCACCGCATGGAAAATACTCCAAGAGAATGAAAAGTGATGCACAAAAGGATACTTGTACATCAATGTTCACAGCAGTGTTATTCACCATCGCAAGAACATGGAAACAACCCAAATGTCCAACCATAGAAGAATGGATTGAGAAATTATGATACATTCACACAATGGAATATGGTGCAACACTCAAGCACAATGATTTTGTAAATTACTATCTAACTTGGAAGGAACTGGAAGAGTATTATTCTAAGTGAATTAATTCAGTCCCATAAGGACAAATATTGTATAAGAGCATTATTGTAGAAGGAGTATGAGGATTCAAGGCAGGAGTGTGGGAGCAGAGGAGTGAGGACGGGTGGGGGCCAGGGGGCCTTAATCACAGAGTTGAACAACTTGATGGGTGGAGGGAGGGAGGGAGTAAAGAAACGGGAAAGATCTGGTGTGAAAAACAATGTATACTAACTTTTTAAATAAACCAATATTTTTTTAATGGTGAAATGCTCTGCTCTCTTAAAGATTTAAATATTTCCTTTCGGGTTGTAATAATTGGATTTGAAGTTGTATTTATTTAAAATGCTGTATCTTTCACAGGTTTATTTGATTGATATGATTTTATATTAAAATAGAATGCTGCTTTTATGTAAAGTAGCAAGGAACTAGAAAGATACATCTTCTCTGGCTGTGTAAAGCCATTTCTGGTTTGTGAGGGAAAACATCTAAAACCTTAGAAACCCTGCAGGCCAGCTCTACCCTGTTGTCCAGGGTCACTGTGAGTTGAGACCAGCAGCAGATTTTAAGGAAGGAACCAGGGATCCCTCTCTCCAAGTCTTTCTCAGCGCTCACATCAGCGCAACACCAGCTCTGAGGGCGGATGTGCACTGCGTGTTCTCTCTGCATCTCTCTCTGTCTCTTTTCCAGCCACTCCTGGCTCGGTGGAGAACCCTCTTCCCTAATTCCAACATTTTCTTTGGGGGCTTCTGATTCCACTCTCGGGTCTAGTGAGGCCATTATTTTGTGTTGTTCACAGAGTGATTTTATCAAAAGACCATCACTTCCCTACTGTCCAATATCCATCCCCTCACCACCAGACATCATACTACCGACCATTCCTAAGGTTTTCATAGGCCCCGTATTTCAGAACTGCATGGCCAGTCTTGCTTCTTACATATTGTAGTTGGAAAGCTTTACTTAAGCCTGTCCTCCGTAGGCTGGCCCTGCAGGTATACTAGATATTCGTAGCAAAGCTGCCAGTATCACAACACAGCATACAGACAGGTGGTGTGAGGATGCCACACGACCAGGGAGCATTTTGTGCTGTGCTGCTTGGGTCTCTGCGAGTCAGCGCTGACTTGAATGCACCTAACGAAAATAACTCTAATCAAGTGGCAAAGCTCGCCTCCTCCTGGCATTTACGACTCCTGTCCACCAATACTATCACATATTTCCTCCCTGAAGTCTGATTTTCCCACTCTTCACTCCTCTAACACAAGTCTTTGCAGTCCCCCATGGACCCTATAACCGGTATGCCTTTAAAACGTCATATCCTTCCTTCTTAAGACAGCGTCCATTTCCAGTTTGTTCCACAGGCTCTGTCCAGTCCCACCGCCTGTCTATCACTTTGTCAAATTTAGAAGGTGTGTGTTACTGTGATGCTAGACTATTGGTTTTCAAATAGCAGCACAGTCTCCCAGGGCAAATAGTTTTAGAGTAGAGTTTCTCAGACTAAAACAGACCAGGAAGAAAGCCAAACATCAGCCAATAAAAACTCAATGGATCACAGCAGAGTTTTTCCTGATATAGTTCTGGAAGATGAGCCCCTAGGTGAGAAGGCATTGAAAAAGCACAGTGGATAAGAAAACGGACTGGAGCACACTCCAACCACTGGTGTTCTCAGGAGACGGCACAGGGCTGGGCCACGGTGCTGCTTCTTGTATGTGAGGGTACCAGGCATTGTAGCCACCTCAAAGGGAACTAACTATAACAATTTCAAGTCATTTTTAAAACATTTTATTCAAATGTCAGTTCCTTCAGGAAGACTTTCTTACATTACCATCACATTATGTTCTATTAAATGCCTATGTGCATAAGTGCACAAATATACTCATTGCATTGTTGTTTGTAATAGAAAATAAAACTACAAACAGTAAAAGTACCCATTATTTGGGGACTGATTAGAGAAATTTATGGTGCATGCATATACAGAAATGCAATGGAGTTATTACGAGGAGTGAGGCAGAATGTCTTATATGCAAATAAAACAAATCAAACCAAAATTATAAAGCAATTCCCCAAATCAAATGCAAAATGAGATAAAGATTGTAGCTGTGTAGCAAGTTGCCTTTCAACCACATAAATTCTTTTATGTGAGTTTAAAACATTATTTAATTCTATATCCCTAATTACTTCTAACAACGAAAAGATGCAAAAAAACCCAACAAAACACCCAAAAAACAAAAACAAAAAACCAACCCAGGTAAACTGTTAAAGTAATCATGCCATCAATAATATTAGTATTGTTATTTTGAAACAGTTACTACATAGTTTGTTGTTGTTGTGTGCCATCGAGTCACCTATGACTAATAGCAACCCTATGTATAATAGTCTGAACCATGCCCTATCTTGTGCCAACCTCACTGACTCCATCTGCTCTTTGGGGTAAAATGCTTATCTGTCAGATATTGTAAAACTGAGTATCCGAAATTAAGACAGACTAGGGAAGAGGACTGGCCATCACTTCCAAAATAACAGGCCTTTGAAAACACTATGTACAATAGAGCACATTAGCCTTAGCAGAGGTTGAGCCCTCAAACCAGGAAACACAAAGGAGGAGGAACAGTTGTAAGCAGACACTAGTGATTGAAACATGGAATGTGAGAACCATAAATGTAGGAAAGTTGGACATTGTTAAGGAAGAGATGGAACACATAAATATCATACTGTGCGTTGGTGAGCTGAGATGGATTGGCATGGAACATTTTGAATTAGATAACATGATTTACTATGTTGAAGCTGAAAAGGTGAGGGGAAATGCGGTCACATTCATAGTTAAAAAGACCATTTCTAGATCCATCCTGAAACAGAATGTTGTGATAAGATAATATCCATACACACACAAGGAAGAACCGTTAACGCCACTGTCATTCAAATATAAACAACCAGAGCCAAAGAAGAGGAAATAGATGATTTCTACCAACTTCTGCAGTCAGAGATCAATCAAACATGCAACCAAGATGCATTAATAACAATGGGTGACTAAAGAGCAAAAGTTGGAGCAAGGAAGAAAACACGGGCTGTGACAGAAATGAAGGTGGAGATAACAGAATTTTGTAAAAGAAATTATTTATTTATTGCAAATACATTTTAAAAGAAACACAAGTGATGACTATACACATGCCCTCAGCTGATGTTCTGCACAGGAATCAGATTTATTACTAGATATGCATAACCAAAAATAATAAGCATGTTATTTTGTTAGGTACCATTGATCAACTATGACTCGTAACAGCCCTATGAACAACAGACCTGAACCTTTCCCTGTCCTGAACTATCACCACCACCTCTGTCATGCTCATCAAGCCCACCATGGTGGTCATCATGTCAATCCGTCTCCGGGAGAGTCTTCCTCGCTCTCTTTCGCTGACCATCCATCTTCCCAAGCATGATGTTTTTCTTCAAGAACTGGTTACTCTTGAAAATATGCCCAAAGTAAGTGAGACAAATTTCACCATATTCCTCTAAGGAACACTCCAAGTGGACTTTCATCAAGACAGATTTGTTCGTTCTTTTGACAGTCCATGGGATAGTCAATACTCCTTACCAACACCATGACTCAAGGCACTGTTTCTTCTGTTATTCTTATTAATAGTCCAACTTTCAGATACTCAAGACGGAATTGAAAAGACCATGGCTTGGATCAGGCACACCTTAATCATTATGCTGTCATCCGTGCTCTTTAGAATTTGGACAGATCCTTGACAGCAGATTTCTCCAACACAATATGTCTTCTGATTTATTGACAACTATTCTGATGGAGGTAAATTGTGGATTCAAGTAAAACAAAAGCATTATCAACTTCAATATTTTCCCCATCTATTACAATATTGTTTATTGACCCAGCTGTGAGATTCTCTTTTTCTTTATGTCAAGAGAGAATTCATATTAAAGATTGTAATCCTTGATCTTCAACAAGTGCTTCACATCCAACTCACTTTCAGTGGGCATGGTTGTATCACCTGCAAAATGCAGGCTGTTGACGAGTCTTCTTCCAATCCTGATTCTTCCCCCCCCTTTTTATTTTTTTTTAATAATTTTAAGGAAAGTTTACAGAGATTTTGGTTTTCCATTCATTCATTGTTGTACTTTTCTCCCTGCCCACCCCTCCTCCCTGAGTTCTCTCCTCTCTTTGAAAAGTAAAAGAAAAATTCTTTCATTGTTATACAATCCCTCCCCCCAAGTCCACTCCACTACGCAGCCTTCATTCTGGACTCCTGTCATGATAAAAATACTTAATCATATATCCCTTTTAAGTAGTTCTCTCCCTCCTCTGTTTCAATGCAGCATACATTATTTATCCCCTCTCTCTCAGTCTCCCCTCAACCCCACCAACTTCTCGAATTATTTGTTCAGCACACAGATTGGACAAGTATGGAGAAAGGATACAGCCCTGACATACATCTTTACTGATTTTAAAGCATATCATTTTCCCTTGTTCTGTTTGGATACCTGATTCTTGGTCTGTGTATAGGTTTTGCATAAGTACAATGAAATATTCTGTAATTCTCATTCTTCTCAATACTAGCCTTAATTTGTTACTATCCACATAGTCAATAATCAGAAAAATACAATAAACATATTTCCGGTATTCTCTGCTTTCAGGCAAGATCCAACAGAGCAATTATCTCCTTGTGCCACAGGACGATATCCTTCTACAGGGAATGACCCTCCTTACAACATACCTGAAGTATGTGATGTGAAGTCTTACCATTCTTGCCTCTAATTACAATGGAGAAAGCATAAGTTTACAGTAGAGAAAGCTCAAGAGATTCAGGTTAGTATTTCCAGTAATAGAACATATCAAGCGTCCCCTCACTAAATATCACATTTCACTTTTCTGCCATGAATATTGATGGTGATGCTATTGAGTCACCTACATATCACAGTGACATATGCCCAATAGCTCTGAACCCTGTCCTATCCTGATGCAGTCTCTGTCTCCAACACACTTCCCCCATGACCCTAGTCACTGTTTCAATCCCTATTACCCAGGATCTTCCTCTCCTGCATTGTACCCCCAACCTTCCAAGCACAATGTCCTTTTCCAGGGACTGGTCCCTCCTTGAAACATGCCCAAAGTATGGTGAGACAGAGCTTCAAAATCCTTGCCTCCAGAGAGCAACCTGGTTTCACCCTCACCAAGACAGATCTGTTAGTTCTCTAGGCAGTGCATGGTATGTCTATTGCTCTTCTCCAGCACCACAACTCAAAGGCATCAATTCTTCTTCTGCAATCCTTAGTAATTTCCAGCTCTCTGATGCATAGCAAGTAATGGTGAAGACCATGACCTGAATGAGGCACACCTTAGTCTCTAGACTGCCTTCTTTGCACTTGGCACTCTGAAGAGGCCCCTGACAACAGACTTTCCTAATCCTATTCGTCTTTTGATTTTCTGGCTGCTAGAGCCAGAAGTGTTGATTGTGGACCCAATCAAGCTGAAATTGTTAACAATCTCAATCTTTTCTTCAACTATCACAGTGCTCCCAATTGGCCCACTAGTGAGAATCTTTGTCTTTTTTATATTGAGCTTCAACCCACATTGAAGATTGCAGTCTTTGACTTTCTGCAGCAGATGCTTCAGGTCCTCCTCACTTTCAGCAAACAAGGCTGTGTCATCTGCATAATGCAAGTTGTTGATGAGTCTTCCTCCAATCTTGATGCCACATTCCTACTCATAAAAACCAGCCTTCTTAGTTCTACATATAGATTGAAAAGGTGAAGAGAAGAGATACATCTCTGAAATATTTCTTTCCTGATTTTGAACCATGCAGTGCTTCTTTGCTCTGTTCTGATGACTGTCTCCAAGAATAGGTTTCACATTACCACAGTCAGGTGTTCTGGAATTTCCTTTTTTTTTT
>NW_006399814.1:5394746-5402469 GCF_000299155.1 Elephantulus edwardii
TCTGGTACAGGCCATGGTCTTTGCAATCACTTGTTATGCATCAGAGAGCTGGACAATGACCAAGGAAGATAGAAGGTGAATTGATGCTTTTGAGCTTTGGTGTTGGAGAAGAGTGCTGAAGGTGCCATGAGAGAACAAACAGATTCAGCCTGGAGAGGGTTAAACCGGGCTGCTCCTTGGAGGCAAGGATTCTGAGGCTTTGCCTGACATGCTTTGGTCATGTCTTAAGGAGAGACCAGTCTTTGGAGAGGGACATCATGCTTGGGAGGGTGGAGGGCAGGCGCCGGAGGGGAAGGCCCTCTGGGAGATGGATTGATTCAGTGACTGGAGCAATCAGGACGAGTGTGTCAGAGGCAATGAGATTGGCACAGGGCAAAGCAGAGTTTAGAGCTGTTGTACAGAGGGTCGCAATGAGTCGCAAGTGACTCGACGGCACATAACAACAACAACACATTCTGATGGCATAGTCTGAATTGAGTTGTCCTGCTAATGAATAGACCGTACTTCCCTGTCACCTTGCTGTTAAAATCCACCTGTAAACCTGACAATGGAATATAGACAATCCCTTCTAGGCAATGTATAATCTCAAACACCTGATACAGTCTCTATTAATTGGAACTAACTTGAAGGCCATGAGTAAGCGATCGATGAGTAATAATGTAGTGATAAGTGTTGTTGTTGTTGTTAAGTGCCGTCGAGTCATAGGCGACTCATAGCCACCCTATGAACGAAAGTCCTAGACACTTGCGTGACTTTCATCTTTTCTCCAGGTTCATAGGGCTTCCAGAGGCAAGTTATTACGGAAGTGGATGCCACTTCTGCTTCCAGGCTTGTTTTAGTTGGGGAGCTCCACCAAACACTGTCCACCATGGGTAACCATTATCACTTTTGACACATCAGTGTCACAGTGTTCAGCTTCACAGCGACCACGAGTTATATGACCTAGAAGAATGTTTCACTGGAAACAATTACAGACACTTAACTAAGTCAGCCAGCCAGAGTGGAGGGAAACTCCAGGCTCCTGAAGGATTTTAACCTACCACCTGGAGTAGGCTCCACAGGCTCCGCCCTTCCTTCTCCTTTGTTTAGGGCTCTGGGCCGCTCACCTACTTTTGAAGGGCAAAAAAAGAGCAGTAACACACAGCAAAAATGACCCCAGAAACCTCCCTTGCCTTGACTGCCACCAAAGTCGAGCCACAGAGATGCCAGCCAGCCAGCCAGCGGACTTCCAGAGTGGAGGAGTCTCCAGTGCCCTCGGCCCGTCAGGATTTTAATCTATTGCCTGGAGCAGGCTCCACAGGCTCCGCCCTTCCTTCTCCTTTGTTTAGGGCTCTGGGCAAATAATAAGTAACACATACATAATGGGGCCTTCTAAGAATCAAATCCCTGTGCACATCTAAAAACTTCTTCAATAGGGTAAGAAGGAAACTCACAGACTGGGAAAAATACTTGGCAATGATAAAGGACTTCTATATATAAAGTTTATAGCATACTCCAGCACTTTAACAAGAAAAATGTAAACAACCCGATCATAAAATGGGCACAGGATACGAACAGACACTTCACCAAAGAAAACATTCAGATGCCAAACAAACATATAAAGACATATTCAAAATCCCTAGCTATCAGAAAGATGCAAATAAAAACAACTGTAAGCTGTCATCTCACCTCAGCAGTCCCAACAAAGTACAACAGAGCAGCAAACAACAAATGCTGGTGAGATTGTGGTGACATCGGAACTCTGATTCACTGCTGGTGGGAGTGTAAAATGGTGCAACCACTGTGCAGGATAGTCTGGAGCTTTCTCCAAAAGTTGGAAATAGAAATACTATTTAACCCAGAAATTCCACTACTGGGAATACACCCTAAGGAAACTAAAGTCACAACTCAAAAGAGATATTTACACATTTGTGTTTATTGCTGCATTATTCACAATGGTAAAGAGACGAAAGTAACCCAAGTGCCCGTCAACAAACAAATGGATAGAACAACTATGGTGCATTTACACAATGGAATATTACGCAGCACTGACAAACAATGAACTCACAAAACATTACACAACATGGGGGACTCTGGAGGACATTATGTTGAGTGAAATAGCTCAGTCACAAAAGGACAAACATTGCATAACTCCATTGTTATAAAACAGGACAGACATGGAGTGTTGGAGAGAGAATGAGAAAAGAGTCAATAGATAATGAATACTGTGCTGGAACAGACGAGGGGAAGAATAGTCCAAAAGGAATATACAGATAGGCTTTAAGTGTATGACAACAGTCTGGAACAAGGCAGGCATTTCAGGGTCGGCTGGGGGAGGGGGAGGGAAGAGAAGAAAATGCAACAATAAAAAATAATCCAATGGTGCAAGAATTAATAAATAAAATAAAATTTAAAATAAAAGATTACAGCATTCCACTCAAAGATGGCTTCCAAGTGCTACCTATAAATGTTTGTGTCTTTCCACAGCCTTCCTGTAATCAAGTTCCAGAAAGCACTTTCTATCCCTCTTCTGAGGTTCCCATTCAAGAAGTTTTCTCATGTCTATTGCTGTAATAAATTACTCCAATGGTAAAAGTTCAAGTCTGTTCTTGTTTTACTTCAGTGGTCATCAATCAGATCAAAGTCTTACATTTTTAAAGTGGAAAAAAAAAAGTCTTAGATTTGTCCTACTGAACAACAGAATAATGTTTATCAAGCCTGTATTCTTTCTCTGTGTTTATACAAATCTGTATGATGAGCAAATAATTTAAGAAACAGGGCTAAGCTAACATTAGGAGAATGAAGGAGAAGCTAGCATTAGGGTTGGAGAAAACCTCAACAACTTTCATTATGAGGCAACCTTACTTATGGAAAGTGAAGAAGACTTAAAGCCCTTTTTGAAGAACATCAAACACTACACCCTTCAATTCAGATTACATCTCAACCTTAAGAAAACAAAATCTTTACTAGTACCCCAATCTTTTCCTCTACCATGATAAATGGAGAAAAAGATTAACGTTGTTAATGATTTCCTTTTATTAGAACCACAGTCAGCACCCATGGAAGCAACAGCCAAAAATAAGAAGAAAAGTGGAAAATTCTGCTGTCAAGGAAAAGGCTAGAGAGCAAGGATATCACTTTAAAGACTAAGGCGTATGTGACCCAAGCCATAAATATTTTTATTGTTTCATATGCATGTGAAAGTTAGACAATGAATAAAAAAATATCAAAAGAAAGTTGAGTCTTGAGTATACCACGGACTGCCAAAAAGAACAAATCCTGGAAAGAAGTGCTGCCAAGGAGCTCCTTAGTGGCAAGGATAGGCAAGTTGTCAGGAGGAGGAGGGCTGATTCTTGGAGAAACAGAAGGTCAATAAAGGCAGAAAAACCTCCAATTAGAGAGAATAACAGGGTGCCTGTAACAACTGGATTAAGACAGCAGCCATTGTGAGGATGATGTAGGATGAAGCCAGGTTTCTTTGATCTATTTTACACAGGGCTGCCATGAGTTGGGGTCAACGGGCAGAACCTAACAACAATAACAGGAGTTGTCTGTAAGTTGGACATTCGTATCCCAGAGACTGCCTCTATACGTATGTTTATGATACACAGACACTTTCTAGAAAAGCAATGTCCATGGCTGCTGCTTGTGTAGACCAGCAATGAGGACACAGGTGGTTCGTCGGGCAGGTCTTTTTCTGTAGTCTGGAATTTTTACCGGGTGCAGGCAATAATTCTATCATTTAAAACCACTTTCCATTTCAAAATAAGAAGGATATTTCTAAAACTGGAGGAGTTTGAGTATACTACAATGGGAAATTGATTAAATAAATTAAAACCAAAGCAGACAGCGCAGGAACACTCTAATTCAGCCATCAGGTCTGATGTGGATCCGCTTTCATTGTCATGGGAGGAAGTGAAGGGAGCACACTGGCATCTCCTAAGTGACAGCTGCAGCAGGGTCGGGCTGGGAGTTTAGTAGGATGTGTTTATGCAAATTGACGTGCATAACAGGGTCCCAGTCTGGACACACATCTGCACCTATTGTACAAAGAGTGTGAGGGAAGAGTGGCAGCCACAACCAGTGAATCTCTGTTAACTCACAAAGGGGAACTGTTTGTATCAGCAATATCTACAATACAAGTCCTGTTCCCGTAAGGTCAGTCATGGCCTCCACATACTTCTCCTGAACCCAACAACAGTCACAGAGCTCTACTAATAGGTTTGAAATTCATTGCAATCGCCACACAGATCTTTCAGAACCACACCGAACTATGAGATTTACTAGAGAAATTAAGAGGTTACAATTCAGGCTGGCAACAGGATACAATTCATCAAACAGAACAGCTTCTCAAGTGTGCTATCAGGCCCTTTGAACTTCAGTCTCATGGCCTAGGTCAGTGTTACAAAACTCACTTCTTGTTGTTGTTGTTGTTATGTGTCGTCGAGTCGCTTGCGACTCATAGCGACCCTATGTACAACAGCCCTAAACTCTGCTGTCTTGTGCCAATCACACTGTCTCTGACACTCCCATCCCGATTATCCCAGTCACTGAATCAATCCACCTCATAGACGGCCTTCCCTCTGCCAATGGCATCTCCCCACTGTCCTCCAGGAAGTTTGGGCAAAGGTCCAGCACCGGCTCTGTGATGAGCAGTCCCAAGTGTGCTCTCTTTCACGCTGGGTCTCTGGTTCTCCACTGACGTTCTTGTTCTCTCCTAAAGGTCCTGGTGGGCACAGGAATCTCTGGTCCCCAAGGATTCATGCTACACTGTTTCTGCTGCTTCTTTGCTAAAGGTACTAAGATGATCCATCTTCTGACACTAAACCTGCTCAATTTAAACTTGGCGGAACGGGGGAAACAGATCAACCCGTACACAGTCTATTTCACAGTCTCACCCAGTCATGTGGTGAGAATCAAAGCTGATGGCTAAACAAGTCATTTTAAGAGATAAACCTGTCTCACCACACACACTCGCACTTAGACTGTTTGCCACCAAAGTCTTTCTTTCATTTCAACTATTTATAACTTCAGAATGCAAGAAAATCGTGAAATAAAAACCTAAAGCTGACCGCATTCTCTTACTACACCAGTTTCCCTAATTTCCGAAGAACAAGCATCGTCCTCACATCTCCGAGCTGCCTGCCAGCCTATGCCTGGTTGAACTGAAGCCCAGGGAGCAAGTCCTTATCAGAACGGGACCAGGTGGTTCAGAATAGTGAGGTTCGGACACGTGCACAATTGATAGACATACGGTGCATTCCTAGTGCCCTGGACCATCTGCTTCTTCAGCACGAGGCTTGAGGACCCACCCACCACCCAGGACTCAGTATGTGCGCGAGAGGCTGAGCTCTGGAGACAAAGGAGATGTATACGGAGATCTTCTCCTCAGAGCAGACCATAAGCATAAAGGTCAGACACAGCAAAGAAAAAATTATCAGCAAATATAGAGGCAGCAAGAGCAGGAGGGGAAGAGTGTGGTGGAACCCTGGGAGCTTGGCTCTACTTAGGGAGATCGAGGTTGGCTGGTTAGCGATTATGGGTCATATCTGACTGAAAAGAAATGAGCTAGACAGTTTGCAAAAATCTATGTCACGACAAATGCAAGCCACCACATGCCAAGGCTCCACATTGCCAGCACACCTGATGTATGGGCAAGGTGAGTTGGTGTGAGGCTGGTTCACCTGTGCAGGTGGGCAGATGGGAAAGCAGAAATTGGCTGGTGGATGCCGGAGTGTATTGTTGTTGTTAAGTGTCCTCGAGTCGCTTACAAATCATAGCAAGCCTATGCAAAATAGCTCCGAACCCTGTCCTAGCCTCAGCCAGTCCCACTGTCTCCAACACACCAGGCACCGTTATACCAGGTGCTGTGTCACTCCATATTATGCAGGGTCTTCGACTTCTGTGCCATCCCCTCACCCTTCCAAGCATGATGTCCTTCTCCGAGGACTGGTCCCTCTGGGCAACATGGTTTGTCCTGAAGAGAGTGAAACCAGGCTGTTCCTTGGAGGCAAGGATTCTGAAGCACTGTCTGACATGCTTTGGGCATGTTGCAAGGAGGGCCCAGTCCTTCCTTGGGAAGGGACATCATGCTTGGAAGAGTGGAGGGATAGCGCAAGATAGGAAAACGCTTGATGTGATGAATTGGCTCAGTGACTGGGGTAGTGAATGTAGGTGTGTCAGAGGCAATGCAATTGGCTCAGGGAAGAGCAGGGTTCAGAGTCATTGTACACCGGGTCAGTATGAGTGAGCAGCGACTTGACAACACACACCAACAACAACATGTGAGGCAGAGCTTCCAAATTCTTGTCTCCAAATAGCAACTTGGTTTCATCTTCTCCAGGACACAATCTGTTTGTTTTCTTGGCCTGGTTTTTGTTTTGTTTTAAATTTTATTTTATTCATTTTAATGAACGTTTACAGAGATTTGGGACTTCTATTCATTCATTGTTGCATTTTTAATCCCGGCCCACTCTTCCTCGCCAGTTCACTCTTCTCTTTGGGAAGAAAAAGAAAAAGTCTTGCATTGGTATACAAACCTCCCTCCCCACCCCCAGTACACTCTACTATGCAACCTTTATTCTGGACTCTTGTCATAACCATAATACCCAATCATACAGCATTTTTAAACTGTTCTCTTCCTCATCTGTTTCAATGCAGTACACATAATTTATTTCTTGGTAGTTTTAATGTTAAGCTTCAATCCATATTTAAGATTACAGTCCTTGACCTTCTGCAGCTAGCCCTTCACATCTTCCTCAGTTTCAGCCAGCAAGGCTGTTATCTGCATAATGCGGGTTGTCGATGAGTCTTCCTCCAATTCTAATACTACATTCTTCCTCGTAAAGTGCAGCCTTCTGAACGAACTGTTCCGCATATAGATTGAAAATGGATGGAGACAGGATACATCTATGATGTACTCCTTTTCTGATCATGGACTATGTAGTGTTTCCCTGCTCTGTTCTAACCACTGCTTCCTGGTCCAAGCATAGGTTTCATGTTTGCACAATCAGGTGTTCTGGGATTCCCATTCTTCTCAAGGTTAGCCACAGTCTATTGTGATCCACACAGTCAAATGCCTTTGCATGGTCAATGATGCACAGACAGACATTCTTCTGGAGTGCATAGCACTGCTGTATATCATCTGTGTGAGAAAGCACAGGGGCCAGGAAGGCTGGGGTCATAGCAGCCTCCTCAAGGTGCTAGAAGATAAGCACCGTGAGGGGCAGCTTTAAAGAACAGAAGTTTATTTTCTTACATTTCAGAAATCTGGAGGTCTGGATTCCCGTAATGCTAGGGAAAGGCTCTCTCTCTGTGTCAGCTCTGGAGTGGAATCCTTGTCTCAGCTTCTCTGAGGACCGTCCTTAGATGGGAAGGCTTCTCTCTGTTGTTCATAGGGTCCCTATGAATTGGAGTCAGCTTAATAGCACATAATAACATCAGTGACATGAGTGCAGCCTCATTAACATAGCAAAGAAATCAGCATCCTGATAAAATCACACCCACAAGAAAACCACTGTCCCCGAGTCAACTCCGAATCATAGAGATGTGGTGGGCATCAGGTCTCCAAGGCTGGAATGTTTATGGAAGGACACTACTCATCTTTCTCCTGCAGAGGAGACGGTAGGTATGAACCACTGAGCTTTGGTGTTGCTGCACAAAGTGTAATGTGTCATGTAGCCACAGTTCTTTCCACAAGAACAGAAAGTAGGATTCTTTTTTTTAGATTCAGTATTTTATTTTA
>NW_006399814.1:5402569-5407760 GCF_000299155.1 Elephantulus edwardii
TTTTTTTTTTAGAGTCAGCCACAATTTGTTGTGATCCACACAGTCCGAGGCCATAGTCAATGAAGCACAAATGCACATTCTTCTGGTACTCTCTGCTTTCAGCTAAGATCCATCTGGCATTGGTAATGATGTTTCAAGTGCCATGGCCTCTTCTAAACCCAACCTGTACTTCTGATAGCTATGTGTTGTTGATCTGCTCCAGTTCTTTTTGGATAATCTTCAATAAGATTTTCCTTGTGTGTGCTGTGTGATCTGAATTTAATCTTGATAAAATGGCAGGCAAACTAAAGAAAATGAAGAGCATTCTGTTGACGGTGGTTGACGATGAGGTGGTTCCAACTTAAAATAACTTTGCAAACAACAGTGAAATGCCGCCCGGTCCATATCACCACCATCATTGACATGTCTGAGTCCATCATTACAATTGCTCTGCCATCCTTTCTAATGGGCAATGTCCCTCATTTTTTCTAGTCTCTATTTTACCAGTGATGGCATTCATTTCTAGCACTTGGTCTTTCCTGCTAATGTGTCCATTGTAAGTCAACTGAGGTGTCACTATCTACACTTATATGGAAAATTCTGGTCGTATTTCTTCTAAGACTGAGCTGTTTATTCTTCAGTCCTACTGTAGTCAATATTCTTCACCAATGTGTACAATTCCAATACATTCCACAAAATAGTCAAAATCATGACAGACAGAGGTAGACCAAGTAGACGTTTAAGATTAAGAAGGTCACAGAAGCTGCCATTAACAGCCAGCACTTGTGCCACGAGGGCTCCTTCATAAGGTATTATATATGTTTGAGTTGTTCCTGCCATAAGTATGTACAGAAGTCCTCGTAACCAGTTATTTTTTCTGGGAAAATTTGGGTGGCAGTTCAGATTGTTATTAATAGTAAAGTCAGTCTTTTGGTGAGAACTCTCAAAGGTGGGTGGGTCAAATCCACCTGCTGCTCAGAGGGAGAAATATAGGCAGTAAAATTTAAACACAAACAAACAAACAAACAAACATTTAAAAAAAGCTCCTATGTTAATAAAGGAGGAAATGCTAGCTGCTCTGAAGGAACTGGCAAATGAGCCCTGGATATGCTCACCCGGTTGTGTCAAGAAATCTGGAGAACAGCTACCTGGCAAACTGACTTGAAGAGATCCATCCATATTTATTTCCATTAAAAAAAAAAGTTGATCCAACAAAGTGTGGAAATTATCGAACAATAGCACTAATATCACAAGCAAGCAAAATCTTGCTGAAGATTATCCAAAATGCCTAGAAAAACAGCTGTAGCAGTAGGGATATGACTGCAATGTCACATGGATCTTGGCTGAAAGCAGACAGTACCAGACGACTGTCTATGCTTCGTTGACTATGTAAAATCTTTTAACTATGTGGGTCACAATGAATTGTGGCTACTTTGAAAAGAAAGGGAATCCCAAAATACTTGTTTGTACTCATGCAAAACCTATACGTGGACGAGGAAGCATTCATTAGAACAGAGCAAGGAAACACTACATGGTTCAAAATCGGGAAAGGAGTGTGTCATGGATGTGTCCTGTCTCCATATTTTTTCAACATGTATGTGGGACAGATCAGTCAGGAGGCTGAGCTTATGAGGAATGTAGAATCAGGATTGGAAGAAAACTCATCTACAACATGTGTTATATAGATTACACAACCTTGAAAGCTTAAACTGAGGAGGACATGTAAACATTGCTGAAGAAGGTCAGGGACTGTAGTCTTCAATATAGATCTAAGCTCAATATCAAGAAGACAAAGATTCTCACCTCTGGACCAATTGGCATCACCCTGAAAAATGAAGGAATTAAGTTGTTAAAAATTTCAACTTGTTCGATTCCACAATCAACACCCTTGGCACCAGCCGTCAGGAAATCAAAAGACAAGTTTCTAGGGAAATCTACTGTCAGGGCCCTTCCAGAGTGTTAAAGAGTAACCATGTCAGTCTAGAGACTGAGGTGTGTCTAATACAGGCTATGGTCTTCACAGTTACTTAACTGTGCATCCGAGAGCTAGACAGTGACTAAAGATGGTAGAAGAAAATTCAATGCCTTTGAGTTGTGGTGCTGGAGAAGAGTATTGAACATAACGTGCAGTGCCCAGAGAACTAACAGATATGTCCTAGAGAAGGTGAAATCAAGCTGCTCTTTGGAGGCAAGAAATATTTTTTTAAATTGCTTTGCTTACAAAGTTTGCATTTCACACTATTCTTCATTCACAATGTTTTTCATACAGTCATTCATGGATCATGTTTCCTAAAATCAAATTCCATTGGGTCTTGCCCACCATTGCCCTGTCTTTTTTGCCCAGATCCTTCTCCTTTCCTTGGCCCCCTCCCTCTACCCACCAAAATCCTCCCATTCCTCCACCCCTTTGAGTTCCTAGACATATTTTAATAGTTCCTTCTATTTTTTACAATAATGGTTAAATATAATATTTGTCCTTATGAGACTGTATTAGTTCATTCAGCATAACGCTCTCCAGCCTTTCCCAAGCTACATAGCATTTTTCAAAATTGTTGTTTCTATGTGCTGTATAATACTCTATTATGTGAATGGATTGAGAAATTGTGGCTCATTCACACAATGGAGGTAAGGATTTTGAGACTCCATCACATATGCATATGACCAGGAGGGACTAGTACTTGGAGTAGGAGGTATATTTTGAAATGTGATGGGGCGGGCAGGAGAGGAAGACCTCAGATGAGATGGATACAGTAACTGGGGCAATGGGAAAAGTGTATTGATTGCAGTGAGATTGGCTCAGGCTAGGGCAGCATTCAGAGCTATTTTCCATTAGGTCGCTATGAGTTACAGGCAACTCAGTGGCACATAACAACAATAGAGCCTTGGGTCAAATATTTAGTTAATTATTGAGAAGTATATAAACTAATGTAAGTGTGACAGTATGTTTGAATAAATTAAAAATTGAAATGATAGTAAAAACAAAAAGAAGACCACAGAATACAGCACGGGATCTGCAATTTTCCTTTGAAAATTCGAGATTTCCTGGTGAAATCTCGATAGAGGCTACAAAGGATATCATGGTGTATCACTGCTAGCTCACTGCGATAAGAAAGAGAACAAAGCTGATTTTTGAAAATACACACAGACGTTTCTGAAGGTAAAGAACTATCAATTTACAATCAACTCTCAAATACTTAGAAAAAGCACAATATATTCAAAAGGCACGGTAAATACACCACAGGGAAGGAATAAGCAAAATTCAAAATACAGAAAATTTCCCTGGATGAGTGACAGATTAAGTGTGAGGGCATAAAAAAAAGGAGGGGGGAAAATACAGATTCAGAGAAATTAATAGACATTCCCAGCAAATTCAGTGTGGGGACCTTATTTGGTTTATGATTCAAAGAAATCATTACCAGGAATGGCAGAACAGTAGAGGAACTGTGAACTCTGGTTATTTTGTCTTCTTAACACATAGCTTTTGAATGTGTGGAGTATGATACTAGCAGTCCAATGTGTTTTTATAAGCATTTTTCTTTTCAAGGTAAGTACTGAACTATTTATGGATTTGATGACACGGGGTCTGGGATCCACTTCATGATGACTCTGTTGGGAAAAGGAGAGGGATGAGACCACAGAGAAAGTAGATGAACCACATTGACAGGTGCTGAAGTCTCATGATGGACACATGTTGGGTCATTTCACCAGACTTTGTTATATGCCTGAACTTCACCATCACACAAAACTTAGAGATAATGAGAAAACAACAAGGGCTGTCAGGGGAAGACTTGTAAAGTACACAAAGGGACGGAAGCAGGGAAATGAGTGTGGCACATCATCTTCATAATATGTTGTTGTTGTTGATTGCCTTTGAGTCAAGCATGACTCAAAGCGACCCTATGAACAAAAGGCCTGAAGCCCCTCTACAACTATTGACATTTATCAAAGCTCATAGAGTTCCCGGAGGCACGTTGTTTAGGAAATGGATACCGCTACTGCTTCCAAACCTGTCACAGTATGTTATGCTGTTATGTGCCATTGAGTCACCTGAAATGTATAGTGGCCCTATGTCCAGCAGCTCTGAACCCTTCCCTGTCCTGAGCCAGTCTCGCTAATTCTGACACACCAACCCCCACTGCCTCAGTTATTGTATCAATCCATCTCATCATGGGTGTCCCTTTCCTGTGCTGTACATCCACCCTTCCAAGTATGATGTCCTTCTCCAAGGACCAATCTCTCCTGGCCATGCCCAAAATAACTGAGCCAGAGCTTCAAAATCCTAGCCTCCAGGGAGAAACTTGGCTTCACCCTCTCTAAGACACCTATTTGTTTCCTTGGCAGTCCATGGAAGTTCAAGACTCTTCTCCAGCACCACAACTCTAAGACATCTATTCTTCTTCTGTCATCCTTAGTCACTGACCAACTCTTTGAAGCATAACATGTAACTGAGAAGACCATGGCCTGGATTAGACATATCTTTGTACCTAGACTGACATTGTTGTTCTTCAGCACTTTTGGAGAGGTCCATGACAGCAGATTTTCCCAGTGCAATTCATCTTTTGATTTCCTGACTGCTGGTGTTAAAAGTGTTGACTGTGGATCCAAGAAAGCTGTAATTGTTAACAATCTCAATTTCCTCTCCATCTAACATGGTGTTGCCAATTAGCTCAGTGGTGAGACTCTTTGTCTTCCTGAGGTTAAGCTTCAATCAATATTGAAGACTACAGTCCTTGACCTTTTTCTGCAAGTGCTTCAAGACCTCCTCAGTTTCAGCAAGTGAGGTTGTGTCATCTTCATAATGTAGGTTGTAAATGAGTCTTCCTCCAATCCTGATACCACACTCCTCCTCATAAAGCCCTGCTTCCTGCATGATCTGTTCTTTATACAGATTGAAAAGGTACGGGGACGGGATGCATTCCTGACATATTCCCTTCCTGATTTTGACTCACGCAGTGTTACCTTGCTCTGTTCTGAGGACAGCTACTTGATCCAAATATAGGTTTCACATAAGCATGATCAACTTACTCTGAGATTCCCATTTTCCTCAAGGTTAGCTACAATTTATTGTGGTCAGCTATAGCTGTACCATGTTCTAATTAATATGTTGTTGTTTTGTGTCATCAAGCCAGAAATGACCTATTGCTGACTCCAGCAAGTTTTCAGAGGCAATCAATCAAAAAGGAGGAGATTACCCACCCTTTTCTCATGGAGC
>NW_006399814.1:5420380-5476748 GCF_000299155.1 Elephantulus edwardii
TTTACAGAGATTTTAGATTTCCATTCATTCATTGTTGCACTTATCTCCCTGCCCACCCTTCCCCTCCAGTTCCTTCTTCTCTTTGAAAAGTAAAAGAAAAATTCTTCCATTGTTATACAATCCCTCCCCCCAAGACCCTGAAGGACATTTTGCTGAGTGAAATATCTCAGTCACAAAAGGACAAATACTGCAGAGTGCCACTGCTGTAAAATAGGACTGACATCGGGGTTAGGGGGAGACTGAGAAAGATGGGATGAATAAAGTATACTGCACTGAAACAGATTGAGAGAGAACTGTTTAAAAGGTATATATTATTAGGTATTATTGTCATAACATGAGTCTAGAAAGTAGGATTTTAACACATATTTTGAAGCAAAAAAATTCAGTTGATAAGAGGAACTTCTGAGCTTTTGGGTTTTGCTTTGAGGGGTGATTTTAGCTGGCAGTGGCTAAAAAGAGCTAGAGGGGTGGACAGGTAGCCCACTGGGGTCAGCACAGTTGGGTGGAGGCACCGGTGCCCAGGTTCAAGGGGGCTGAGCCCACAGAGCAGACTGTTCCCGAAGCCCGTCAGCAAGGTCTCCTCCATGCCTGCCGGAGGACCACAGGGAAAACCATTGCACTGGAGAACGGTGGTCTGTCCCTTCACAGGGGCACAGCCCCAAGCAAGCCATGGTGACGCTCTGAACTCAGTTTCCTCAACCATAAAACACAAAGAAGCTGAGATTGCAGCCCGCGGTGGTCTGTTGTGAGCCCTGAGCGGTGTGGCTCTTGGAAACCTTGCAGAGCGTGTGTGGCTAATCACTCAAAGAAGACTGCGTAATCATCATTACTATTCTTTATTCCTGTTCATGCCATGGGTGGACCATTTGTCCATGTTTCCAGGACTTTGCCAGTTGGGGAACTGATTTAAAATTATAGCCTGTTAATGTGGTTTTTGAAAGTCGCTTTACCCCTTGCAATGAGCAACATAAATCCACGGGGTTTTACAAACCGCTCAGACTAAATGTGAATTATTTTGTCCTCATTGAAGGAGCAGCGGACAAGCTGCTGGAAGGTGCTCACGGATGGGATGCCACTGCCAGGCATTCAGCTGAGCCTTGGTTCTGTGCAGCTGGGAATGAGGACACTTTGGGAGTGGGAGATGGTGTGAGAGGAGCCCCTCACTGGTGACTCACTGCAGGGGTGGACACCCTCGGCGGCCTGGAACACTGCTCACCATGGGGAGCCCTTGACCAGTCCCTTCTGCCGCAGCTGTCTATTGCTTCTCGTGTCCCCACAGTCATGCTCCCATCCCAGGGTCCTCTGAGTGTTACATCTGAGATCAAAAGCCTGTTCCACAACAGCAGGACACACACAGGGGCGGCTGGCCTCTCCTGTGCTAGCCTTGGCCAGCCCAGGACTCCACTGAAGAATCTTGAGGCATGTCCTTGAGCTGTGTATGAGCACATTTGATTGGAAAGCTGGCAGCGTCAATACTTCATATTTGCTGTTGTGTATTCCAGCAATCACAAGGTGTTACTGATTGGCAAATTCAAGATGCATATTGTCCTTAATTTGAGGTTAATTATATATAACATTTCAAAGGAGGTAATCTCATTAATTTTGATTTGCTTCTAACAGTATTAAAGCACACAGTGGAAGAGTGACTCGATGAAAACGGAGCACATGGGGGAGAGAATCCACGCTCTTCCAACACCGCTCCATGCCTTTTATTATCAGGATGAGCCAAGGAGGCTGCTGGTGGACCACGTCCAACACCAACAGCCTGCTGAATACACGCTGCCCGGCAACAGGCGGCTGCTCTGTGCACGTGCCCAGCTCGGCGCCTGGTGAGCACACGAGAGCCTCGCGCATTTGCTGGAGGAAGAGATGAATGAATGGGAGAGCCCCAGGCATAGTGATGGCACAGAGAAAAAGCCGGGACAGGGCTCTGATCAGTCATTCCCATATTCAACCCAGAACCAACCCCACAGGGCCTCGAGCATGGGCTGGGGGCGTGGGGAGAAAACCATGGCCCTGTCGGCCAGCAGGACTCCCCAGGGGTAGAAAAGACAAAGTGCTGGCCTTCCAGCCAGTGTTGCTGTGGTTGAATGTCATCGAGTCAACGACAGCTCATAGCGACCCTCTGAACAACAGCTCTAAGTGGTGCCCTATCATGTACCATCTGCACAGTCTGTGCCACACTCAAGCCCATTGTCACAGTCACTGTGTCAACCCATCTCACGCAGGGTCTTCCTCTGTTTGTCTGACCCTCCACCTTTCCCAGAATGACGTCTTTTTCCAACCTTGGGCCCTCCTGACAAGGTGCCCAAATAGGTGAGAAGTCCCCCCATCCACGCCTGGAAGGAGCGTCCCGGTTGCACTATGTCCAAGATAGATTTGTTTGTTCTTCAGGCAGCCCCTAGGGTATTCAATACTCGCCTCCAACATCACAATTCAAAGACATTGACACTTCGTTCGTTCTTACTGGTCTTAGCCAGTGGGATGCGGATTAGAGTTCACTGAGATGCGCTGAGAAGGAAGGTCTGGTGATTGCTTCTGAAAACTCAGTCACTACTCTTAAGGAGCAGAGCTTTATTCTGACACACACAGGGTCACCGTGATAGGGGTTGACTCAATGGCCAATTTCAATTATTCTTATCAAATTGTTCTGTAAAAGTCTTAGAGCCATCACCTCCAGGCATCTTGGGCTGTACCCTGAGAACACGTTGTTGTTGATTGCCTTAGAGTCAAGCACGGCTCACAGAAACCCTATGAACAAAAGGCCTGAAGCCCCTCTACAACTATTGACATTTATCAAAGATCATAGTTTCCTGAGGCACGTTATTTAGGAAGTGGATGCCGCTCCTGCTTCCAAACCTGTCATAGAATGTTATTGGTTGAGTCGTCTGTGATGCATAATGACTCTGTGTCCAGCAGCTCTGAACCCTTCCCTGTCCTGAGCCAGTCTCACTAACTCTGACACACCAACCCCCATGGCTCCAGTCACTGTCTCAGTGCATCTCATCCGGGGTCTTCCTCTCCTGCTCTGTCCATCCACCTTTCCAGGCATCATGACCGATCTCTCCTGGCCACGTGCCCAAAGTAACTGAGGCAGAGCTTCAAAATCCTGGCCTCCAGGGAGAGACTTGGCTTCACCCTCTCCAAGACAGATCTATTTGTTTTCTTGGCTGTCCATGGTATGTTCAAGACTCTTCTCCAACACCACAACTCAAAGGCATCTACCTTGGCCTGGACTGGGCGCACCTTTGTATCTAGACTGACATAGTTGCTCTTTAGCACTGGAGAAGTCCATGATAGCAGATTTTCCCAATGCAATTCTTTTTTGAGAACACATTATTTGAATATATTTATTTATTATCTGAAGGGAATGCTAGTAGCTTAGTGATAAGAACTTGTGCTGACAACTCAAAAGTGCACAGTTTGAATCTACCAGCTTCTCTGTGGGACAAAGATGGGCAATCTTCTCTTGTGCATTTTTCTGCCTCTGAAAACCCACCAGGCGGTCAGTTATGAGTCTATTTTCACTAGTAGGCAACAACAACAACAGCAATCTGGAGGTCCTTGGAGCACAAGCTGTTAGTGCCCGTTGGCTGCTTAGGGAAAGATTAAAAGTTTGAGTCCATCCAGAGGTGCCTCAGAAGAACGTCTTAGAGCTCTGGAACCCAAAACTCAGCCACCAGAGCCCTGTGGACCCCAGGTCCTTCTGCTCTCACACACGTGGGGCCCCCTGAGTGAGGACCAACTCTACAGAGCTGGCTTTTCCCTCTGCAGGTCCCAGCGGCCTGGGGAGCCCATCAGTTACTCACCCCTACATAGGTCAGAAAGTGTCCCCAAGCATCATCAACCACATGCCGCACCATGTGGGCGCTGGGAACACAGAGAGTAAACCGGGAGTGCCCTAGTCCTGCTGCCTGGTGCAGACGGGTCATGCACAGGCGCCCACAGCCGGAGGCAGATGACCAGCTGGGGTAAGGCTGGTGTGGATCTGCTGCTGCGGAGACCTGGACACACTGGCTTAGCCGCCGTGGCCACAGTCTCCTCCATGGCGCAGCGGTCGGGGTCTGGGTGAGGATCTGAGGCAGTGTGGTTGACTTCAAGTCTTCCGTTTGACAGTTCCACACGGCCTTTCTTTTGAGGTTTTGTGTAATATAATCTTTCTCTTGACGGGGTCTGCCTTGAGCAGATGATCTGCTGAATATGAAATTTAGGGCGGGTATGGCTTGTAGACAATATGCAAGGAAATTTGTGAAACTCTTGCTTTTTTCTTGATTAGGATCCTGTATCTAGATCATCATCCCTTTGCTTCTGGAATGTGTGGCCTGTCTCAGCCACAACCTTAGATTCGTCAGCCTCTGAAGCTACAGGGGCCAGCAGTCACCTCTGTCACCACCCTCTGTGAGTGGGGGAGAGAGATTTATTTCAGGTAAATTTCTCTCTTTCTCTTCCTCACCCTCTTTCTCTTCTTCCTCCTTCTATGCCTCCTCCTCCTCCTTCTCTTTCTTCTTCTGTTTTTGCTTCTCTTCTTCTTCTTCTTCTTCTCCTCCTCCTCCTCCTCCTTCTAGGTGCCACTGAGCCCAGTACAACACAAAGCAACCCTATGAACACTGTCCTATCCTGCGCCATCCTCATCACCTCTGACACACTTGAGTCCATGGCCACAGTCACTGTCAATCTATCTGGTTGAGGGGCTTCCTCTCTTCTACTGATGTTCCACCTTTCACAGTATGATGTCCCTTTCTCAGGAACAGCCCCTCCTAGCAATACATCCAATGGCTCTTTTCCACAGTTGTAATCAGTCTGATTCCAGTGTAGGCCATCAGGTGAAGTCTATGTGTATGGTTGTTGTTTGCATTTCTTATAAATGGTATTTGCAATAATAAACCATTGACTGTACAAAATTATGTCATTTTATCTCCAGCCTCATTTCTGTCACCAAGTCTATGTTTACTAATTACTGGTCTTTCTTCCCTGTTCCCCACTTTTGCGTTCCAGTCACCCATTATCATTAATGCATGTTGGCTGCATGTTCAATCAATTTCTGACTGCAAAAGTTTGTAGAAATCATCTGTTTTCTCCTCTTTGACTCTGGTTTGAATCCACCAGCCACTCCGCTGGAAAAGAATGGTCATCTCCACCTGTGCAGTTTACAGCCTCTGAAACCCTGCTGGAGAGTCAGCTAGGAGTTGGTTCTGACTTCCCAGCATACAACATCAACAACTTATTAACATATGCTTTACAATCATAAGTCACACAGTTCAACTCCACCAGCTTCTCCATGGGAGAAAGATGGGCAGCTTCCTCCCGTGCGACGAGCTGCCTCTGAAAACTGCTGGAAGGTCAGCTATGGGTCAGTTCCAATTTGATGATACACAACAACAACAACAACTATTTCTATAACTATTTCTATATACTTTCCTTGATTTGCGTCACAAGAGGATCTAGATAAAGACAGGGAGCATCACAGAGCAATGAGAGAACCAGGCTTTCACCCGCCAGCGCTAGCATCACTTTTAAAGACATCAAGGCTGCTAGAGCAGCAACCATCCCCTCTGCATCCCAGGCACCCAGGTGAGGACGGGGAAGGGAGGGGAGGCCTTTCCACAGCCGCTGCCAGCAGGATCGGGCATGCTACTGAACAGGTGTCAGCGGAGTGTCTGGGCTAAGATCTGAAGACCTACTTCAATGAAAACCTGTGGATGCAGGAAACTTATCAGCAGTTGATCATGGGATGGTAAAGGATGGGGCTTTGTTTTGTGTCACTGTTCTAGAATTACTCTGAGTTGGGGTGACAACAATAACAGATAGTGGCATTGAGAGGCTTGGTCCTATCTACAACACAAACGCAAACTCAACTCTTGCAAAGTCAAGTTCAACTCACAGAAGCCCTATAGTGCAACACAAGAATGCCCTCTGTGGTGTTTCCAAGGCTGCCATCAAAAGCAAAAGACTTGATTAAAGCTTTTAGTTGAGCCAAAAGGTCACCAGTTCCAAGCCATCCTTTGACCACCGTGTTGCTAGGGCTTCTTGCTTATCAACATGCATTGGTAGTTGCAGAACCAAGATCAAAGCAGTGCAGTGCTGTGCCCACCACCCTGGGCCCACCCAGAGGCTAACTGCCTGCCCTTCCTCTTCCCCTAACTCCCTCCTCAAGGCGGACTTTTCCTCAGTAAGAATTGCAGGTGGATGTGGTCTCCTCGTGGCTTCCCTCTGCTCCCCAAGTGCCCACAATGCACAAGTATGGTTTTCTTTTGGGGTTTGGCTGTGACTCTATGAGCTTCTCACCAAAGGTGAACAGAGGTTTTCCATCTCTGAGGACCACAACCCCAAGCCTAGGCTTTGGAATATTGTCGGCAAGAGATAGAAATATGGGAATTTGGGGACCTTGGAACATTGTCTACACAGGTGAGGAGGACAGTGCTTGCTGGGCAGTTCCTTGGGCAGATGGCATAATTAGCTGCTTTAAATCTTTATTCTAAGGAGCAAAATGACAGCAATGAGGTGAGAGCAAAGTCAAGACAAATTGGAAGCAGAGAATTACATTCCAATCAGGTTGTCTGTTTCGGGCACGCATTTGTGACAATAGAACTAAATCGCCTATCGATCCCAAGTAAAAGCACATTCGTGTGCTTGTGTTTAAGGCACAGAGGGTTGGTGAGCCTCGACTGAGGGAAAGGAAGCCGAGGCTGTGATTCTAAATGACAACGGACTCTTGGTATTTGAATCGATTGGATAGATTTTCCACTTTATTTTGTTGGAGGGAAGTTCATTTTATGTCTTTCTACATCCAACCAACAGAGACACATGAGAAGATTCCCTGTCAGGAGTGGGTCCACTTAGCTGCTTTCACAGACAGCTCTGCGGACTCCTGGGGGTCTCATTAACCCTTTCAAGACCAAATTAATTTTTGTGATTACGCTTGTCATTGAAATCTTGTGTTGTCAATCATAGAAAGCCTTTTTAATGAAATGAAAGAAATTGCTTTGAGATCAAATGGAATTTAATAGAATTAGGGAAATCTGTATGCCCACGGATTATCCATTGCTGAAGCTGATGGGATGAAGCCCAGTTCTTTGGATTTATACAATATACAAACCCCCATAACATAACACTACCCTCTGAAAGTGGGATACCAGTTTCCCTGTAAATTCTAGAGGTAGAAATGTAGATGGGGACCATATGTTCCATGGAACATGCAACGGTTATTATTGTTAGGTGCCGTCAAGTCAAGCAGTACATATAGTAACCTGTGAACATCAGACCTGAACTCTGTGCAGTACCTTCCTCGTCATCTCTGCCATACGAGCCCACTGTTCCAGCCACTATGTCAGTCCACCTCGTTGATAGTTATTCTTTCACTGACCTTCCACTTGATGTCTTGCTCCAAGGATTGGCCCCTCTGAACAACACGTCCCAAGTATATGAGTTCAAGACCCACCAATCTTCCTTCTAAGGAGCATCCTGGCAGCATTCTCCCCAAGACATATTTGTTCTCTCGGCAGTCCGTGGGATATTAGTGCCCTTCTCTAACACCAGAACTCAAAGGCATTGATTCCCCGCCCCCCGTCATCTTTATTCACTATTCAACTCCCAGATGCACAACAAGTAATTGAAAAGACAAAAGCTTGGATCGGGTACACCTTAGTCTTTAAAATGGCATCCTTGCTCTTCAGCACTTTGCAAAGGCCCCTGACTGCAGATTTTCTCAATGCAGCATAGATTTTTATTTCCTGTCTGCAGGTACTAAGCTTGTGTTATGCACAATCAAGTAAGATTAAATTATTGATAATGTCTATCTTTATCTATGATGTTATTGTCTATTGGGCTCATGGTGAGGCTTTTTAAAAAAAAAAAATTTAAAAAATAAAAAAATCCTCGTGAAAAAGTTAAGGAGCAATTATTCTCCACCTGGAAAGAAAAAGAAGGGTTCACCAGGTAAAGAAGGTCTGGGAGGGATTCCAAACAGAGGACACAGCACAAACAAAGGGAGCCTTTAGTGTCCAGAGTTAAAGGGAGAAGAGACTTCAAGAAATGATGTGAAAAGGTAGGAGGTGGCAAGAATGCCAGGCTTTCAGTACCAACTTAAGCCTATAAACTCCACAGTGATATACCCTCCCCAAAATGTGTTATCAGGTTGGTTTTGGGGTGTTGTTGGTTTTTTTTTTAGTTACTGGCTAAACTATAGTGAACATTATTTTCATCTTATGGACCTCCAAGTCTAGTAGGGGATACATGTATTGAAATATGTTCTTGTTATGTGCCGTCGAGTTACCTGCCACTCATAGTGACCCTGTGTACAGCTGCTCTGAAGTCTGCCCTGTCCTGAGCCAGTCTCACTGACTCCAACACACCTATCCCCATTATTACTATTACCCCAGTTACTGTGTCAATCTACCTCCTATGAGGTCTTCCTTTCCTGCTCTGTCCCTTCATCCTTCCAAGATGACGTCCTTCTCCAAGGTCTGGTCCCTCTTGGCCATGTGACCAAAGTATATGAGATAGAGCTTCATAATTCTAGCCTCCAGGTAAGACCTGTTAGTTCTCTTAGCAATCCATGGTATGTTCAATACTCTTCTCCAGCACCACAGCTCAAAGCCATCGATTCTTTTTCTGTCATCCTTAATCATCATCCAGCTCTCTGATGCATAGCGAGTAACTGTGAAGACCATGGCCTGGATCAGGCGCACTTCAGACTGACATCTTTCTCATTGTTAGTTATCATCAAGTCTGTTCTGACATACAGCAACTTAATGTACAACAGATGCAATCTTTTCTCACGCTTGTGAAGGGGAAAATCTTCTGCGGGCAGTTATAATGAAATTTCCCTGCAGTCCGCACTCAGACGTTCCCTGTACCAATGGGGACTGGAGCTCCCCATCACAGAGGGCACAAAGCAGAAGATAATCTTCCAGATTTTCTAGCACACCTGAACAGGAGGGGCATGCTGTCCTCAAGCCCCAATCTACCTGAACGAGGTGGACTTACAGTCCTTATGACTTAGAGTTGCTCCCTTGTTCTCTCATGCGGCCATGTCCACAGTGGGCTTCTCAGGTACGGGACCTGCTGGGAGACGGCATGGATTCCAGCACTCACATTTATACAAACGCTTATCAATAGATGCCGTGTAGTTGATCCCAACTTACAGTGGTCCAGTGTATAACACGACAAAACCCTGCATATTTCTGATGCATCCTCACAAGTTCTACTGTGTTTAAAGTCCTTTTATTGCAGTGACTTCCAGATGTCCTGTGGTCAAAACCAGGCCAGGCTTGAACTCTGAATCCCACCCTATCTTGAGTCAGTTTCACTGTTTCTGACAGACGTATCCCCATTATTTCAGGACCGTGTCGATCCATCTCTCTTGCGATCTTCCTTTCCTGAGCTGTCCCTCCACCCTTCCCAACATGATGTCCTTCTTCATGGATTGGTTCTTCCTGGCCATGTGCCCAAAGTATATCAGACAGAGCTTCAAAATCCTTGCCTCCATGGAGCAGCTTGGTTTTACCATCTCCAGGACAGACGTGTTTGTTCTCTTGACAAACCATAGTATGTTCAACACTCTTCTCCAGCACCGGAACTCAAAGGCATAGATTCTTCTGTAATCTGTGGTCACTGTCCAGTTGTTTGACGTATAGCAAGCAATTGTGAAGACCATGGCCTGAATCAGGAGCACCTTAGTCTCTAGGCTGACATTGTTGCTCAAAGCACTTTGGAGAGATCCCTGATAACATATTTCCCTAGTGCAATTTGTCTTTTGATTTTTTGACTGCTGGTGTCAAGTGTGTTGATTGTGGATCCGAGCAAGTTGAAATTGCTAACAACCTCTATCTCTATCAATCATAGTGCTGCCAATTGGCTCGTGATGAGATCTTTGTTTTTCTGATATTGAAATTCAATTCATATTGAAGACTATAGTCCTTTACCTTCTGCAACAAATGCTTCAGGTCCTCTTCAGTTTCAGCAAGCAAGGTTGTGTTATCTGCGTAATGCAGGTTCTTGATGAGTCTTCCTCCAATCCTGATGCCATATTCCTTCTCATAAAGTCCAGCCTCCCAAATGATCTGTTCCACACATAGATTGAAAATATGTGGAGACAGGATACATCCCTGATGCACTCCTTTCTTGTTTCTGATCCACACAGTGTTTCCTTGTTGTGCTCTGAGGACTGCTTTCTGGTCCAAGTATAGGTTTTGAATGTGCTGATATACTTCATGTTATCCCACAAATCATCTGGTCTTCAATCACTGGTGCTCAGTACTTCAAACCTATTCTTCAGATGATTTTGAAATGCATGTGGGATAGAACAAGGTCACATTTTGGTTTTTGTGTACTTGTTTTCATTTTCTTCAGCCTCAATTTGGTGTCCGTTTGAAGACTCAGGTATATCTATTCAGGCCATAGTCTTTTCAGTCATTTGCTATGCCCCTGAGAGCTAGATGATAAATAAGGCTGACAGAAGAAGAATTGATGCCTTTGAGCTCTGGTTTTGAGAAGAGTACTGAGTATCTCAGGGATTGCCAAAAGGACAAACTGATAGGTCTAGGATAGGCTGCAGCCAGAGTGCTCCTGGGAAGCAAATACAGTGAGGCTTTGTCTCACATACTTTGGGCGTGTTGCCAGGAGACGCTATTTCTCGGAGAGGGTCATCATGCTTGGAATGGTGTAGGGCAGTAGAAAGAAAGGAAGACCCTTTACCAGATACAGTGAAATCATGATTGCAGCAATGGGCTCAGTGTGTCAGAGAGCTTGAAGATGGTACAGAATCGGACCAGGTTCCTAACTGTTGTTCATAGCGTCGCTATGAGTTGTACTTGAATCAACAGCACCTAACAACAACAACATACAACAGGATGAAGTAATGTCCTGTCTTGCACCTTCCTCACAGCCGTTACTGTGTCCAGTCCACTGTTGCAGTCACCATGTCATCTCTCACTGAGAGTCTTCTCTTTCATTGACTCTTTGTTTCTAAGATAAATGTTTTTCCCCAGGTCCTACTTTTCCCTGCGAGCACATCCAAAGTTTGTCTTTGGATACATCTTACCCACCTTGTTTCTAAGCAAAACAAATCCTTTTACTTCCATTTCCATTGCCTTCAAGGTTTCACTTCATCACAAACTCCTATGTGTCAGACCGGCATGGTGCCTGTAGGATTTTCCATGGTGGATTGTTTTGGAAGGAAACGGCAAGGTTTTATCTCCCTGAGAAAGACTGTGTAAAGGTGCAGCTCCCCTACACCCAGGAGAGGATAAAATAGACGACTGGGACCGTCTAAGAACCAAATCCCTGTGCACATCTAAAAACTTCTCCAACAGGGTAAAAAGGGAAGCCACAGACTGGGAAAAAGTATTTAGTAATGACATGTCACATAAGGGACTTATATCTAGAATATATAAAATACTTGAGCACCACAACAAGATAAAGGTAAATAGAAAGAAAGGTAGAGGAAGAGGTGACCCATCTGATTTTAAAATGAGTCTCACAGTCTGAGAACAAGCATTCCCTTCTTGTGACAGAAGAATCCCCCACCCACCCACCCACCACAAGGACCCTCACATCCACCCAAGCCTGGTGAGAGTGGTGGTCTCCACTCCATTCTTCAACTGGAGCTGATGGTTGAAGGTTAATGAAAAAGTGGCACCATTGGAGGCATGTAACTAATTTCTCCCCAGAAGGAAAGATCTTGCTCAGCTGTGACTCATCGTCAGAGATTTCAAAACACATTTGCAGCCCACAGTTTAAAGAGTCCGACAAGTCACAAAAAATCCGAGAACCATAACCATGTTTGTTGTTTGCTTTCAGGATCCTCTCCACTTGCTGGATTTTTTCAACCCCTGCTGCTCCCAGGAAGACTTTCCTGTCAATTCAACTCCTTTCAGCTCTCTTGCTCCACCTGCATCTGACAAAACAAAAGCTATTCCTTGCAGTAAATAGTGTTCCGTAAATTATCTCCTTTCTTCCCACTTCCACCATCACCCCTACCACCTGCCACCAAAACGTGTCTCTGAAAACCCATCTGAGGCGTCTTGTGTGAGGGATAAATGAAGCTGAGAACACCTCTGCCTGTGTCGAGGAGATGTCTGGGGACCTCATTAGAATGTGCTGCTTTTAGAGACGATGAAAGGACAGTTTAGAAAGTTCTCATTCTCCCAGGAGTTCATCAGCAGCTTGGCAAGGTGTGAGTGACAGGCCCCCTCTCCCTGCCAAGCCTCAGTGTTGCATTTAAATGCAGCATCCCAAGTCAGTGTCGTTCTCAACTTCTTAAAATAGCCCCTTTGGAGATGCCAGTTACCTAGGACCCTAAGGGGAAGTGCCTTCCACCAAGCCCTCGTCAACACCGGCAGAGCTAATGGAAGGTGTTTGCGATGTGTTCCTGTGGAGGAGGTCTCCTCAAAGATCCGGATTGCTCCAGCACCAAGGACAGCTCATGTCATCGGCTCCAAAACGAATTCCCTTCTATCGCTCAGCAATTTAGGCTCCAGAAAGGGGTTCACATCCTTCCTCTCCTGTGGTGAAATTGGTCTTCACCATGACTGCCGTCCATTGTTACACAAGGAAAACAAACAAACAAACAAAAACACCACCTTCTTTAACATAAAGCACCACTGAGTGTCTCCCAGATGTTACTGAGGGTAAAAGCACCTCCAGGTGCAGTCAAGCAGGTGGAGTTTGGGGCTCAGGATCTTCCAGGGCTCCCTCAAAGATGCCACAGCTACCAACAAGGTGGACTTGAGATGATGCTAACCATCTGGCCCAAAGCAGCCAAGGACCCATTCAGGAACCCAGCTCCACCAAGCTATGCATGCAAGCAAAATTAAGAATTCAAAAGATATATTATATGCAATTCAAACCTCACTTAAAAAGTAATAAATTAAGCAGGAAGTAGAATAACCCAATTGAAAATTATGAAAAATATTAACTCAATCATAAGGCATATGGACTAGTGTACAGAGGTCTTCCATGTGTGCTGTGTATTCCTAAAAGAAGAAAGATAGAACAGAGTAGGTTCAATTTTTTAAATACAATGAACATTTCAGTACTAGGGAAAGACCAAGTCACATCCTCAAGATGTAATACAGCCTCAAAGAGAGTGAGAGAGAAAAGGCCTTCTCAAGGCATATCAAGGCTGATGGCGAAATTCACGCAAGCAAAATATTTAGACAATATCTTAAAATCAGTCAAAGAGTAAGTCTGTCCTTCTTTCATTTTAAAACCCTTCCAAGAGTAGGTTCAAGACATGAAACACTAAAGACTGAAGACCAGAGAAGCTGTGGAAAGATGTTGAGGACAGATATCATCAAGGAAAAGAGCAAAAGGTCATTACAAAGACAGAAGAGAAAGAAAAGAGCTGAGTGAGGCCAATTCTATTTATTTGGGGATCTCTTCTTATAGCTGGATTTGCAATGATATTTTAAGACTTGAACTTAATCCACATGCGAGCAGTCCCTCAGTTATGAATACCCAACACATCGACACTCACTCTTTCCCTTCAATGATATGGAAGCATGATTGAACCAGCCCCTACTGAAGACAAATTCTTCGTCACAATCAGCTTCACTTGCTGCCCACTCAGATTTTAAATCAGTGAAAACCTTCAGCCTTTTCTGTCTTTAGAGCCCAAACCAAGCTCCCAGCCACCTCCTTGATTCTGAGTCATAGTGACCTGCAGGACAGAGCAGAAGTGCCCCAGAGGGCGTCCACGACTAGACATTTTCACATGGAGCATTCCACCCCAACCCTCCCCCAAGTCACAGTTAGAGCTGATGGTTAGCAATCAAGGGTCTTAAGAACAGTGCTACCGAAGTTCTTTCTTGCATTACATTAAGGCTAAATCGCTTAGTGATAAGGAATTGTGCTGCCAGCACAGAGGTATGTGATTTAAATTCACCAGTTCTCTGCAGAAGAGAGATCATCTGCTCCCATGAAATTTACTGCCTCTGAAAACACGCTGGAGGGTCAGCTATGGCTCAGTTCACACTTGACAGTAAACATCAATGAAAAATAAGGATCTTATGCACCTGATTCCACCTACCAACCAGTGTTTCCAGGTGTTTTTCATATTACAGAGAGCAGTGCTATGAATATCACGTTTATCTCCTATTGTTGTTGTTGTTAAGTGCCATCGAGTCACAGGCAACCCACAGCGACCCTATGAAGGAGAGTCCTCGATGCTTGGGTGCCTTTCAGCCTCTCTCCAGGTACATAGGGTTTCCAGAGGCAAGCTATTATGGAAGTGGATACCACTCCTTCTTCCGAGTTACCTCCTATTAGGTTGGAATAAAGTTATCCTTGCACAATGCCAAGGAGTCTGATCTTTGGGTTACAAATATTCCTTGTCTGTAGACATTTAGGTTCGGTGTTACTGTAAGGTGCCATCCTGATAAGTCCATTCCATAACAACCCCACAGGGAAGAAACCCTGCCTGTTACACACCATCTCCACAATCTCTGTTGTCCTCAAGACCATTTTTCCAGGCACTGTGTCAATACATATATAACCATATAACTAATACTATTTTCTTGTATTAGAAATATCTTTCAATCTGAAAATTACCTTTTCACATTCTTTAATGGAATTTTAATGGGGTGGTTTTTTGGTAGGAAGATTTTTTTACTAATATTTGTCTCTTGTCTATATGTTCTATTTCATATATGTACTTTATACCCCATACAGTCTTTCATTTACATTCAATTTCTCTCTTTTATATTGTGGGTTGGGTTTTGCCCCCAGTACGATCATCCCAGCACCAAGCACCTTCAAGAAAAGTGTGTAAATGAAAGAATTTTTCTTTTACTTTTCCAAGAGGGGAGTGTACTGGGGGGAGGAAGGGTGAGAGAGTTGGGAGAGGAGAAAAGTTCAACAGTGAATGAATGGAAATTCAAAGTCTCTGTAAATGTTCATTGAAATTAATAATAACTTAAAAAAAAGAAGAAGAAAGTGTGTAAGCCAGCTATCTTGTGCCTCAGGCCCTAAGAGCCCCTTTTAGAAAGCCAGTTGCTGACTCACCTGTCCGGATCACAGCAGGACTCTGAGGGAACACGCTCATTCCTTTCACTCTGGCCAGCTTGGAAACTCTGAGCGTCTGTATCCAAAGCAAAGTCCAGTCATGAGGAAGCCCTCAGGTGGCAGTAATCCACCTTCACTCGCAGCATAGGTCATCATCTCTTCATCTTGCTGGTGGACTCATCCCAGCCACCCTTGGCTGGGTTCAAACAGGCATCAGCTGCAAGCTCAGGAGGGCTTCACTTCCTCCTACATTTCAGACCTATTGGTCTCACTCAGCCCTTGGGGGCCACGTCAAGTCAACAAGCCAGGGGTCCTCAGGACTCCATGCTCCTCAAGCCCACACCTTCTTCCTGTTGGTCCACACATCTGTGTACGCAAGGTGGGCAGTGCTGAAGGGACAGATCCCAGCTCAGTCCGTTTCTCCATTGTTACTTCCTCCCACCGTCACCCCTGTGGATTCAGGTGATCCCTATAAGGGAGCAGACTCCAACCTCAAGTCTTAAAGGTGGGGTCTGATCGGCACCAACTTTAACAGCCTCAGAAGCCAAACAGCTTGATCCAGTTATAGAGACAATCTCTTCCTCTCCTCTTCTCTTTTTTCCCTTTTTTTCAAATGTGACTCTCTTCAGTTAAAAGTCTAATGGGTCCACAAATCCATTCTAATGCAAGTCTCCTCAGAGTACTGGGTTGGACTCAGTCTTTCCCCTCTGCCAACGCTTGACCTCCACTTCTTTATTCTGCTTTTAACAAGCTCCTCTCCTGGAATAGTGCTAAGAAGTAGGGCTGCAATTCTGAAGGCTGCAGGTCTGAATCCACCAGTTGCTCTGTGGGAAAAGAATGGGCAACCTCCTCTTATTCTATTTACTTCCTCTAAAAACACTCTGGAAGGTGAGTTAGGGTCAGTTCCATATCGGGGCGCACAAAACAGTCTCCAGGACAGATCTTGGTAGGAAGATTTTTTTTATTATTATTTATTTAATGCTTTAATTTCTCTACTCCACAGTCAACACTCTTGGCACCAGCAGTCAGGAAATCAAAAAGCGTATCGCGGTGGGAAAGTCTGCTGTTAGGGACCTCTATAAAGTATTCAGGAGTGACGGTGTCTCTGGAGACTAAGGTGCGCCTGATACAGGCCATGGTATTTGCAATCGCTTGTTATGCATCAGAGAGTTGGACAATGACTAGGGAGGACAGAAAGAGAGTGGATGCTTTTGAGCTGTGGTGCTGGAGAAGAGTACTGAATGTACCATGGACTGCCAGGAAAACAGATTCATCTTGGAGAGGATTAAACCAAGCTACTCCTTGGAGGCAAGGATTCTGGGGCTTCGTCTGACATACTTTGGACATGTTGCCAGGAGGGACAGGTCCTTGGAGAGGGACATCATGCTTGGGAGGGTGGAGGGACAGCGCAGGAGGGGAAGACCCTCTATGAGATGGATTGATTCGGTGACTGGGGTAATCGGGATGGGTGTGTCAGAGGCAGTGCGGTTGGCGCAGGATAGAGCAGGGTTTAGGGCTGTTGTGCATAGGGTCGCTATGAGTCGCAAACGACTCAACGGCACATAACAACAACAACAACAACTTCTCTAACAGTACAGGACTATTTTACGTTCTTTTAAATTTTTATTGAAAAAGTTCTGATAAATTACCTTTTTCTAAGAAGTTGTTAATTTCCTCAAAATTATCAAAGCTATTGGCATGTATTTATAGTATTCCCTTTTTAATCTTTTTAGTCTCTATATGTCCTTATTTCTATCATTTTATTTCTAACACTTGATTATTCACAGCTTCACTTTTAGCATTATAAAACTTAAAAAAATCCTTTTTCTTTAAGTTTTATGTACTTTTATTTCTGTTGGTTTTCTGTTTATTCATTTGCTCAAAAAGTAACTATGTTGTTACTATTGTCGTTAGGTGTTGTTGAGTATGACTCATAGTGACGTTGTAAACCCCAGATCTGAACCCTGTTCTATCTCATGCCATCGCACAAGCTCCGACCCACTGAGCCCATTGCTGCAGTCACAGTGTCACTCTACCTGCTCAAAGGTTTTCTTCTCTTTTGCTGACCCTCCACCTTCCCACACATGATGTTCTTAGCTAAGGAATAGGCTTTCCTACCAACATGTTCAAAGTGTATGAGACAAAGTTTAATAACCTTTGTCTCCAAGGAACACTCTCCTGCACCTTCTGTAAGAGGTATCTGTTTGTTCTTGAAAGAGTTTGAGACTTTCAGTAACTTTATCTTACTTGGATCCACAATCAACACCTTTGGTACCAGCAGTCATGAGTTCAGGAGACATATTTCGTTGGAAAAGTCTGTAGTCAGGGACCTCTCTAAATTACTGAGGAGCAATAAAATCACTATGAGGACAAAGGTGTGCCTGATTCAGGCCATGGTCTTTTTAGTCACTTGAGAGCTAGGCAATGAATAAGGATGACAGAAGAAAAAATTAATTCCTTTGAACTGTGGTGTTTGAGAAAAATATTGCATATTCCATGAATTACCAAATGAACAAACAGAATTAAATACAGTGTGTGTGGTTTTTCTACTGTACTGTATATTGTCATTTTCTTTTTCTTTTGACAATTTACACATACTTCTACTGTCTCTATCCACTTTATTTGCCTTTTTCTTTATTTTTGTAATCCTCAACATGGAAAACATCAATTCTTCTTCTGTCATCATTAGTCACTGTCCAACTCTCTGATGCATAGCAAGTAATTGTGAAGACCATGGCCTAGGTCAGGTGCACCTTAGTCTCTAGATTGACATTGTTGCTTTTCAGTACCCTGGAGGGGTCCCTGACAGCAGCTTTTCCAAGTGCAATTCATCTTTTGATTTCCTGACTTCTGGTGCCAAGAGTGTTGATTGTCGAGCCGAGCAAGCTGTAATTGTTAAATAATTAAACATACCATGGACCTCCAAGAAAACAAATAAGTCTGTCTTGTGGGGGTGAAACCAAGTTTCACCTTGGAGGTTAGGATTTTGAAGTTCTGACTCACATACTTTGAGCAAGTGTCCAGGAAGGACCAGTCCTTGGAGAAGGACATCATGCTCAGAAGGATAGAGGGATAGTGCAGGAGAGGAAGACCCCGGATGAGATAGATTGATACAGTAACTGGGGCAATGGGATTAGGTCTGTCAGAGTTAGTGAGACTGGCTCAGGACAGGGCAGGCTTCAGAGCTGTTTTACATAGGGTCGCTATGAGTTGCAGGTGACTCAAGGACACATAACAACAATATGGATATATAGTTCATTGCTTTAGAGGCTTTCTTCTCCAGTATTAGTATTTAATACTCTAAAGTTGTTCAAAAACCATTTAATATTTCTTGCCATTCAATAAATTCATTGTTATTGAGTGTGAACCGAGTCATAGCTGCCCTACTTTTAGGTTTCTGAGGCTGTTATTGACCCAGGAGAAGACTGCAGCCTTCCTTCCAGGGAACCACCAGGGGATTAGAACCGACAAGAGGCATGGCCTTTGGGTTAGTGATACCAGTGCTTATGAACCACACCCCCAGAGAGCCTTATGTAATCACAGATCAATTAAAAATAAATAAATAAAAGAAATTGTTTATAATTCAACAAATAGTCTCACCTGGTGCTTTGTTTACCGCTTTCCAGTGTTAATGAAAAAAAAAAAAAGTAATAGATCAATAGCAGTTAATTATATAAAATACAATATGCAGAAATGATTATATAAAAGAAAATGTACATGAACTAAATGTTTAAGAATGACTGTATAAAAATGAAATATGGTATAAATAAATACTAAATTAAAAGGGAAAAAAAAAGAAAAGTTTAGTAGTTTGAACAGACGACCTTCCTGAGGAGAGATGAAGACATCTGCTTCCCTAAAGATCATGACCTTGAATGCCCCCTATGGGGCAGTTCCAGCCCATCCTGTAGGGTTGCTGCAGGTCCAAATTAACTCAGTGCCGTAGGTTTAACAACAGAGATTAGACCTGACTGGTTTTGGGGCTTCATTGGAGCAGTGACATGAGGTATGTTTTTTCTTGGGTCTAGGTTTTCCCCTGATCATTGTTTAGGTGGCATTTATCTTTGTTGATAAACATGACAATAGTTTATATATCATTATTGTTTAAGGTTCCATTGCTAATAGATATCACCATTCTCTATTCTGTTCTTAGTTTTCTAAATACTGAACTATTTAAACAATTTGTATCTGTACAGTATACATCTAAGAGAAGAAACAGTGAAGCATAAAGTGTGTTCTAAAAACATTTCCAAGATAGCTCATCCTTAATGCTGTTGTTGTCGTTGTTGTGTGTCATTGAGTCAGAACCAACCCACTGCGGATTCTTCAGTAAATTTCATGGAAGAAGGTTGCCCATCCTTCTCTCTCAGTGCATCTAATGGATTCAAACACATGCCTTCAGGATTACAATTCCACAAGCAGCACAGGAGAGTCTTGTTGTTGTTGTTAGCTCCCATCAAGCGTGACTCATAATGACCCTACGAACAAAAGATGATAGAACCCTGTTCTATCCTGCACCATCCTCACACTTCCTGACACACAAGAGTTCATTGCAGTAGTCTCCAAGTCAACCCAACTGGTTGAGAGTCTTCCTCTCCTTCACCAACCCCTCACCCTTCCCAGCGTCTTATCCTTCTCCAAGGAATAGCACCTCCTAGCAATACGTGCAAAGAGTATGAGGCAAAGACTCATTGTTCTTGCCTCCAAAGAGCACTTCAGATGCACCCTCTTCAAGTATCTCTTCATTCTCTTGGCCGCCCATGGGATGTTCAGTGCTCTTCTCCAACACCACAGCTCTAAGGCTTCAATTCCTCTTCTGTCATCCTTATTCATTGTCCAGCTTTCAAATACATAGCAAGTAATCAGATAGACTATGGCCTGGATCAGACACACCTTTGTCCTCAAACTGATATCACTATTCCTCAAAAATTTGGAGAGGTCCCTAACTACAGATTTTCCCAGTGCAATGTGTCGCCTTATTTCCTGACTGCTAGTCCCAAGGAGAGTCTAGTTCTTCCAGATTTTTTTCCAGGACTTAATATTTCTGTATTTTACTTTTTCTTTCTTTTTATTTCCATTTGCTTTCTATAACTCTGTACTTATGAATGAGGGGAGTTTACTTTTAAAAAGTTTCACATTGGTTTACATACAAGATTCTTGTATATTGTGCTTCATTCAAATACACTGTGATTCACACATTCCTTCATTCACACTGTATTTAGTACAATCAACCTCATACACTGTGAGGGTTTTCATATGTTGTGTTTTATAGAATTAATCACCATTGATCTATCCTCACTGTTACCCCATCTTTTCAGGATCCCACAGCTCTATATCACCTTTTAAATGATGTGAGGGTTGGAGGATGACACCCCATTGCAGTTGTAAAGCAGCACTTTTTTAACATGAAGAAATTTCTCAAAGCTGTTCACAATTTTTTATGTTGCTACTGCTGTTATTTGCCATTGAGTTGAATTTGAGTAGCAGCTGACCCTCCAGTGGGTTTTCAGAGGCAATAAATCACACAGGAGGAGATTGTCCCATCCTTCTCCCACCGAGCTGTGCGTAGGTTTGAACTATATACTCTCAGGTGAAGAGATTGAGATTGTTCACAGCTTTAGTTTGCTTGGCTCCACAGTCAACACTCTTGGCACCAGCAGCCAGGAAATTAAAAGGCGCATTGCCATGGGAAAGTCTGCTGTTAGGGACCTCTCCAAAGTACTGAAGAGCAATGGTGTCTCTCTGGAGACTAAGGTACGTCTGATACAGGCCATGGTCTTCACAATCACTAGTTATGCATCAGAGAGTTGGACAATGACCATGGAGGATAGAAGGAGAATTGATGCCTTTGAGCTGTGGTGCTGGAGAAGAGTATTGAGGGTACCATGGACTGCTAGGAAAACAAACAGATTCGTCCTGGAAAGGGTTAAACCGGGTGGCTCCTTGGAGGCAAGGATTCTGAGGCTCCATCTAACATACTTTGGACATGTTGTAAGGAGGGAGAGACCAGTCCTTGAAGAAGCACATCATGCTTGGGAGGGTGGAAGGACAGCGCAGGAGAGGAAGGCCCTCTATGAGGTGGATTGATTTAGTGACTGAGGTAGTCAGGATGGGTGTATCGGAGACGGTGTGATTGGCACAGGACAGAGCAGAGTTTAGGGCTGTTGTACATAGGGTGGCTATGAGTCGCAAGCGACTCGACGGCACATAACAACAACAACAGCTCTCAGGCAGGCAGCACAGCTTCTGACCACTGACCTAGTGATGAGACATTGTGCTGCCTGCCCTGAATAAGCTCCCTAATTTACCTGACAGAGTAATTTACATCTTGTGAAGATGAACACCTTTTTGGGTCAAATGTAGGGGAAATATTTCTTACCCTGTGGCTTTAGTCTATCTCAAAATACCTTTTGATGAACAGGACTTCTTTCGTTTAACGTAGGACAATTTGTCAGTCTTGTTTTTGCACTATTCGTGTTTTTTTATGTCTATTTTAAGGTGTTTCTGTCTATCCCATGTTCGTGGTAATATTTTCTAGGTAAACTTCATTGTTTTATCATTCAGGGTTAGATTTGTTTCATCTAGCAGGAGTGGCATCCACTTCCTAAGCAATAAACCTCTGGAAACTCTGAACTTTGATAAATGTCGATGGTTATAGAAAGACTTCAGGCCTTTTGTTCATAGGGTCATGACGAGCTGTGCTCAACTAACTCAACAGCAATCAGCAACAACAATCCAATATAAAGGACAGAGTGAATATTTTTAATACAGCTGTGTAACCTCTTTTTACTCTTATATTAATGAGTCAACATTTGTGTGGCTCTGTTGCTGGATATGCCAGTTCATTACATTTGACTGTCCGTCCTTGTATGACTATTATCTCAACTATTGTCACTGTGTAATGAGCTTTGGTAATCAGCTGTTTCAGTCCACCACTATTTTTTTTCATATTCAATGTTGCCTTGGTTGTGGTTGTGGTTAAGTGCCATTTCATTTGCTCTAATTCATCGTGATCTTACATACAACAGGGGAAAATAGCATGCCGGGTTCCGTGCCACCGTCACAACCTCCCCTGTGCTGCGGTCACCGTGTCAGTTCATTTCATCTGGACTCTGTCTCTTTAACTCACCTTTTACTTTACCAGACATGGTGTCCTACTCCAGGGCCTCCTTCCTGACAACGTGTCCAAATATGTGAAACGAAACCTCTCCATCCTTGCTCCTAAGAGCAATCTGGTTGTGCTTTTTTCCAAGACAGACGAACGTGTTCTTTTGGTAGTCCATGCTATGTCCAATAGTCTTCATCAATGCCATCAGTCAAACCTGTAAATTCCTCTTCAACCTTCTTATCCCTGTCCAACTTTTACACGCAAATGAAACAATTGTGAAAATAGCCTGTCTTGAGTCAGGTCACTTTTAAAGTGATATCTTTGCTTTTTTTAGCACTTTTAAAGAGGATATTCTCAGCCCTTTGGATTTCTATACACATTTGTTTAAATTATACTAGTTTATTTAGAAAATTCAAATACATTGTTTTCCAGACCAGATTCTTCCAATTTCTCTCCCCATAAAATTGTACAACTCCATGATTAATCTCCCTCCTCTTGTACATCCTCATCCCTCTGCTCCCTCTTCCCCTCTCCCCCTCGGAACCTTACACTCCTTCGACAATAACGGTTTTGTACAATATTTGTCCTGGTGGGACTGATTTAGTTCACTCAGCATAATGCTCTCCAATTCCTCCCAAGTTAGGTAATAATTTACAAAATCATTGCTCCTGTATGCTGCATAGTATACCATTGGGTGAATGTACCATAAATTCTCAATCCATTTGTTTGTGTTTGGACATCTGGGCTGTCTCTGTGTTGCACATTCCTTAGTATACTGTCTATAAACAAGCATAGAGAAAGGGATCTCTCCATAATATCAAGTACCATGAACATGGTACAGCCAAGGGTATGGTGGCAAACGTTGAACAACTTCTTAAAGGAAAAGCATGTGCAACTCGTCATTTCTCTAGTGTAAATACTCCAATACGGCCAATGCCAAGGGATCGACATGATGGTATTGAACACAAAGTTGGAAACAGAGATGTACAATTGACTGATGAATACAGTTCTCCATCTATTTAGCTCTTCTTTAATCTTCCTATAATGTTTGCTCGTCCTGTGTACAGAGCGTCTCATTTATCTCTGGGCTTTGGATGTTCTTGTAAGTGGCATTTTAAATTAGATTTTCTAATCTGCGTGGCACAAACGTGGGACTATCAGCTACAAAGAGGAGGGCAAGCACATAGTAAATAGCACATTAATATTCCATTACAATGCAGGAGAAAATAATACTATCTATGTTTCCAGACTTTGGGGCCAACTCAAAGAAAGACAATTGATTTTTGTGTATTGACCTGTTTTCAAAAGCTTTGTCAAATTCAGTCTTTAATTCTCACAATTTACTTGTATTTTCTTTTGAATTCTTTATGCAGTAATCATGTTCTTTTCAGATAATGACAGTGTTCTCTCTTTTTTTAAATTTATTCTGGTTTTATTGCTTGTCTTTTGTTGCTGTTTAAGACTTCCAGTAAAATATTGAGTAGAAATTATAATAGTAGGCATTCCTGTCTCCTCCTATATCTCAAGGGGAAAGCTTTTAATATTACAGCATTGAGTATAATGTATTCTACAGAGTTTTGTAATAGTCTTTTACATATTAAGGAATTAGCTTACTTCTATTTCTAGTGTTCTAAAATATTTAGATTTTCATTGAATTTTGTCAAATAGGTGTTTTTGAGTTTTGTTTTTAATCTACTGAACCATGTGCGCGTGCGCTCTCTCTCTCTCTGCAGTATATAACATGGACTAATAGTCAAATGTTGAATCTGTCAAAAACTCCTTGATTGAAGCCACAATGACCATTTTACATTTATTATCCTTGAGATGTTTGCAATTAGGTTGATGATCACGATTGTCCTGTAGTTTTCTTCTCTTTTCTCTTAATGTCGTTGTCTGCTTTTGATATTAATGTTATGACTGTTTTGTGAAGTGGATTCAGAACCATCCTTCTTCTTCCATTCTTTAAAAGGGCTTATGTGAGGTCAGTGCAATTGCAGAAGAGTCACTTTGTGACCACTGAGTCCCAGAGGGGTATGTTTTAGAGACAATAGTTATTTATGCATTAACTTTATTGAACATATCCCAGACTATACAGCCTTTTTATATATTCCATGTTTATTACCTCTATAGAGACTTTTAATCTAAAATTTAAAGTTATAATGCTGCATTCAATATTATCTTGCTATTTCATTCTTTAATGAACCTTTCAATGTTTATAGAATTTGTTGTGATTCCCTCTTTCATTTCTGAAATTTATTATTAGCCTTCTCTTTTCTTCTTAAATTTTATATTGGTTTACATAGAATCATTTATATACATTAGATTTATAGTATTAATTCTAGTACACTATGTTTTATCATATTAATTACAATTGATCAAAGCTTTATATAACCACATCTCATCAAATCCTCACTGAAGCATTTTATACTTTTTTTCTTTAGTATTTTCAAAAGAGTCCGTTTAGATTTGTTGTTCTCTGCTCTGTTAAGTCTTACTCTTACATTTCTCTTGGGTTTCTGTTTCTAATATTGATATTAGCAATTAGATAGTTAATATCCAACTTTTCTTATTTCCTAATTTTGTATTTACATTAATTTGTTCATTGCTAACACCTTTTCTAAAAGACACAAAAGACGACTTTACACGTGGATCTCAACTGACGGGCTGCATAGGAATCAGACTGACTGTGTGGAAGAAATCACTGGAAAAGATCAATATCAGCAGTCAAAACTAGGCCAGGGGCACACTGTGAGTCAGATCATTAGTTATTTATATACAAGTTCAAACTGAGGCCGAAGAAAATTAAAGTAAGTCCACAGAAACCAAGATATGATCTTGAATCCATTTCATCTGAATTCGTGATCATCTTAAGAATAGGTTTGAGGCATTGAACACCAATGATCGAAGACCAAATGAGTTGTGGGATGATGTTAAGGATATATCATCCATGAAGAAAACAAACGATCATTACAAAAACAGAGAAGAAAGAAAACCTCTAAATAGATTTCGGAGGAGACTCTAAAGATTGCACTGGAGCATTGAGAAGCCAAAAGAAAAGGAAAACATGTCAAAGTGAAAGAGCGGAGACGACTATTTCAAAGGGCAGCTCAGGAAGACAAACCAGAGTATTATAATGGCATGTTCAGAGAGTTGGAATTGGAGAATAAAAAGGGAAGAACTCAGTCTGGATTTCTCAAACTGAAAGAACTGAAAAACAAATTTAAGCCTCGTGTTGTAATATTGAAAGATGCTATGGGCAATATATTGAATGACCCAGAAATTATCAAAAGAAAATGGAGGGAATACACAGTCATTGTACCAGAAAGAATTGATTGACACTGAAAAATTTCAGGAAGTACCATATGAACAGGAGCCAATGGTAATGAAGGAGGAAGTAGAAGTTGTATTGAAGTCACGGGCAAAAAATAAGGCCCCAGGAATGGATGGGCTATGAATTGACTTGTTTCAGTTAACAGATGCAGCCTTGGATGCACTCATTAGTCTATGCCAGGAAATTTGGAGGATGGCTGTCTGGCCAACAGATTTGTAGAGGTCCATATTTGTTCCCATTTCCAAGAAAGGTGATCCAACTGAATGTAGTAATTATCAAACAATAACACTGATATTGTCTGTTGTTATTATGTGTCATCAAGTCACTTGCGACTCATAGTGACCCTATGTACGATAGTCCTGAAACTTGCTCTATCCTGTATCAACTTTATTGTCTCTTTCACACCTACCCTCATTACCCCAGTCACTGAATCAATCTATCTCATCAATGGTCTTCCTCCCTTGTGCTGTCTCTCCACCCTTCCAAGCATGATGTCCCTCTCCAAGGACTGTTTCCTCCTTGCAACATGCCCAGCATAGGTCAGACAAAGACTTAGAATCCTTACCTCCAAGGAGCAGCCTGGCTTCACCCTCTCAGGCCAAATCTGTTTGTTCTCCTGGCAGTCCATGGTATATTCAATACACTTCTCCAACACCACAGCTCAATGGCATGATTTAATACAGACATTATATGCGAGCAAAATTTTGCTGAAGATCATTCTAAGATGGGTGGAACTGTGCATAGATAAAGAACTGCCAGAAGTATAAGCAGGACCTAGAAGAGGTCATGGCACCAGGGTAACGTCAGACGCATCCTGACTGAAAGTAAGGAATACCAGAAGAAAGTCTATTTGTGCTTTATTGACTATGCAAAGGCATTTGACTGTGTGGATCATGACGAGTTGTGGCTGACACTGAGAAGAATGGGAATCCCAGAACACTTGATTATGCTCATGTGGAACCTCTACCTGGATCAGGAGGCTGTTGTGCAAACAGTACAGGGGAGCACTGCATGGTTTGGAATTGGAAAGCGAGTGCATCAGCGTTGTATTCTCTTTCCATAACTATTCAATCTGTATTCTGAGCAAATTATCCGAAAAGCTGGACTCTATGAGGAGGAGTGTGGCATCAGGTTTGGAGGGAGACTTATCGATAACCTGTGTTATACAGATTCCACAACCTTGTTTGCTGAAATTGAGGAGGGCTTGAATTACTTGTTGCAGAAAATCAAGAAATGCAAGCTTTAGTTTGGATTGCATCTCAATGTCAGGAAAACAAAGATACTTACCACTGGACTGATAGACAGCTTCGTGATGGATGGAGAGGAAATTAAAACTGCTAACAGCTTGATCTTGCTTGGATCCACAATTAACATCCTTGGTACCAGCAGTCAGGTAATAAGGAGACACAGTGCACTGGGAAAATCTGCAGTGAGGAACCTTTCCAAATTATTGAGAAGTAGTGATGGCAGTTTGAAGACTAAGATGTGTCTAATTCTGTCCAGAGTCTTTCCAATTACTAGTTATGCATCTGAGAGCTGGAACAATGAATAAGGATGACAGGGAAAAAATTGATACCTTTGAGTTGTTGGAGAAAAGTATTGAACATCTCATGGATGGTCAAGAGAATGAACTGATATGTCTTGGAGAGGGTGGAGGCACAGTGCTCTTTGGAAGCAAGAATGATGAGGCTTCACCTCACATACTTTGGACATGTCACTAGAAGGTGCTATTCTTTGGAGAGGGACATGATGCTGGGAAGGGTGGAGAGTCAGCAGAGGAGAGCGAGACCCTCCACCAGAAAGATTGGCACAGTGGCTGCTGCAATGGGCTCATGTGTCAGGAAGTGTAAGGACGGAGCAGGATAGAACAGGGTTCAGATCTGTTGTTGTTCATAGGGTCGCTATGAGTTGTGTTCAACTCAATGGCACCTAACAACGACCAACAACAGTATTTATATTTAAGAACATAGATTTCTCTCTAGACATGGTTTTCGTTATAACTCAGGTTTTTTATATCTTAGTTTCAAATCATTATTTATGACATAATGTTTTAAAATTATCTTTGTAATTTCCCTTTGAGCTGTAACTTCTAATTTGGGGGCTATTTTCTAATGATTATTTCATTATTGAATTTAGCCTAATTCTAACTTTGGACAAAATCATACTCTTTATCCATTTTTATTTTGTCGATGGTCGTTTGAGCTGTTTCCATTTGACTGCTGCTGTGAATCATGTTGCTGTGAACATAAGTGTGCATATCTCTATTTGTGGCTGGGTTTTAATTCCCTTGGCATATATTCCTAGTTGCGGAATAGCTGGGTCATAGTAGATTTCTATGTTCAGGTTTTTAGGAAACGCCAAAGTGTCTTTCAGAGTGGTTGAACCATTTTACAATTCCACCAGCAGGGCATGAAAATTCCCATCTTTCCACCTGGTCTCCAACATTTATTGCTTGCTGTCCTGTTAAACTTTGCTTCTGTTACCGGGATAGGCTGTTAGCTCACTGTAGCTTTGATTCGCACCTTTCTGATCGCCAGTGATTTTGAGCATGTCATCATGTATCTGTTGGCCATCCCAACATATTCTTTTGTGAAAAGTCTTTTCATGTCTTTTGAAAGGGGAGGGGTGGAAATCAATAGGGTAGGAAAGTTTAGTGGGCAGATGGGAGGGGCAAAGGAACAGGAAAGACTCACTGGGGACTCAAAACTACAGGGCCTAAGAGGCATAAATCAGAATTAATTCTATAAAAGACAATGTACATGAAGGATTTTATGAAACACAATGTAAATTAAAGGTGGTATAAATCATAATGCCCATGAATGAAACACAATGTAAATGAATTCTTGTATGCAGGCCAATAAAAAAAAATTTAAAATTTAAAAGTGTACTTTTATTTCAGAAAATGAGTCTTTTCAAGTTTAGTGAAAAATTAATGTTGCTGCTTTGAAAGCTGCTATGCTGTTAGCTGTCACCAGGCAGCCCCAGCTCATGGTAACGCGGTGAACAATAAAACCAGGCACTGCCAATCACACCCTTCACCGCGATCAGTTGGAAACTGCGCCGTTGGGATTCATGAGATGTACAATCACTGGTTAGCAGACATTGATCACCAGGTCATTTTTTAAGTCCACTTTTGTTTGGAAGCTCTGCTGAAAGCTGTCCAGAGTCCTGGCAGCACACAAGAGTCCAAACCCGGTCAGGTGCTGGGTGCACATGGGCTGAGTTGGACCATTGTCCGGGATGTGAGAAGTGGAAGGTGAGATTCCCACCACTGAACCCCAAAGCTGCCGGTGAACTTGAGCTTCCAGAGAAGCGTGGTGTTGGAGAGCGCAACTTTGTGGGCAAGGACATGTCTTTACTCTCCACCTGATTTTAAGATATTGTCCAAATATTTTATTTTCATTATTTTTACCACAATCAACCTTAACATGGCCTTTTCCCATTCACTTACTTCTGGGTTGTACATCTTAAGTCTTTCTTTTTTTTAATTTTTTTAAAATAATTTTTATTATTTGTGTGTGTGTGTGAGTGTACCATCAAATCGGATCTGACTGGTACAGGAGGATCTTTTTCCAGCGGAGCATCTGGTGGATTCGAAAGTTTTCTCTTTAAAAAAAAATGCATTCATTGTATTTAAATATAAACATAATACAGTATTTGAGAAAAGCTATAGACACATTTTTTAGTCTTTTTTTTCTTTCCACTAGTTTATTTACAGAACTTGAATACAAATTCGAACAAATTCTTTCCATTTCCCTCACCCCTCCACCCATCAAATTGTACAATCCAGTGATTAAGTCCCCTTCCCCTGCATATCCACATCCCTCTGCTTCCAGCCTCTCCCACCCCTCCTGAATCCTTATACTCATTCTACAATAACGGTCTCAAACAATATTTATCCTTGTGGGACTGAGTTAGTTCACTCAGCATAATGCTCTCCAGTCCCTCCCAAGTTAGGTCATAATTTACAAAGTTATTCCTCCTGCTTGCTGCATAGTATCTTGTTACCTAAAATGTTCATTTTATTAAAGAATTGAACCCACCCTCTTCTCTTTCCCTTCTGCCCTTAGGAAGACAGTGACACATGGAAAAAACTTCTCCACTCTAGCCCACATCCTTACAATCAATTTAACATTTTTCATAATTTTAGATTATGTTATTTTACTCAAATCTATCCTCCACTTAATTAACTTTCTTTTAGGGTAAGTTTAAGGTACTGATAAATTACTTTTAGAATTCTCAATTTTGATTAAGTTCTAGAATTGTCACTGCAGCCATCTCTATATTTTCATGTCTTTTGCAAAGATTCTCCTCCTTGTATTAAAATCTGTTGTCTAGGTCCATCGTGGTCATTCTAACGTGTGCCCTGGAACAGACGTATCCCTGCCATCCTAATGTGTGTCCTGCAAAGTCCCCCAATGCATTGTGTGAGTTGGTGTCCATTTGCTTCTCCTTAATCTCAATCAATGTCTGTTATCCATACTGAGCACTGGTTATTGTATACTGAATAATGTACATTTGTAATTTGATAAGATAAAATAATATCATTTGAGCCTTTGGATAAGGTTATCATTCTACAGAGAGGATTTACTTTTTAATTTTGCAGACAATTAAGGTCGAAGCAGATCGCCTTAATGCAATCTGAGATCCAGATGATTAAGAGCTGGCCTTCAGCCTCTACGAGAGCTGATTTCCTCCCCCCACCCCACCCCAGATCATCTATACTTCAGAACATAGACTTTGGGAACCCTCTACTAAAATCCTGGAATATTTGCTGGGGCCTGTGGCTTTCAACAAGCTATACTTCAGAACGTAGACTTTGGGAACCCTCTACTAAAATCCTGGAATATTTGTTCGGGCCTGTGGGTTTCAACAAGCTCTAAACTCCAGCTTCTGTATGGCCTCTCAGGCTTTCAGTAAACACAAGAGAATCTGTAACCTGTCCTGAAGGAAGCAAATGCAATACCCCCACTTCCCTCTAGAAGTTAGCCCTCCTGAAGTTCTGGCAGCTTGGGTAGCTCTCTGGTGCTTCCAAATAGATAGATGCTACGCTCTGTTCATTGTGTTACCTTTGTTCTCAGTGGTTTAGGCAATCAGCCGCGAATGGAAATGGAAATGTGTCTGTCTCAGTAAGCTTGCTAAGTGAGATAAAGTTAAATCCATATACAATTAAATTACTCAGTATAAAAGTTACAAATTAATGTTTTAAATGTATACAGCCATGTAGCCATTATCATCACTATCAGAATGAAAAAGAATTCCATCACCCAGAAATTGCCTCCTGATGCAATAATCCTTGCCTTCCACCTTGAGGACCTGGCAGTCACGATTCCGCTTTCTCACAGACTTCCCACTTGACTTTTCTCACAATTTCAAATCATTGGGACCACACAGCATACACCCTTTAATGTCGGACTTTCATTTACGGTAATATTCTTCTGAATTACCTGTGCTTAGATAATTGGTTTTCTTCAATGGTGATCATAGCCTTCCACTCTGTGTAAGAGGGTCTCTGTGCCAGAATCAATGCAGAGGCAACGGGAGAACAGATCACGAAGCCACCTGAGCTCATCTCTGAGCTGGATACTCGGTTGCACGGGCACACACGACGCTTATGCACTCACCAGATGATGAGACCTTGTTTCCAGTATCAAGGGCTTGGAATAAAGATGATGAAAGCGCTCAAGCACAGATACTCACGTAATCGTAAGTTTTCATTCGCTTGTTTAAGCGACTGGGGGTAACATTCCTGGACTACATGCTAAGGATGCTGTGATGCTGGGCACCACAGAACCATCTCTGACTCACAATGATTCTACGCACGCAGAGCAAACCTCGCCCAATCCCGCACCGTTCTCACAATCTCTACTGGGCTTGCAGCCCTGTTGCAGTCTCTGTCAGCTCATCTCATTAAGGGTCTTCTTCACTTTCAGTGATATTCCTCCTCTGTACATAAGATGCCCTTGTCCAAGGACCAAGTCTCTCCTGACAACAGGTCCCAAGTATATGAGACAAAGTCTCACAACCTTGTCTCACAATGTGCTCCGAAAATTACATTGAGTGAAGTTATTACAGAGAATATGTATGCTCTTTCAGCAGTCCGTGACATATTCTATAGTCTTCAACTACAAAAGGCAAAGACGTTCTTCTTTATTATTCCATATTCATCATCTGTATTTTTCACTTGTAGAAACGAAAAACTCATATTCATTGCTATTGGTTCAAACCAATTCATAGCCAGCCTTCCAGTTTGTTTTCAGAAGGGGTGAATCACATGAGAGGAGATTCTTTACATTTTTCCTTAGAAGCAGTTAGTGAATCTGACACCTGCCTTTCAACAGCCGGCTCAACTCCTTATTCACTTTGCCAGTAGTGTTCCTATGTAAGAATTGTTACATTAAAAAGTGGCTAATTATTTTTAATATTTCTAATGCTGCTGTTAGGGACAGACATCTCTAAGTACTCAAGAGCAACAGTGTCTCTCTGGAGACTAAGGTGCACCTGATACATGCCATGGTCTTTGCAATCACTTGTTATGCATCAGAGAGTTGGACAATGACTAGGGAGGACAGAAGGAGAATTGATGCCTTTGAGCTGTGGTGCTGGAGAAGAGTATTGAACGTTCCATGGACTGCTAGGAAAACAAACAGATTCATCCTGGAGAGGGTTAAACCAAGCAATTCCTTGGAGGCAAGGATTCTGGGGCTTCATCTGACATACTTTGGGCATGTTGCAAGGAGAGACAGGTCCTTGGAGAGACAAGAGGGGAAGACCCTCTATGAGGTAGATTGATTCAGTGACTGGGATAATTGGGATGGGTATGTCGGAGGCAGTGAGATTGGCACAGGATAGAGCGGGGTTTAGGGCTGTTGTACATAGGGTCACTATGAGTCGCAAGTGACTCAAAGGTGCATAACAACAACAACAACAACCACACACACACACGAGAGAGAGAGAGAGAGAGAGAGAGCATGAGAGAGAGCATGAGAGAGAGTGTGTGTGTGTGGTTTTGTTACTTAACATCAAGTCAAGTCCGACTCATAGTGACCCTTGGAACACCAGACCTGAACTTTGGTCCAACCTGCATCTTCTTTGAGCCGTTTAAGCCCATTGCTGCAGCCACTGTGTCAACCCACTTCATTGAGGATCTTCCTCTCTTTAACGGACCCTCCACATTTCCAAGCAGGGTTATCTCTTTCCAAGGAAAAGTCTCTCCTTGTCTTCAAGGTGCACTCTGGATGGACTTTTTCCAAGACACCTCTATTGTTTCTTTAGGCAGCTCATGGAATATTCACTACTTTTCTCCAACACCACGACTTAAAGCCATCATCGCTTCTGCCATCCTTATTCACTGATCACCTCTCAGATACATAACAAATAATTGAAAAGACCATGGCCTGAATCAGATGCACCTTAGTCCTCAAACTGATTTCATCGTTCCTCAGTCTCTTGGAGAGATACCTAACAGTGGACTTTCCTAATGCAAAGTTTCCTGATCTTCTGAGTGCTGGCATTAACGGTATTGATTGAGGATTTATGTAAAATGAAATCATGGACAATTTCAATCTCTTCTTCATCTGTCTTGCTGTTACTTGAATGCCTAGGGGTGAGAATATATGCCTCCTTGTTATTGTTTGATGTTGTTGTTATGTGCCGTCGAGTCATTTGCAACTCAGAGCGACCCTATTACAACAGCCCTAAACCCTGCTCTATCCTGTGCCAATCGCATTGTCTCTGACACACCCATCCCGATTACCCCAGTCACTGAATCAATCCACCTCATAGAGGGTCTTCCCCTCCTGCGTTCTCCCTCTACCCTACCAAGCATGATGTCCCTCTCCAAGGACCTGTTTCTCCTTACAACATGTCCAAAGTATGTCAGACGAAGCCCCAGAATCCTTGCCTCCAAGGAGCAGCCTGGTTTAACCCTCTCTAGGATGAATCTGTTTGTTTTCTTGGCAGTCCATGGTACATTCAATACTCTTCTCCAGCACCACAGCTCAAAGGCGTCAATTCTTCTATCCTCCCTAGTCATTGGCCAACTCTCTGATGCATAACAAGTGATTGCAAAAACCATGGCCTGTATCAGGTGCACCTTAGTCTCCAGAGAGACACCGCTACGCTTGAGTACTTTAGAGAGGTCCTTAACCACAGACTTTCCCATTGCAATACATTTTTTATTTCCTGACTGCTGGTGCCAAGAGTGTTGACCGTGGGGCCAAGCAAACTGAAACTGTGAATAATTTCAATCTCTTTGCCATCCATCCTGATGCTACCGATTGGTCCAGTGGTGACACTCTTTGTCTTCTTGACATTGAGCCTCAATCCATACTGAAGGCTGCACTCCTTGACCCTCTGCAGTAAGTGCATGAGGTCCTCCTCAGTTTCAGCAAGCAGGGTTGTGTCATCTGCATAACGCAGATTGGTGATAGATCTTCCACCAATCCTAATGCCACACTTCTCCTCATAGAGCCCAGCCTCTCAGATAATCTGCTCTGCATACAGGTTGAAAAGGTAAGGAGAAAGGACACATCCCTGGCGTACACCCTTCTCAATTTTGAACCATGCAGTGTTGCCCTGGTCTGTTCTGACGACTGCCTCTTGGTCCAAGTATAGGTTTCACATTAGCACAATTACATGTTCTGGGATTCCCATTCTTCTCAGAGTCAGCCACAGTTTGTTATGATCCACACAATCAAACGCCTTTGCATAATTGAGATATAATCAATATTGAAGGCCATGGTCACTGATCTTCCACAGCAAGGGCCTCAAGTCCTCCTTGCTTTCAGCAATCAAGGTTGTATCATCTGCCAACTGCAGGTTGTTAATGAATCTTCTTCCAATCATGATATCACATATTTATTTGTAAAATTTAGCTTCTTGAATGATTTCCTTACCATACAGAATGAACAAGAATAGAGAAAGGATGCAATCCCAATACACACTTTTCCTGATTTTAAACCATGCAGTGTTCCCTTGCACTGTTGACATAATAACATCCTTGATGCAGGTGTAGGTTTGATGTATGTTCTGGGATTGAGCTCTTCTCAATGTTGGTCATAGTTTGAATTATCCACACGGTTAGATGCCTTTGTGTAATCAATAAAACACAAATACACATTCTGCTGCTTTCGGCCAGGATCCATCTAACATCACCAATGATATTCCTGGTGCCACAGCTTCTTCTAAACCATGTTTCAGTTTCTGGTAGTTCTCTGTATGTGTACAGCTCTAGCCATTTGTGGTGATCTTCATTGATGTTTTACTTACCTGGAATATGGGTATTGTTCACAAATTTATGCATTCTGTTGGATCACCATTCTTGGGAATGGGAACAAATATGGATCTGTTTCAGTCAGTTGGACAGACAGTCATCTTCCAAATTTCCTGGCATGGACAAATGAGGCTGCGTCTGTTAGTTAAGCCTGTCTATTGGTATTTCATTTATTGAGTTCTTAGTTTTATGCCCGTGTCTTCAGTGCAGTTTGTACTTTCTTCTTCAACACATTTGGTTCTTACAGCATTTTCTGAGATCTTTTCATGTCAACAATTGCTTTTGGTGCAGTGACATGTATCCCTTGTATCTTCTTTTTATGCTTCCTCGCTTGTTTGAGATGTTGCCCATAGTTTTTCTCTGTAGGCTCAAAACTTGAATTTCGTTCTCAGCTCTTTCAACTTTAGAAATGACAAGCTATTTCTTCACTTTTGAGTCTCCAACTCGAGCTCTTTGCACATTCCTTTATAATACTTTTCTTTGCCTTCTTGAACTTCCCTTTGCACCAGGATGTCCATATGCTTGATTATCTTTATGGTATTCTGTTAGAGGTGTAACAATTATCATTTTTTTGTGTTGAGGAAAATTATCTTCATGATTTGTGTCAAGTAATCTGGAGGACAACTACCTATGAAGAGATCAATATTGAAGATATTGAAGAAATCAGTATTTGTTCCCAGTCCAAAGAAAGGTTATGCGACAGAGTGTGGAAATTATCGAACAGTGTCATTGTTATCACAGGCAAGCAAGATTCTGTTGAAGATTACCCAAAAGCAGCTGGAACAGCACATCAACAGAGAACTACCTGAAGTGCAGGCTGGATTTAGAAGAGGTCATGGCACTAGGGAGACTATAGATAGCGTCAGAAGAATTTTGGCTGAAAGCAGAGGGGGATCAGAGGAATGTCTATCTATGTTTTATTGACTATACAAAGGCATTTGCCTGTGGATGACATCAAATTGTGGCTGACTTGGAGAAGAATGGAAATACCAGAACACTTGAATGTGCTTATGTAAAACTTATACTTGGACCAGGAGGCAGTCATCAGAACAGAGCAAGGAAACACTTCTTGGTTTAAAATTGGGTAGGGTGTGCATCAAGCATATGTCCTATCTCCATATCTTTTCAATCTATATGCACAACAGATCATCCAAGACACTGGGCTGTACGAGGAGGAATGTGGCATCAAGATTGGAGGAAGACTCATCAACAATCTCGTTATGCAGATGACATAACCCTGCTTGCTGAAACTGAGGAGGACCTGAAGTGCTTGCTGAAGAAGGTCAAGGACTGCAGACTTCAAAATGGATTGAAGCTCAACATCAAGAAAACAAAGATTCTCACCACTGGGCTGATTGGCGGCTTTGATTGATGGTGAAGAGACTGAGATTGTTGATAGCTTCAGTTTGTTTGGCTCCACAATCATCACTCTTAGTACCAGCAGCCACAGCAGAAATCAAAAGATAAATTGCACTGGGAAAGTGTGCAATCAGACACCTCTCCAAAATACTGAAGAGCAACAATGTCAATCTGGAGACTAAGGTGCACCTGATACAAGCCATGGTCTTTGCAATTACTCATGTGCAAGTTCAAATTGAAGTGGAAGAAATTTTTTGAAGTCCATAAGAAATAAATATGACCTTGAGTCTATCCCACCTGAATTTAAAAGTCATCTCCACAATAGATTTGAGGTACTGAATTCAAGACGAAATGAGTTACGAGATGATATCAAAGATATCATCCATGAAGAGAGCAAAAGTTTGTTACAAAGAGAGAGGACAAAGAAAAGATCCAAATAGATGTGAGAAGAGATTGAAAATTGCACTAGTGCACCAAGAAGTCAAAGGGGAAAATATCAAAGTGTGTGTGTGTCTGTGTGTGTGTGTGTGTGTGTGTGTGTGTGTGTGTGTGTGTTGTTAGATGCCGTAGAGTTAAGTAGGACTCATAATGACCCTATGAACAAAATACCTGAACCATGTCCTAACATCTGTCATCCTCACAATTTCTGAAATACTGGAGCCCATTGCTGCAGTCTCAGTGTCAATCCATCTGGTTGTAGGCCTTCCTATCCTTCTCCAACTCTAGTTTTCCAAGACGGATGCCCCTTTTCAAACAATAATAGCCTCTCCTAGCAATATGCTCAAAGCATGTAAGACAAAGTTTGTCATCTTGGTCTCCAAGATGCACCCTGGCTAAATGTTATCCATGACGTATCTGATTGGTCTTTTAACAATTCATGGGATATTCCATAATCTTCTTCAACACCATAGCTCAAACACATGAATTCTTCTTTTTTCATCCTTATCTGTAGTCCAGTCTCAGGTGAATAGCAAATAATTGAAAATACCTAAATCAGGTGCACCTTAGTCTTCAAACTGATATCATTGCTTCTCAGTAATTTGGAGAGGTCTTTGACTGCATAATTTATCAATGCAGTATGTCTTTTGACCTACTGACTTCTGGTCCCAAGGGTGTTGATTGTGTATCCAAGTAAGCTGAAGTAATCAACAATTTCACTCTTTTCTGCATCTAGCATAATGTTGCCTACTGGTCCAGTAGTGAGAATTTTTGTTTTCTTGATGCTGAAATACAATCTATATTGAAGGCTATAGGCTTGGATTTTCTGTAGCAAGATCTTTAGGTTCTCCTCAATTTTAGCAAGCAAGGTTATTTCAGCTACATAACATGGGTTGTAGATTTGTCTTCAACAGATCCTGATAGCACACACTTCATAGAGTTCAACTTCTCAAATTATTTTTTCAGCATACAAATTGAATAGGTATGGAGATAAGATACAATCCTGACAAATATCTTTCTTAATTTTAAACTATGTGGTGTTCCCTTGTTCTGTTTGCACTACAACCTCTTGGTCTAGGAATAGGTTTTGCATGAGCACAGTTAAGTGTTCTGGGATTCCTATTCTTCTCAATGTTGCCCATGCATTATGATATACATATTCAAATGCCTTTGAATAGTCAATAAAACACAAATATACATTCTTCTGGTATTCTCTGCTTTCAGCCAGGATCCATCTGACATCTGACAAATACAATGCTATCTCTGGTGTCCCTGATATCTTCTAATCCCAGCTTGAAGTTCCGGCAATTCTTTGTCCATGTACTGTTCTAGCCATTTTTGGAAGACAAACAGTATTTTGCTTGTCTATGATATTATTGCACAGGAATCATCTTGATTACATCAGTGAAAGAAATAATTGGAGCATCTCTGGAAGGCAGTTTGGCATTTCCTAAAAAAGCTGAACATAGAAATTCCATATGACCCTGCTATTCTGCTTGGTATATAGCCTGTGAAAATAAGAACTGAGGCACAAGCAGAGATTGTACACCAATGTTCATAGTGGCATTATTCACCATTGCAAGAACATGGAAACAGCCCAAATGCCCAACCACAATGGAATGGATTGGAAAAAGTATGGTACACTCACACAATGGAATACTATGCAGCACATAGGAGCAATGATTTTGTAAATTACTACCTAACATGAGAGAGTTTGGAGAGCATTATGCTAAGTGAACTAACTCAGCCTCATAAAGATAAACACCATTATTTATAATACCATTATTTAGAAATACCAATATTTATAATGTATAATACCATTATTGTAGAATGAGTACAAGAATCTAAGGAGGGAAGTGGGTGCTTAATCATAGGGCCAGAAAATATGATGGTGGAGACAGAGGTAGGTAAAAGAAAGGGGAAAGACCCGGTGTGAAAAACAATGTAAGTAAACAGTACAACATTTAAAAAAAACAAACCAGGCAAGGCGCTGGGTGTAGTACAAATCATCAATTACCCATGTGTAAATTCAAACTGTGTCTGAAGGAAATTGGAACAATTGACTTGAACCAAAATATGATCTTGAATCTATCCTTTCTGAATTTAAAAATTGTCTTAAGAATAGGTCTGAAGCATTGAACACCAATGTTCAAAGACCAGATAAGTTGTGAAGTGACATTAAGGACATCATCCGTGAAGAAAGCAAATACTCATTACAAAGACAGAGGAGAAAGGGGAAAAAAATAAAAAATGGATGTCATAGAGACTCTGAAAATAGCTCTAAAACATCAAGAAACCAAAACAAGAGGAATGCTAAACAAAAGATTTCAAAGGGCAACTCAAGAGACAAAAAGCAGAGTCTTAACATGGAAGGTTCAGAAAGCTGGAACTGGTGAATAAAAGGGAAGAATTCACTGGGCATTTTTCAAACTAAAGAAATGAAAAACAATCTCAAACCTCAAGTTGCAATATTGACTATTGCTATGGGTAAAATCCTGAGTAATCGGGGAAGCTGTGAATGAACATGGAAGGAAGACGCAGAGTCACTGTACCAAAAAGAACTGGCCAACACTGAAATATTTCAGGAAGCACCATATAATCAAGAGCCAGTGGTAACGGAGAAAGAAATTCAAGCTGCACTGAAATCATTGGCAAGAAATAAGTCCCCAGGAATTACTGAGATGTCAATTGACGTGTTTCAGTTAACAGAAGCAGTCCTGGATGTGCTCGCCAATCTATGCCAGGAAATTTGAAGGACAGCTGCCTAGCATCAACACATGCGCGCGCGCGCGCGCACACACACACACACACACACACACACACACACACACATTTATCTCGAGGTTAATTCAAATCTTTGTCAAGACTTGGTTTGACCTGTGTTTGAAGTTTTAGCTGTTTTGACAGACGTGCGGTAATATCTCCTTTTGGTTCCATTTTGCATTTCACAAATTATTAATAATATTAAAATTCTCCTTCTCTATATTTATTTTCCATCTTAGGCAAAGTTTTGCGTGTGTGAAATTTGAATGTGGTTTAGCCTCATTCTATTTAATTCCTTGATACTCCCTAGATCCAATTCCTTGGTTCTTTTATCCAATGTTGTCATCACAGAAATAACTGAAGAACTGACTTTACACCCACAGAAATGTGTCTTCTCACAGTTTGTTGTTATTGTTGTTATGTGCCTTTGAGTCAAGTACAACGTGTAGAATCCTGTGAACCTGGATCTGGACCCTGTCTTATCTGGCACCATCCTCTTCACCATTGGCGTATTTGCGCCCTTTTCTGAGGTCACTGTATTAGTCCATCTCATTTAGGGTCCCTCTACTTTTCTAAGCATGCTGTCCCCTTTCCAAGGAATAGCACCTCTGACATGTTCAACGTATGTGAGATGAAGGTCCACAATCTTTGCCTTGAAGGAGCACGCTGCCTGTGTCTTCTCCAAGACATCTCTATTTGCCCTTTTGGTAGTCCATGGACTATTCATTATTCTTCTCCAACATCGTGGCTCAAAGGCAATGATTCTTCTTTTATCCTTACACACACATTTAGGAAACTACACGTGTGAATTCGGGTCCAGCCTCCAAGGAATGCTTTTGCTTCCTGGGCAGGGGAAGGAGGCTACACTAAGATTTTTAAAGCTTCTTACTCCTGGTCCTTGGTTTCTTGATGATCTTCTTGTAATGAGGCATCTGTTCCTTTACCTCTGTTTTCTTCTTTGTCCCTGGTCTTCTTCTGGTTTTATGTCTCAAAGTGATACATCCTATACTTCCATGTCCTCATTAACACACAAAGAGAATCCTATTCCTAGATGGACTTATATCTACATACATGTTGCTGTTGATGTTAGGCATCATTGAAGACACTATCATAGGTAGCTTATCAACATCAAATGTGAACCTTGTTGTGTCCTGTGCTCCCCTCACTATTGCCATGTTGGATCCCATTGTTACAGTCACTGTGTCAGTCCGTCCTGTTGAAGATCTTAGTCTCTTTCTCTGACTTTCCACCTTTTCCAGCAAGATGTCTTTTTCCCATAGACTGGCCCCCATGAGATAGAGATTTACCATTCTGTCCTCTAAGAAAATACATAGTTATACTTTTCCACACATGAATCTAAGGTTTACAACATACATTTTAGTGAACATAATTCAGTGTAAACCAACAAGATAAATATTTTACATCTGTTTTCCCAGTCCATTCCCCAGTAAATGTGTCAACCCATCTCATCTGAGGTCTTCCTCTCCTGTGACATCCCTACACCCTTCCAAGCATGATGTCCTTCTCCAAAGACTGGTCTCTCCTGGCCACACGTCCAGGGTATGTGAGACAGAGCTTTAGACTCCTAGCCTCCAAGGAGAAACTTGTTTTCACCCTCTCCAAGACAAACCTATTTGTTTTCTTGGTGGTCCATGGTACAGTCAAGACTCTTCTTCAGCACCATAACCCAAAGGCATCAATTCTTCTTCTGTCATCCTTGGTTATTGTCCAGCTCTTTGATGCATAACAAGTAATTATGAAGACCATGGCCCGGACCAGACACACTTCAGTCTTTAGACTGACATTGTTGCTTCTCAGTACTCTGAAGAGGTCCCTGACAGTGTATTTTTCCAGTGTAATTCTTTAGATGTCCTGACTGCTGATACCAAGACTGTTGATTGTGTTTCATTGGCTATGCAAAGGTATTTGAAGTGTAGGTCACAGAAAACTGTGGCTAATCTTGAGGAAAATGGGAATTGCAGAACACTTAATTGTGTTACTGCAAAACCTATACTCAGACCAGGAAGCAGTCCTAAGAACAGATCAAGGAAGCACTGCATGGTTCCAAATCAGGAAAGGAGTGTGTCAGGGATGTGTCCTGTCTCCATACCTTTTCAATCTATATGCAGAGCAGATAATTTGGGAATGTGGGCTTTACGCGGAGGAATGTGGCATCAGGACTAGAGAAAGACTCATCAACAACCTACATTATGCAGATGACACAGCCTTGTTGCTGAAACTGAGGCGGGCTTGAAGCGCTTGCTACAAAAGGTCAAGGACTGTAGTCTTCAATATTGATTAAAGCTCAATATCAAGAAGACAAAGATTCTCACCACTTGGCAAATTAAAAGAACCGTGATGAGTAGAGAAGAGATTGAGGTTGTTAAAAATTTTAACTTATTTGACTCCACAAACTGACATGATTGCTTCTCAATAATTTCGAGAGGTGTCTGGCTGCAGACTTTCCCAGTACAATACAGCTATTGATTTTCCGACTGTTGGTAACAAGGGTGTTAATTGTGGATCCAAGTAAGATGAAGTTGTTGACAATTTCAATCTTTTCTCTATATATTATGATGTTGCCTATCAGTCTAATGATAATAATCTTTGTCTTCTTGACACTGAGATGTAATCCATATTGAATGCTGTATTCTTTGATCCTCTGCAACAAATGCTTCAAATCATCCTGACTTTCAATAAGCAAGGTTGTGTGATGTGCATAACACAGGTTATTGATGAGTCTCCTTCCAATCCTGATGCCACATTCTTCTTTACAGAGTCCAGCTTATCAAATAATTTGCTCGATATACAAATTGAATCGATATGGAGTCTACAATGCTAACTTATTCCCTTCTTAAATTTAAACCATGTAGTGTTCCCTTAGGTTCTACATGGGCACAATTCAGTGCTCTGGGATTCCCATTTTTTGTCAATGTTAGACATAAATTGTTATACAAAAGTCACATGCAAAATTTGGAAACAGTGACAAATGAATTGTTGTGGTTGTTGTTGTTATTGTTGTTAGTACCACTCCGAGTGATCCTATAAACAAAAGACCTGAACCCTGTTTTGTCCTGTGCCGTCCTCACACTTCCTGAGACAAAAGAGCCCATTGCAGCAGTCACTATATCAATCCACCTGGTTGAAGGTCTTCCTTTCTTTTACTGACCCCCCACCCTTCCCAGCATCATGTCCTTCTCCAAGGAGAAACAGTAGATGGAAAAATATGGGCTTGGTGATAAAAATGAGGCTGATAATAGAACAATCAAATTTTGTATTTTCAATTATTTATTCATTGCAAATATCTTTTTATAAAAGAAATAAATGATGACTTTATACATGGACCTCACCTGATTGGCTTCATGGGAATCAGATTGACTACATCTGTGGAAGGAGTCATTGGAGAAACTCAATGTCAGCAGTCAAAATTAGGCAAGTGGTAAACTATGGATCAGACCATCAATTACTCATGTGGAAGTTCAAATTGAGACTGAACAATGTTAAAATAAGCACATAAGAATCAAAATATGGCCTTGAACATATTCCATCTGATTTAAAGATATCTTAAATATAGGTTTGAAGCATTGAACACCAATGATGGAAGACCATATGAGCTGTGTCAAGGATATCATTCATAAGGAGAGCAAAAAGTTATGGTAAAGAGATAAGAGGAAAAAATACTGAAGAGGTTATCAGAAGAGACTTTAAAAATTGCACTGAAGCATCAAGAAACCAAAACAAAGGGAAAACATGCCAGTATAAAAGAGCTGAACACAAGATTTTAAAGGTATTATAATGTTCAGAGAGCTGGAATTGGAGAATAAAAAAGGAAGAACTCACTCTGCATTTCTCAAGCTGAGAGAACTGGAAAACAAATTTGAGCCTTGAGTCACAATATTGAAAGATGCTATAGGCAATATATTGAATGACCCAGGAAGCATCAAAAGAAGACGGAAGGAATACACAGAATCACTGACCAAAAATAACTGACTGACACTGAAAAATTTCAGGAAGTACCATCTGAACAGGAGTCAATGATAGTGAAGGAGAAAGTGGAAACTGAATTGAAGACATTTGCAAAAAATAAGGCCCCAGAAATTAATGTGATACCAATTGACTTGTTTCAATTAACAGATGTAGCCCTGCATGCACTCATCAGTCTATGCCAGGAAATCTGGAGGACAGTTATCTGGCCAATGGATTGGAAGAGGTCCATGTTTGTTCCTATTCCCAAGAAAGGTAATAATCCAACAGAATGTGGAAACTATCAAAGAATATAATTAATAATATATGCAAGCAAAATACAGCTGAAGATCATTTAAGAACAGGACATAGCAGTACATAGATAGGGAACTGCTAGAAGTTCAAGCAGAATTTAGAAGAGGCCATGGGACCAGGGATATTATTGCTGATGTTAGATGGTCCTGGCTGAAAGTAAAGAATACAAGAAATATGTCTGTTTATGCTTTATTGACTATGCAAGGGCATTTGACGGTGTGGATCCTAACAAGTTATGGTTAACATTGACTACCTTGTTGTTAAGTGCCATAGAGTCACAGAAAATCCGTAGCGACTCTATGAATGAAAATCTTGAACACAAAACTTCCATCTTTTCTCCAAGTTTATGGAGTTTCTGGAGGCACGTTTGTTGTTTTTTTGTTGTTTGTTTTTTTTTTGGAAGTGGATGCCACTCCTGCTTCCAAGTCTGTTTTATTAACTTACTTCCTAGTTAAATCAAGGTTTTAAAAAATAAGAAATTAACATTTGGTATCAGAAATGGAAGAGAAGATGTCATTACTGATCCTACTAAAACCAAAATGATAAAAAAGAAGACAGTTCCTAGCATCATGCAATATATTTGACAAATTACCTGAAATAAAAAGGTAGCAAAGACCCAAACTAGCAAAGTTCACCTGAGAAGAAAACTTGACCATCAAACAGCTTTTAAAGATATTGAATTTTACTTTAAAAGCTTTTGAAATGCAATTTACTAAAGAATAATGGTCCTCAGGGAAAATGTACTAGAAGAATTAGACCTATAGACAAAAAATAAACCTCATTCCTTACCTTGCATGATATATGGAAAACTTTTCCTTGGACCGCACCAGAGACCTAAATGTAATATCTGGAGCTATGAGATTTTTGGCTGAAAACAGGAGAAAATCTTGTTGACTTTGGGTTAGACAAGGTGTTCTTAGATAGGACTTGGAAAGTGTACATAATGAAAGAAAAAAATGCCAAATTGGGCTTTTGTAAAACTGAAAATGTTTGTTCTCTTAAAGGTGCTGGTAAAGGCATAATAAGACATACTGGAGAGTGAGAGATAGTATTTGCATCAGTATCTAGAATACATAAAGAATGTTTCAAAGCTCTACAGAAAGAAAGCATCTCATTTAAAAATGAAAACAAATGAGTAAAACTTTTAAACAGAGTCTTCCCCAAAAGAAGACACACAAATGTCAAATAAGCATGTGGAAAAAAAATTCTTTTCATTCTTTGCTCTTAGAGAATGGAAATTAAAACCAAAGCAAGATGCCATTACTCACTATTACTCATTCCCTCATTGCAGCTGATCACATTTCGAATGAAAATAGTATGGAAAAGTGGACTCCAGCTGGCACGCGGGGAGGAATGCAACATGACACAACCATACGGAGAAACAGACAATCTTGTTTTTTTAAATTTAAGCCTCACATACCAGCCCAAGGTATTTGACCAAGAAAAACAAAATCGTATGTTCATACAAATATCTTTATGTCCATATTTACAAAATTTATTCATTGTTACTAAAACAAAAACAAAACAAGCCAAATGTTCATCAACAGGTCAATAGAGAAACAATTTGTGATACATTTATATAATGGAATATTCAAGCCATAATTCATTGTCATTGGGTCAGAACTGCCTCATAGCTGTCCCTTCAGCTAGTTTTCAGAGACTGCAAAACACATGTCCATTTTTCTCTCACAAAGTGTTTGTTAAGTGTGAACTGCCTGCTTTGATTTGACAGTGCAGCTCCGTGCCCACCAGGACATCAGAGTTCCCCTAATGGAATACCATTAGAGTCCCACTTAGTCACCGATGGCTTATAGTGATCTTATGAACAGTAGATCTGAACTGGGCCCCGTCCTGCACCATCCTGACCATCTCCATCATGTTCAAGACCACTGTGGTAGCTACTTTGTCAGTGCATCTCACGGACGGTCTTCCTCTCTTTCATTGATCCCCGCCTTTTGCAGAATAATGTCTTTCTCAAAGATCTCAAAGGAAATGAAAACACACCTCCTGAAAATATGCTCACATTAAACGAAGTCTCAGAGTCCTTGCCTCTAAGGAGCACTCTGGTTGCATTTCCTTAAAGACAGATTTAATTGTTCTTTTGGCAGTCCATGGATATTCAGTACTCTTCACCAACCCCACAACTCAAAGGCATTGTTTGTTCTTTGGTGAAGTGTTACTCACAAATAAAAGCAAATGTCTTTGCAGTTAGGTCCCATCAACTCAGCTCTTACTCATGACAATCCTATTATGGGTAACAAAGTGATGCACAATTCTGTATCCTTTTCATGGTCATTGACACGTTTGAGTCCATTAATTTGGCTATTATGTCCAAAGAATTACTATTAATTTTAACACATGGATGAAATCTGGATTTCTTATACTAAGTGAACGTGCTGAACTCAAATGACTACAATGTACTATTGCACTTTTGTAATAAATTGTAAAAGACAAAATGATAGGAGCAAAATGACAGAATCCTCTCAGAAGCTGGACTCTATGAAAAGGAACATGGCATCAGGATTGGAGGGAGACTTATCAATAATCTGCGTTATGCAGATGACACAACCTTGCTTGCTGAAACTGAGGAGGACTTGAAGCATGTGTTGCACAAGATCCAGGAATGTAGCCTTCAGTATGGATTGTAATTCACTGTCAAGAAAACAAAGATTCTTCCCACTGGACCAGTAGACACCTTCATGATGGATGGAGAGGAGACTGAAACTGTCAACAACTTCATCTTGCTTGGATCCACAACTAACACCCTTAGTACCAGCAGCCAGGAAATAAGGAGACACATTGCACTGGGAAAATCTGCAGGTAGGAACATTTTCAAATTATTAAGGAGTAATGATGTAAGTTTGAGGACTAAGGTGCATCTGATTTAGGCCATAATCTTTGCAATTACTTGCTATGTACCTAAGAGTTGGACAAGGAATAAAGATGACAGAAGAAGACTTGATGCCTTTGAGCTATGGTATTGGAGGAGAGTGCTTAACACCCCAAGGACCGCCAAGAGAACAACCATATATGTCTTGGAAAGGGTGCAGCCAGAATGCTCTTTGGAGGCAAGAATGATGAAGCTTTGCCTCACGTACTTTGGGCATGTTGCTAGGAAGTGCTATTCCTTGGAGAAGGACATGATACTGGGAAGGGTGGAGGGTCAGTGAAGGAGAGGAAGACCCTCAACCAGGTGGACTGACAAGGTGACTGCTGCAGTGAGTTGTTGTGTGTCAGGAAGTGTGAGGATGGCACAGGATAGAACAGGGTTCATATCTTTAGTTCATAGGGTCACTATGAATCAACTGGACAGCACTTAACAACAACAAAGGGACGAAAAGTAGATCACTGGTTGCCAAGACACAGACTGCGTGAGAATGTTTACTAAAAACAGGAGGGTAATTTTAGAGACTTGAATATGTCCCTAAATATGTGATGAAGTTATAGAGTTGCTAAAAGTTATAGAACTATGCACCTAATAGGGGAGAATTTGACTGTTATGTAAATTATAATTCAATAAATTTAATTAAGAGATAGAATTCTTGTCTTTTTAAAGATGTATCCATTATTATTATATTTTTTATTATTACTGTTATTATTAGTAATTATTATTATTTCCTGTCATGCTGTATAACCTGCCTGGTTGGATAACTGCCGTTCCGTGGTAGGATCTTTTTGTCTGGACTGTACCGGCCCTCTGCCAGCTTCGTCCACAGCAGGCTACACTGCTCCCTGGAAGGTCACAAACCTCCAGTGGTTCCAGCCCAGCAGCGGCTCCTTGTGAACCTCTCCTCCTGCTGAAACGTACAGCCTCAGAAAGCAGCCGGAGGATCTCCGTGCTCAGAACTGACTCAACAGCAACGAGGGGCTGAGTGTGCCGTGCTGGCGTGTGTCCGTCATCTGTTTTCTAGCACCAACGGGATTTACGATGCTCTGCTTGTGGGTCTTGACATGTGCTTTGCTCACGCGTGACCGTGACTAACAGTGCAATCTTTGGTCTTGTTTCTTCTGAAGGACCAGTCTAGTCCTTCTTGACATGGGCTCGGCTTCTATTCCTCTAATATCAGTTCTGTGCCAATCGTCCTTTGAAGCCAAGGCAGCTTCAAACTTTATCCACCACTTGGTTTCTCGCTCAGGTATTGGTCTAACCCTGTTTTATAGACCTGTTGGCTTGGCTTTGGTAAGCAGCACATGTTCTGATATCATTCATTTTGTTAACAAATAAACATGTATAACTATCAGTAGTACTTTCAACATGTATAACTCTCAGTAGTGCTTTAACACACAAACCTGTCTTGAAAGAAGTAAGCAGAAAGTGCACTGAAGCAAGGACTGATGGGGTTTCGCCTGCTTGGGACATGTTCTAAGGAGGGACGATTCCCTGGAGTGAGCTATGAGGCTTGGTAAAGCAGTGGATCAGTGAAAGAAAGGAAGACCTTCAAGGCCATGGATTGACCTTGGCTGCCACCATGGACACCCCGCTCTGATTGAGACAATAGTGCAGGATTGGGCCAAGGTGAGTGTTTTCACACACAGAGTCATTGTGAGTCAGACCTGGCTCCTTGGCACCCAGTAAAAACAACAGTACTCCCATGTAAGTTCAAGTTTTCCTCGTATCTTCTTTTATATAATACTGTTGCTCTATTTTTTTTAAATTTTATTTGTGTTTCATTCTTTTTTGTTTATATTTGTAGGAGTTTATCAATTTTGCCATTTTATTACTAACAATAAATTCTTGAATACATTTACCAACTTCACCACTTTTCCATTTTCTACATCACTTGTTTCTGCCTTTGTCTTCTTATTTAATACTTTTTTCTGTTTTCTGAAGCATTGTTTTTCCTGTGGCGTTCTGTATGTTCTAGTTAAAAGTCACGGTAGAATGTTTGCAAGAATAGCTGTAATAATTCCCCTGTCTACATCTTTTCCCTCACTGACACACTCTCACCCTGCCTCTGGGCTTCATCTTGCTTTGAACAATGGGGCGATAGGAAGTATGACACAACAGAGAATTTAAAAAATACTTCTGTTCGGGGTCTGTGCTCTCCTGCTGAGCTTGAAATCCTGATACTGTTATGTGAATGAGCCTGGGGTAGCAGCAGGGCACCTGCCACACCAGGTCAGCAACCTGGCAATCAGCACAGGTGAAAATAAGGCAATTCTAGATCCACTACCCTACCCACCAGCTGACCACAGATGTACGACAGTGCCCACCTGAGACAAGCCCATCAGCTCTGATCAGAAGAATGATTCAGCAACTCCCAGAGCTAAATGTTCTTTTGAACTCCTTACTTGCGGGGTGGTAAATGAAAGTATTGTGCTTATTAAGTTAGGTTTTGTTTTTCGAAAATACAGTAATTCCTAGTTTTGGGTCTTTCTCTGAGAACTGATTAGCTGAATGGCACACAATGAAGTACATAACGTTCAACACCATAATTGAGATGTTATATTTTTCTGTTTCCTTTTGCTCATGGTGAGTTAAGGCGACATTCTCCTCTCACTTGTTTCTTGTCTTATATTTTGTAGTTTGCAAAATAACCTGAGCAATTTTTGTTTCTATTAAATGAAGACTATTTTCTTTATGGCTTAATAGTCAATCAATATTCATAAATGTTCCAACAGATCTGGAAAAGAAGGAATAGTCGCTAAAATGTATATGTCTTTCTAGTCACTCTTCCTTAGAAGGACAAGACTATTGCTTCTTTAACAGTGTTAAATCCAAAACAGTTTCCAGATGCATGACAAATACCCCCCTCAGATTAAGAGTCCATTTTGACTTATAGTAACTCTAACGTACAGAATAAAACTGCCCCATTGGGCTTCTAAGGTTGTTAATATCAGCCCATCTCAGCTCTCTAATGCTTCAAATGTTGATATTAATGTGTTCCATTTCATTTTTTATAAATTCAAATTTTGCTGGATTAATATGCTGTACATTTCATTAAGAATATACTTCCGGAAAGGAGCACACCAAGCCACAGGAGAAAAGGTCAAGAGCGGTGGAGGCTCTGGGGCACTCTCCATCGCCTGTGAGGAGACAGGACTGAGGTGTTCCTGGCGTTGTAGGCACCTCCATCTGCGGGTCCTTGCCTCTGTGGCTCTGGGGCTATCCCAGGGGCCAAGCAGGACAAGAGACTTCCGTGTGCAGAACTTTGTGCACAGGGAAAATTTTTCTTGGGTCCCTGAGACACAGAGCAGACCCACGAGGAAATCCACATTGAAGAAGCTCAGTGAACAGCAGGAAAACATCAGAACATATCATAGTCAAATTCTCCAAAATAAAAGATTAAGATAGAATCCTAAAAGCAGCACGAGAATAGCAAACAGCCACTTATAAAGGATAAGCAGATCAAGCTCTGATTTTTCAGCAGAAACCATGGTAGCAAGAAGACAATGGGATGGCAAATACAGAAAGCTGAAAGAAAGCAAGTGCCAGCTGAAGACCCTGTACCTAGCAAAGCACTTCATCAAATACAAAGGAGAAATCACATCAATTGCAGAAAAGAAATAACTTAAGGAATTTGTGAAAACAAGACCAAGCCTACAGGAAATTTTGTTGTTGTTGTTGTTGTTATTCTTGTTGTTGTTGTGTACCATTGAATCAGATCCAACTGGCACAGGAGGAGAGTACCCCTTCTTCTCCAGCAGAGCATCTGATGGATCCGAATTGACCTACAAGAAAACTTTTAAAGGAAGTCCCATGCACAGAGACACAAAAAGAAAGTAGATGAACCATAGTAACAAGAAACAACAAAAAAAGAAACACAACAAAATGGCAACGATAAAACCTGGCCTGTCAATAATCACATTTCATGTGAATGGACTTAATGCACCAATCAAGAGAAAAGGAATAGCAGAATGGATAAAAAAAGCAAAGCCCATCAATATGTCGTCTGCAAGAGACACATCTAATAAATTAAGAGAAAAATAGACTAGAAATCAAAGGCAGGGGGAAAAATATACCAAGCAAATGGCATCCACAAAAAAGCAAGAGTGGCAATACTAATTCCTGATAAAATAGACTTCAGAATGAAAATCACCATAAAAGATAAGGAAGGGCACTATATAGTGATAAAAGGTATGGAAGATCAGGAGGACGTAATATTGTTCAACATCTATGCACCAAATGATAGAATTGTTAAATACATTATAAAAACCAAACAAACTGTTAACAGAACTGAAGAAAGAAATAGCACCACAATAGTGGTAAAAGACTAACGCATCACCCTCACCAAAAAATTAGGTCAACTCAAAAGAAACTTAACAAAGATGCAAAATAATTCAACTACTCGGTCAGCCAACTCGACTTTATGGATGTATTCTGAGCACTGCACCAACTAAAACTCATTTCATTTTCTTCTCAAGCACACATGGTCCATTCTCCTGAAATGATCACATACTGGGGCACAAAGCAAGCTTCAACAAAATAAAAAAAAAAAAACAACCATAACAAACATTGAAATAATACAAAGTATCTTCCACAGTCAACACTATTGTCACCAGTAGCCAGGAAATTAAAAGGCTCATTGCCATGGGAAAGTCTGCTGTTAGGGACATCTCCAAAGTACTGAAGAGCAGTGGTGTCTCTCTGGAGACCAAGGTGCATTTGATACAGGCCATGGTCTTCGCAATCACTTGTTATGCATCAGAGAGTTAGACAATGACCAGGGAGGATAGAAGGAGAATTGATGCCTTTGAGCTGTGGTGCTGGAGAAGAGTATTGAGAATACCATGGACTGCTAGGAAAACAAACAGATTTGTCCTGGAAAGGGTTAAACTGGGTGGCTCCTTGGAGGCAAGGATTCTGAGGCTCCTTCTAACATACTTTGGTCATGTTGTGAGGAGAGATCGGTCCTTGGAGAGGGACATCATGCTTGGGAGGGTGGAGGGACGGCGCAGGGGGGGAAGGCCTCTATGAGGTGGATTGATTCAGTGACTGGGGTAATCGGGATGGGAGTGTCAGAGACAGTGTGATTGGCACAGGACAGAGCAGAGTTTAGGCTGTTGTACATAGGATCGCTATGAGTCGCAAACGATTTGACAGCACATAACAACAACAAAACAATCTTCTAGATCACAATGACATAAAAATAGAAATTAACCACAAGAGGATAAAGCTCATAAAGCCATCAACATGGAAGCTAAATAACACCCTACTAGAAAACAACTGGATTACAGCAGAAATAAAGAATGAAATTAAAAAGCTCCCTGAAACAAATTATAATGAAAACACAACATACCAAAACCTCTGGGATGAAGCTAAGATAGTCCTCAGGGACTAGTTCATAGCAATAGGCAAACATACAAAAAATGAAGAAAAAAACACAATAAATTTTGTAACTCAATACCTTCATCATATGGAACAAGAACAACAATCTAACCCAAGAGTCACTAGAATAAAGGAAATGATAAGGCTAAGAGCTGAAACTGATGAGATAGTTTTCTATCTCAAAACCGATTGAAACCATCAATAAGACTAGAAGCTGCTTTTTTTGAAAGGATCAATAAAACTAGCAAACTTAACAAAAAAAAAAGGAAATGACACAAATAACTCAATAAAGTTACGATAGACGTGACATCACAACAGAACCAGAGGAAATTAAATCTATAATATCAGAATATTATGAAAAGCTATACTCAGATAAATTTGATAACTTAGAGGAAATGGACAAATCTTTGAAACTCAAGCTCTACCCAGATTTACACAGTCAGATGTAGAACACTTGAACAGACCCATTACAAAAAATAAACAGAAAGAAACTGAGCAAGTCATAAGAAGACTCCCCATTCAAAAAGTCCTGGACCAGATGGCTTCACAGCTGAATTCTACCAAGCATTCAGAGAAGATTTCTCACCAATTCTTCATTTCTTTATAGATAGATAGATAGATAGATAGATAGATAGATAGATAGATAGACAGACAGACAGATAGATAGAACACTCCCAGAGACATTCTATGAAGGACCTATAATCCTACTATCAAAATCAGGCAAAGATATTATCAAAAAAGAAAACTACAGATCACATCTCTCATGAAAATAGACACAAAAATCCTTAACAAAATATTTACTAGCCAAAAGAATCTAAAAACACATCAAAAAAATAAGTCATCATGACCAAGTGGGATTCATAAGATGCTTCAACATAAGAAAAACAATCAATGTAATTAACATTAACAAAACCAATAGCAAGAACCACATGATCCTAGCAATTCATGAAGAAAAGGCATCTGACAAAATCCAACACTCCTTCCTGATTAAGACACTCAGCAGTATTGAAACAGAAGGGAATTTCCTCAACATAGTAAAAAGTGTATATGCAAAACCAAGAGCCAATATCCTTCTCAATGAAGAAAGACTAAAAGCATTTTCTCTGCAACCAGGGGCCAGACAAGGATGCCTGTTATTTTAGAAGTGTATGGCCAGTACTGTTTGAAGCTAAAGAAAATAAAGTTCCCCAAGAACCAAAATTTTACTTAAATCTATCTCAAATGAATTTAAAAATCTTCTCAAGAATATATCTGATGATCTGAATATCAATGACCAAAAACTAAATGAGTTGTTGGAGTACATCAAGAATATATCATCCACAAAGAAAGCAAAATGTCATTAAAATACAGAGCAGAAAGATAAGACCAAAATTAATCCCAAAAGACTCTGAGACTTTCACCAGAATGTAGGAACAAAAACAGGAAGTATAAATACTGAAAAAAAGATTTGAATAGAAGATATCAAATGCATCATAACAAAATGTGCAAAGAACTCTATAAGACAAAAAGGGGAAAACAAGCTTTTTTTTCTCTCAAGCTAAAAGTATTGGCAAACAAATTTAAGCATCAAAACTGAAAGTTTCTATGGACAGAATCTTAAATGATGAAGGAAATACCAAAATAAGAGAGAATGAACACATAGAGTCACTGTACCAAAAATAACTGTTTGAGAGTGAAACATTTCAGGAAGTAGCATATTATATTATCAAGAACCTATGGTAACTAAGGAAGAAGGCTAAGCTGCACTGAAGGCATTGGCAAAAAAATAAGGCCCCAGGAGTTGGCATAATGCCAGTTGAAGTGTTTCACCAAACAGATACAGCCTAGAACATGCTAATTCACCTATGTCAAAAAAAGTTTGAACACAGCTACCTGGCCAACTAACTCGAAGAGATCTTTATTTTTTTTCCCATTTTAAAAGAAGATAATCCAAAAGAATGTGGAAATTATCAAAGAATATTATTGATACTACATATAAGTAAAATCTTGCTAAAAAAGTATTTAAAAATGGCTGGAATAGTATCAATGGGGAAAATGCCAGAAATTCAAGGTGCATTCAGAAGAGGTCATGGCCACAAGGTATGTCATTGCTGATACAGAGGGATCTTGGCTGAAATTAGAGTATACCAGAAAGATGTTTTCTTGTGTCTTATTAGATATGCCAAAGCATTCGGTATTTGGATTATAATGAATTATAGACACCATTGAGAAGGATGGGAATCCCAGGACACTTAATTATACTCATGTGAAACTTACAAAGATCAAGAAGTTGTCCTAACAGAGTAAAGGAATGTTGTGTAGTTAAAAGTGAGAAAATGTATTAGATCTTCTTTTTCTATACCTATTCACTTTGTGTGCTGAGCACATCATTCAAGATGTGGAAGAATGTGGCATCTGGATTGAAGAAAATTCAACAATGACCTGGGCTATGCAGATGACACAGCCTTCCTTACGGGAAATGAAGAAGCTTTGAAGGCTTACTGACGAAGACCAAACACATACAGCCTTCAATTTGGCTTATATCTCAAAATCAAGAAAACAAAAAATCATTCCAATCAGACAAAGAGAAGGTGACCCACGCTGTGAGCAAGGGTCGCCCGTCGCAGCTGGTGGTCAGCACGGGACTGGAGTTTGCTTGTGGACGCAGATGCTTAGAGCTTCCAAGTTGAACAGGGGATTCGTAAGCAAGAGGGACAGGCTTATTCCTCCAGAGCCCTGGTTTGATAGGACAGGCAAACCAGAAACTGACCATGAGGGCAGGAGGCATGATGTAGCTGCCCCACGCACTTTCACAAATGTGGTTATTAGTAAGATGATTGCACGGGGGGTGGGGGTGGGGGGGAATCCACAAGATATCGGCATGAAATATAATGTAAATTAAATAAGTAAAACACCATATACATGCATGAAACACAATGTGTGTGAATGACACACATTAATAAAAATGCAGTATAACAAAAATATATAAGTACTTATTGAAATTAAAAATGTATTTTGTGTACACCTAAAAATTGAAATTAAAAATGTATTTTGTTTACACCTAAAATTGCTTCATCAGTGTCTCTTGGCTAACTATATCCTTCATAGTTAGATCTTCCTGTTGTAACAGTCTTTTTCTTATGGGGGGAAAAAGGTGAGGGAGGTGTGTCTAAGATCTGGTCAAATCTCGTTTCACGTACTTCGGGCGGGCATGCTGTCAGGAAGAACCTGTCCTTCTCATGCTGGAAAAGGTGGAAGGTCAGAAAAAAAGAGAAAGCCCCTCAACCAGATGGGCTGACATCATGACTATAACAGCGTGTAGATCATGAGAATGGTCCAGGACAGGACAAGACTAAGATCTGCTGTTCATAGAGTTGCTATGAGTAGCAGTAGACTCAATAACATCTGAAACAAAACTGAATTACAGGAAAACAGTAGTATTGGAATCATGGACAAAAGTGTTTCACGGTGTCCATGGTGAACACTGAGAACCACTCAGGCCTCATCTACCCCTCCATTCTTGGTAACAACCTCACTTTTATTTAAAGCATCAGTGCGCCCAGATAAAAGGTTACAATTCCCCTAACAATAATAATTTTAATATGGTTGTTGTTGTTTTTAGATGCCACTGAGTTGACTATGATTCACAGTAACCCTATGGAAACTATCTGAACCTCTTTGCTACATGTTGCCTTACTCAAGCACATTGTTACAGTCAGTGTTTCAATGTATCTCATTGAAAGTCAGCCCTTTTCTCTTTTATTTCTGATCTACTTTCACCAGCAAAGCATCTTCTAAGGATAGGCCCCTCCTGAAAACATGGCCAAAGTATGTGAGACGAATTTGCCCCGCCCTTACCTCTAAGCAGCGACGACAAATTTGTTATTCTTTTTGACAGTCTTTGGTATATTCAGTACTCTTCTCCAATACTACAATTCAAAGATACCAATTCTTCTTCAGTCTGTCTTACTTATGGTCCAATATTAGCATGTATATGAAGCATGTATATTATGCAAAGGCATATGTGTGGATCATAACAAACTGTGGCTGACTCTAAGAAGAATGGGAATCCCAGAACACTTGATCATGCTAATGAGAAACCTATACTTGGACCAGGAGGCAGTCGTCAGAATAGAACAAGGAAACACTGCATGGTTCAAAATTTTGAAAGGTGTGCACCAGGGATGTGTCTTGTCTCCTTACCTTTCCAATCTATATGCAAAACAGATTATCCAGGAGACTGGGCTCTGTGAGGAGAAATGTAGCATTAGGATTGGAGGAAGACTCATCAACAATCTGTGTCATGCAGGTGACACAACCCTGTTTGCTGAAACTGAGGAGGACCTCATGCACTTGCTGCATAGGGTAAAAGACTGCAGCCTCCAATATGGATTCAGGCTCAATGTCAAGAAGACAAAGATTCTCGCCACTGGACCAACTGGCAACATCAGGATGGATGGTGAAGAGATTAAGATTGTTCACAGCTTTAGTTTGCTTGGCTCCACAGTCAACACTCTTGGCACCAGTAGCCAGGAAATTAAAAGGCATATTGCCATGGGAAAGTGT
>NW_006399814.1:5477183-5493046 GCF_000299155.1 Elephantulus edwardii
GACAGAGCAGAGTTTAGGGCTGTTGTACATAGGGTCGCTATGAGTCGCAAGCGACTCGACAGCACATAACAAGAACATATGAAGCAACTGAAAGTGCCATGGCTTGTCTCAGGTGCACCATAGTCTTTAAACTGACACTCTTGCTCTTTAGCACTTAAAAGAAGTCCTTAAAACAGATGTCCCAATGCAATACAATTTTAAAGTTCTTTCTTGCTGCTACCAGAGGTATTCATTCTGAATCTGAGTTAAATAAAATCTTTGACAACTTCAGTCTCTTCTCTATCTCTCAGATGAGGTCATTTGGCCCTGTTGTGAGGATTTTAACTTTTTTTAAAAAAATGTGGTGATGCAATCCATATTGAAGGCTATAGTCTTTGGCCTTCCCTAGTAAGTGCTTTAAGTCTTCTTAAAGTTCCTCAAGCAAGATTGTGCCATCTACATATGTAATCTGTCGATGAGCCTTCCCTCAATCCTGATGATACATTCTTTTTCTTGCCCAGCTTCTCAGATAGTTTTCTCCATGTACGGATTGAATGGATAAGGAGAAAGGATACAACCCTAACACATACTCTTTGAGATTTTAAATCATCTCTTGTTCCCTTGTTTCGCTGGACATCTGCTTCTTGATTTATGTAGAGATTCTCATCAGCACAATTAAGTGTTTTGAGATTCTTTTCATTCTCAGTGGTATCTACATATTATGATCCACATATTCAAATGCCTTTACATCGTCAATCAGACAGTAAACGTCTTTCTAGTATTCCCTACTTTCTGGTGAAGCCATCTGTCACTCAATACTAGTCTCTGAGAAAGTTGAACTCATAGCAAAATGCATTAATATTGTTATTGTTTTCAAAACTTTTTCTAGCATTTCATTCAGAATTTTGGAAGTGTCCTACTGATCACGGCAGATCCAGACATAATTATCTTATGAGTTTAGAACAATAGTACATAGATGCCTGTGTAAAGTCTATTGATTAACAAGCTGCGAGATTGTTATTGCAGCAACTAAGGATTTATAATAATGTTCCCTGGCATAAAGAACTGAGAACTTACTTAAAAAAAATAGGACACACCATTTGCAAAGAAGCCTTTTAGTGTCCCTCGTAACATACAGCACAGGGTGCACTATCTTCAAGGGATCTGATGGTGAACTCTCCAAAAACACACATAACCTGGTATCTGGCAGACAACCTCATCAGAGCTCTGAACCCTTCCCCACACTCTGTTCCCCTTATCCATCCCCAAATCTTTTCAGCTTCCTGGACCTTTCCCTTCTACCCTTCTCACGCATTACTTTCTCCTCTCTTGCCCCCTTTAACCCTCAACTGCTTTAACCCTCAATAAGATTGACACAGTGACTACATCAATGGGCTTAGTGTATCAGAGATGAAGAGAATGGCACAGGATGGGACAGGGTCAGAAACAACAACTTAGAAACAACAACAACCCCCTTTAACCACCGTTTTGGAAAGACTGGATTCATCCTGAGTTGTTAAAAATGGGGGGTTTTTAGAGTATCAATACTTGTCTTTCTCTCAGAAGACCAGCATCTGAACAAAGCACATCCTTGTCCCACAAGGCAGCTGACCAGTTTTGCTAGCACCATTTGTTGAAGAGTTTATAGTTTGGGGATTAGGGAGTGCTATGCCTCCCACTTAACTTTTGTTTTTCAGACCTTCCACCTGCAGAAAGCTGAAGCAGGATCCACATCTAACACCGTACACAAAAATCAACTCAAGGTGGATCAGAGGCCTGGGAGCCAAGCCCAAACCCATAAAGTTGATTAGAGACACACTGGTATTAAGCTAAGAAGGCCTAGGCTATGGTATAAAGAGACTGTCAAATACAACCCGAAATACATAATCCAAAGAGGATAAAACTGATGAATGGGACCTTCTAAAGAATAAATCTTTGTGCTCATCAAAACCTCTTTCCAACAGGGTGAAAAGAAAACCTACTGACTGAGAACAAACATTCGGCAATACCATTTATGACAAAGGTTTTGTAACAAAAGTTTACAGAACACTCCTGGGGCTCCAGAGGAAAAAGACTGATAATCCAATTACAAAATGGGCAAAGATATAGAAAAACTTTTCACAGAAGACGGCATTCAGATGACCAACAGATACATGAAGGAATGCTCAAAATCACTTGCAATAAGAGAAATGCAAATCAAAACCAAAATGAGATACCATCTTACTCCAGTAGAAGTGGAAAAGTTTGGCAAGGCACCAAGTAATAAATGTTGGATAGGATGTGGAGATAAAGATGGGAACTTTATACATTGTTGAGACTGGTGAGATTGTAAATTGATACAATCCCTCTGGAAGGCACTTTGGCATTTCCTCAAAAAGCTGAACATAGAAATTCCATATGACACAGCAATTCCACTGTTTGGAATATACTCTGAGAAAATGAGAACTAAGGTACAGAGATTGTACACTAATATTCATAGCAGCATTATTCACCATTGCAAGAACATGGAAACAGCCCAAATACCCAACCACAGTGGAATGGCTTGAAAAACTGTGCTACATTCACAAAATGGAATACTATGCAGCACTCAAGAGTAACAATTTCAGTAAATACTATCTAACTTGGGAGAGATTGGGAACTCAGTTTCATAAGGACAAAATTGCATGAGAATATTATTGTAAACATAGAAGGATAACTAGTAAAACATGTATGGGAATTCAAGGAGGGAAGGGATGGGGGCAGAGGGGTGAGGGTAGGCAAGGGAGAAACCATGTGGTCACTATTTGATGGGGGGGAGGCAGGGAAGGGCGGGGAGGTAAAGGGAATGGGAAAGACCCACAGAGACCTGGACAGATGGGGTAATGACGAGCGGAGTTCAATGGGGTTTAACTTCATAAAACACAATTAATGGGAAATATTACATTAAACACAATGTTACTGAAGGATAACACAATGTTTTTGTGTGCAAACCAATATAAAATAAAAATATTAAGTTTAAAAAATATAACCAAGGGGGGGGAAACCCCAAAACAACAGCAGCTGAATCTGTCTTTTTCTGCCTACACTAATTTCAATGCTCAAAGTAAATTCTGTTATATCACAACTTTATCATCATTAAGCTGTTCGTTTTCTTAATCTGTTAGCTGATTTGGTATAGACTTACAAATGTATCTAAAGATGGCTAAACAGGGATTATGTTCCTGATTCTTTGTCTATTTGCATTTGTATCTCAGAAATCCACATTCCGTTAATCAACCCTGACTGGAAATCAAGTTATTGGATTATTAAGATTTTCTCTTAAACCTTCAGGAAAGGCAAATTCCCCAAGGAGCAGGCTGACTGCTGCTCATTTTTTTCATCCCTCCCTTCACCTGACAGGGTCACTAGATTCAGGAGGCTGCTTTATAATTGAGAAAGCTCTTTCATTTTACTCTTTTCCCCCCTCTGTAATCATTCCTGCATAACTAGATAATGAAATGTAGATTTATAGAAAAAATATTAACAGACTGCAGGTATGAGCTCTAAAAAAAGCCAGTGCATTACCATCAAGTCGGAACAAGCTATTAACTGGTCGTCCTGCGTGTTTCCAGAGAATGGAAGTCGCAGGAGACGAATTGCCCATCTTTCTGCCAAGGAGCCGCCAGGAGCTTCAAGCTAGAGAAGCAACGCCTTTGCATTAGCGTCGCCACACCCTACAGACTGCACCACCAGAAGCTGCACCTTTAGGGTACAAATCCCGCAGGGTGGAAGTCCGGGTGAAGTACTCACGCACCACTGGGATCTTCCCAAGTGCACGTTTGACTTATGCAAACCTAGCGTGCTAGAGTCCGTCTGAAACGCCCTAGTTTCACACAGAGCAGCTAGGATCGAGGCTCAAGGAGTCTCACTGCAAACCAGTGTTTCTGCGCAGCCATAGATATACAGATGTGTAAATTTTTTTGCAAGAGAATTAATTCAGTTGAGGACAGAACTGCCCCAAACAGAACCAACAGGCGAGACCTCAGCAGAAGAGCTTCTGTCAGGAACAAGAGGAACTGTCTCTGGGCTCATAGATCACAGAAGCAGCTACACTTCGAAGGACATTCACAATCTATTTCTAATGAGAAATGGATTCCAACTAGAATCAGGGCAGAATTTAAAAAAAAAAAAAAACCCAGCCAGACTCAATGCTATGATGCCAATTCTGCCTCGTGGTGTCTTCCGTAGGTTTTCTGAGGCTGCCCACTGTTGTAAAACAGGACTGACTTTTTATGATTATAACATTGCTGTGGGAACGAGAGGGGAAAAGTGTACTGGGGGCTGCAGGGGGAGTGAAGGGGGAGGGAGTGGAATAAAATACTATTTTTACTGAAAAAAAACACAACAAAAATGGGACTGACGTCAGGGTTGAGAGAAGGCAGAGGAGGAGGAGAGTAATGATGTATACTGTATTGAAACAGATGAGGGAGAGAACTGTTTAAAAGGGACGTATGATTGGGTATTATTGTCATGACAGGAGTTCAGAATGAAGGCTGCACAGTGGAGTGGACTTAGGGGGAGGGATTGCATAACAATCAAAGAGGTTTTTCTTTTACTTTTCAAGGAGAACAGTAAATTGAGGGGGACAGGGTGGGCAGGGAGAAAAGTGCAAGAATGAATGACTAGAAACCCTAAGTCTCTGTAAACTGTCATTAAAATTAATTTTTCTTAAAAATCTTCTTAGCATCTCTCTCCCACAGAGTAGCTGGTGGATTTAGGACCTGCTGCACCACCTCTTGACTGATAACACCATGATAAAGGGGAGAAAGATGAATATTTCAGTGCTTTACCTCTATGTGGGTCCAAAATCAACATCCTTGCAAGCTGTGATCAAGAAATTAAAGGAAACATTGCATTAGACAGATATGCTGCCAAGGACTTAGGTAAAGCACTAACGAGAAATGATGTCACATCCAAGATTAAGATGTGCATGACCCAAACGGTCACATTTTCAGTCACTTTGCATATATGAGAAAGTTGAACTATGAATAAGGAAGAGCAGAGAGGAATATAAGCCTAGAATTGTGCTGGCGGATAACCCCGAGTACACCACAGTCTACCAGAAACACAAACAACGCTGCCCTGAACAAGTGTAGCCAGAGTGCTCCCTAGAAGCAGAAATGGGAAGACTGACTATCTCACGTCCTTTGGGCATGTTTTGTCATCAAGAGAGGCCAATCCATGGAGAATGAGATCATGCTTGGAAAAGTACATGGTAGAAAAAGAGAGGGAAGGCCCTTCAAAGAGTGACTGCAGCCATGTCCGTGTGTCACAGGTACCATGAAGGTCAGCAGGGGTCAGTATGAAGGGCACCTGACTCAATACTGTCCCACAACAGTGCGTTACCAGGGACAGGCAAGCTCACGTCCAAATGGGATTCTGAAGATTGGATGCCCACTGGGAAAGTTATGACAAGGTCTGTGGACCAGATTCCCAGTGGTCAGTTCATTCTTGGTTCATCCCAAAGCCCCAGCTTCCTCAACTCCCCTTCTGAACTCACCTCTCTGCTGGGGCCAAGGGACAGGTGTGTTTGTGGAAGGTAAGTAGATACAGGAGAAAGCATTGGAATGGAGCCGACCTATGTAGTGAAGGATAAGAAGAGAAAGAAACACGCCCAGTGCCAGAAGAAAAGCCGAGGGGAAATTGAGGTAAGAAATCAGTATTTGCATATTCATGAGCGTGGACACAGGGATAGAGCAGCCTCCCCACACCCTGCCTGTCATGTGACCTAGAAAACCCTGAGCTCCTGCTGGGAAAACCATAGGGCAGCTTGGCCAACTTCTCAGTGGGAGACTTTTCTCAAATGGTTCAAGTCCACAAATCCTGGAATTCGGACAACAGGAAGACACTGTCATTTTGGCCACACTGAAACTGAGATGTTCTATCTCTTCTTTTATCTGACCACTACCACTAGCCAAGCCACAGCAGCAAAGGCTGTTCCTTCCCTTGGAAAGCCCCGTGAACTCTTCACTCTAGTCCCGGGAGGGTAGGCATATAGGGAAGACTGGCACCGGAGTCGTTGGTCCATAGACTCTGAGGAATATGGTGACACTCAGGCTCCTGGAAAACTGGAATTTGCATCCCGTCCAGCATGAAAGTGCCCTCGTACCCCAGGGCTATTGTAGTTCAGTGCTTCCAGGGCAATTCTGACTTACTGTTGCCCTGTGAACAACAGACCTTCACTGTGCCCTAGTCTGTGCCATCGTTACAATCTCCATCATGGTTAAGTCCATTTTCATAGTCACTGTGTCCATCCCTCTGGGTGAGGGACTTCTTCTCTTCTCCGACCCTCCAGCTTTCCCACTAAGACGTCTTTTTCTAAGGACTAGACAGCACAATATGTGAGACAAACACAAATATACCTTGAGCGGGTGGATTGCAAACCACTAATAAAGTAACAGGAATTTATAGTGTCACCACACAGCATTGTTAGTCATTAGTTGAAATAAAAGCATTATGCTGAGTGAACTAACTCAGTCCCACAAGGACAAATATTATATAAAACCATTATTGTAGAATAATGATCCAAGAGGGGTTGAGGAGGGTAGAAGCAGAGGGATGAGGATGTGCAGGGGGAGGGGGGAATAATCATGAGGTTGTACAATTTGATGGGTCAGGGGTGAGGGAAATTGCAAGAATCTGTTCTGGAAAGCAACATCTTCAAATTGTGTAAATAAACTAAAATAAAGAAAAAAATTATGTCTAAGACAGTCCCACGAATCTCTCAGAGTTCCTTTAATTCTTTCTCTATTCTGCTCTTCTCTAAGGCACCAGGCAGGATTCATTATGTTTAGATGTCCCTCCTCACGTAGGAGAGTTTTGCTAGTGGAGAAGGTTAAGTGTTGGGCTGATTAAGTGATTGAAAGACTGGCAATGTGAACCCAGCACAGCTCGGAGGGAGAAAGATAAGAAAGTCTCCTCCCGTTAAGATTTATAACCTCAGAAACCAGATGGATTGTCTCCGTGAATCAGAATCAACTTGACAGCTTACCCCGCCCCCAAAAGTGTGAAGGACGCTACTAACAGACACCTCCATGTGTGTGTTCCTCTCTGTGGGAAAGAGGTGTGACATCTGTGCCCACACATATCACAGCTTCAACACCCCACAGGCAGCTGTACCCTGTCACACGGGGTTGATTGAAGTTGAAACTGACTTGATGGCACACAACGACAACAATGCTCGTATGATGTTATTGATGGGCTGTTGTTGGTAGGTGATATCAAGCAGCCTCTGACAGCCACAGAAAACTCTGTTTATGAAACTGAAGCACAGATCCAGGGTCAGGACTTAGACATAACTTTTGCAGGAATACAGTTCACTCCCTAATACACATTCCGGAGAATGCACCACAGGCTGGGTACCCAACCGAGACCGAGTTAGGGCAGATTGTGCATCCGAAGACATTCTTCATTGGGAACTTACTCTTGAGTGTGAGTTCAAATTGTCCTGAGCTGTCTCAGTACGCATGTACATCTCAGTATGCATCTTTACCAAGCTATGATGAGAAATAGAATAGAGGGTGTTTGGGGGTTCGGTGGGAAGTCTGACCATGTACGTAACCTAAATGAAACTCTGTGCTGACCCACTTCAAAGACAGGTAGTCACTGAGAGCAGGGGCACTGGAGCCAGGCTCCTTGGTAGACCTCGTATCATTCATAAAGAGCCAATCAGGCCAACGGTGAGTCATGGCACTTCTTCAGGTCTCAGTTCTATAAAGCTGAATAACAGTATTTGTCCCATAAAGATGACATTCAGTGAGCACACACACAGAGCTTAGAGGCGTCAGTTCTGTCCTCATCACTGTCATAGTCACCGCTATCATCATCATGGTCGTGAACAGCTGAAATGCTGCCAGTGTAACACATTACCCGCCACTGACCTCCTGAGAAACTGCAGGAGCAAGAAAGGTGCAGGCACACACCAGCCTTGTGCTGCAGGAAGCAGCTTACTACTCGGAAGGACCTAGCTGCTGGTCACTTAAACCAACGGCTACACGCCCTTGATAAACCATGGGAAGAGTTGATAGAGATTTGTCTGATTTCCATTCTTTAATTTATAAATGCTTATTTGAATCATTATTTGTTAACCAACTTGGCCACAAACTGTCATGGTTGTTAGATGCTGTCAAGGTAGTTTCTACTCAGAGAGACCTTATGAGATATCAAGGTAGTTCCTACTCAGAGGGACCTTATGAGATAGAGTAAACTGCCTTGTGGGCCCAACATCATAATATTTTCAATGTATTTTTCATTGGTTTGCATATAATCATTCACGCACATTTGTGTTTTATACAATCATTCATATACTTTTTATTTTACAAAATTAATTACTATTGATCTATGCCTACTGTTATCCCATCATTTCAAGTCTCCATCAAATAGTCCCTATTCCTTCCCTCTCCGCCATCCACTAACCTCTGTTATCCTCTTGGTTTTCCCTCTTCCCCTTTTCCCATCCTCTTTGTCCTTTCCCCTCCCCCTTCTGAACATTTATGTGCATCTTGCTCAGTTATCCTCCTATATTAACAATAATGGTCTTATGCAGTATTTGTCCTTATGAGACTGAGTTAGTTCACTCAGCAAAATGCTCTCCAGTCTCTCCCATATTATAAAGCATTTTATGAAATCATGTTCCTTAGTACTGCATGGTATTCCATTGTGGGAATGTACAACAATTTCTCAATCCATTTGTTTGTTGATGGGCACTTGAGCTGTTTCCATTCTCTTGCTGTTGCGAATAACCCTGCTATGATGATAAGTGTGCATATCTCTGTTCGCAGCTCAGTTCTGATTTCCTTGGGGTATATTCTTAGCAGTGGAATATGGGGGTTTTATGTTCAGCTTTTTGAGGGAACACCAACCTTTCCCCCGGAGTGGCTGTGCCATTTTACAAGCCCCTAGCATGAGCATTCCCTCTCCACATCCTCTCCAGCACTTACTGCCTGCTGTCCTGTTAACCCTTGCCTCTGCTATTGAGGTGAGATGCTTTTCAGATTATTTGCTTCTCTCTGATTGTCAGTGCTTTTGATCTTTCTTTGTGTGCCTGTTGGTCATCTGAATCTCCTCCTTTGTGAAGAGTCTTTTTATGTCATTTTCTCATCTTGTGCATAATCAGACTTTCTCTGAGAGACCCTGTAGCCCTCTGTCCACTTTAGTTATGAGCCTTGTCTGAAATATTCTCTCCAAACGTTTTTAACCATCTATAGGCTTTCTTTTCATTCTTTGGGAAAAGTTTTGGATGCACACAGAAATTTGATTTTTAGAAGGCCTCATTCGACGATTTATCTTCTCCTGGTTCTGAATCGTTGATTCTATTTGCAACCTTATTTTATGGTATAGGCTAGGGCTTCTAAGTTTAGTTTCCTCCTGTCTCTCAAATTCTTATGGTTTGGTCTTGAGTTTTTGTGTGGGGTGTGAGGTGTGGATCCTGTTTCTGTTTTCCGCAGGTAGATGTTCAGTTTTGTCAGCACCATTTCCCCATTTGGTAGGTTTTATTTCTTTGTCAAATGCCAGCTGACCGCAGGTAGGTGAGAGGATTTCTGAGTTCTCAATTCGGCGGTCTTCCATCCTATTGGTCTGTGTGTCTGTCATTGTATCTATACCAAGCTGTTGTGGCGGCTGTACCAGCCTATAATCTCTATGGAAGCAAACTTCCACATCTTTCTCCCTCAGCACAGTGGGTAGATTTGAACTGCTTAACTTCCATTAATGTGCCTCCAGGGTTCCTTCATTCATTGTCGTTGCTCTTGGATCCCAACTCTTAGTGGCCCTGAGGCCCAAGAGAATGAAGCAGCCCTACCCATTTACATCCCATCAGCACACGCTCCGCTGCGCTTAACCCCATTGCTGCAGTCACTGTGTCCCGCCGTCTCATTGGGGGTCCTCCTCTTTTTGGCCGAGTCTCTACTTTCACAAGCAGGAGGTCCTTCTCCAGGCCTGGTCTCTCTTGATAACATCGTACCTGAGGCAAGTCTACCACCCTCATTCCTGAGGAGCATTCTGATGGTGCCTCTTCCAGGACTGATCTGAAGGGAGAAAGCTGACTCTTGGGTTTTCTCTCCATATCTGTGATTTCTACCCAAACTCAGCCTGAGCCCGACACCCTGCCTGAAAAGCCCTCCACAGAACTTCCCACGAGAACATTCTCTGAGCAAATGTGATTCCAATCGCATCACCCTTTCACTCACATTCACTTCTTTGGAGCCTCTTTTGCCCTGGTTTGTAAAATAAAATTTCATTCTGAAAACGTTGCAAATTCAGCATATTCTTCCTATTGCAATATCCCCTTCTCCCTAATGCAAACATCATCTCTCCCTCTTGCAGTAACTCCATCCCCCCTTTCTAATAATCTTTTAGAATGATGTCTCTTCATCCTTAAATTCATGTTTATTTAAAAAGAAAAAAAAATTAAAAAAATAAATTCATGTTTATTTATATTTTACATTGTCCTTTTCAGTTCCTTTGTGTGAAGAATACACAAGTATGGGGATAGTGGTTTTCTAAAGGATATCTCTAGCGTGCACGTGTTCCTCATAAAAGAAACAACTACCTGGACCATTGACCACGGATAGCACTTAATCTTAAGCATTTAAAGGAAAGGGTCTGGTGAACTGTCCCTTAAGTGAGGTTTGGCCAAGTTTGTCACCATCCAGAGGTTTCATTAAGTCACATGGTTAGCCATGGACAGAGCTTGCTTGTGTTTACTTTGTTCGCTGGACACTCTGTCCTAGTCAGGGATTGCAGATCAGAAAGAGGCTAAGTCCTGTGAGAGGCTTCTATAGGGCTGAGCGAGAGACAGAGGCCAGCCATCCCTGGAAGCAGTAGTCTCTGATATGGTGAAAACTCTTGAAACTGTTCACTATAGAGTAATAAATAAGCACAAGTAAGTTTATGCTTACCTCATTTGTTGGGTCATCCACCTGTCTGTAACAATCATCAACCCTTATACACCAAGGATCTGTGTGAATTGTTCTCTTGTGCTTCTGACTCCAGATAGTAAGCACAGTTGGAACTTGAAAAATATTATTTATTTAGCAGATAGATTAAAGAATTATGGGGAAAGAACACATCCCTGATGCACCCCTTTCCTGATTTGAAGCCACACAATATCCTTGTTGGAGTTAGTACAGGTTCCTAATGAGAACCATTAGTCTTCACAGTGTTGCTACACTTTGTTAGAATATGCACAGCCAAATACTACTGCAGTCAATAAAACAAATATGACTATCTTTCTGGTATTCTCTGCTATTAACCAGGATCTGTAATGACATCAGCAATGTTATCCCTCATTCCAGTCTTTTCTGAATCCAGACTGAATTTCTGGAAGTTTCCTATCAATGCAATTCTTTTTACTTTCAGAAAAATTTTATTTGCTTATTATATTAATGACACTGAATGCCTGAATTCTGTTGGATGACCTTTCTTCGGAATGGGTTGTTGTTGTTGTTGTTGTTCTAAGGTGTTTTTCAGTTGAGTATGACCCATAGCAACCTTATGAACAGAAGATCTGAACCCTGTCCTATCCTGTGCCATCCTCACACTTCGTGATGCTGCAGTTACTGTGCCAATTCACCTGGTCAAGGGTCTTCCTCTCCTTCACTTCCTCTCCTCTACCTGTCTGAGCATCATGTCTCTCTCCAAGGATTAGGCCCTCCTAGAAACATGCCCAAAGTATGTGAGGTGAGGCCTCACAATCTTCACCTCCAAAGAGCACTCTGGGTGCACCCTCTCAAAGACACGTTTGTTTTTCAGCAGTCCATGGGATGTTTCCTGTTCTTCTCCAACACCACAGCTCAAAGGTACCAGGTTTTCTTCTGTCATCCTTATTTATTGTCCAGTTCTCAGATGCACAAAAAGTGATTGGAAAGACCATGGCCTGAATCAGATACGCCTACGTCCTCAAACTGACATCATTACTCCTCAATAATTTGAGAAACCCATAACTACAGACTTTCCAAGAACAGTATGTCTCATGATTTCCTGACTGTTGGCACCAAAGGTAATAACTGTGGATCCAAGTAAGATGAAGTTCTTGATAGTTTCAATCTTTTCTCCATCTGTGATAATGTTGTTGTCTGCAGATCCAGTGGTAAGAATTTTCGTTTTCTTGATACTAAGATTGAATTGGAATGGGTGTGCACATCAATGGAGAAAGGACAAAAGTCACTCAACTGTCGAGGACTTTCATTCATAGGATGGCTACAAGTCACCTACGACTCGTCAGCACTGAACAACAACAACAAGCATATCAATCTTTTTTCCCATTACATGTTCAGATAGCTGTTTTTCAAATTTTTTGGTATGGATAAGTAAATGTTTCTAGGACTGTATCCATTTTTTGAAATGCCTCAATTAGTATTCCATCCATTTCTGGGACTATTTTCATCAATGTCGTCAGCGTAGTTTGAACGTCTTTATTTAGTATCATTGATTCTTTTGATTATATGTTGTTGTTGATGCTGGCAAGTTGAGCACGGCTCATAGTGATCCTATGAAGAAAAAACCTGAAACCTTTCTGTAACTACTGTCATTTCTCAAAGTTCATAGAGTTTCCAGGGATATGTTGTTTAGGATGTGGCAGCCACTCCTGCTTCCAAATACTATATCTCTTATAATGGTCGACCAATTCTTTTTGTGACTTTCCCATAGGTGTTTCCTAGATTATTCAATATTTTGTCCATAGAGTCCTTTACTTGTGCAATTTAGAACTGGAATTTGTTCTTCTGTTTGAGAAATGGTAATTGTGATCTTCCTTTTTTAGTTTCCAAGTGCAAGTCTTTGCACATTTTGTTCTAATACTTTATTTTCTTAAGCTACCCTTTGAAATCCTCTATTTAACTTTTTTCCTTTCTCACATCCTGCATTTACTTTATCCACTCGACATTCAAAAGCAAGTTTCAGAATGTCTTCTGATATTTGCACTGGTGTTTTCTTTCTTTTCTGTTTTTAATGACCTGTTGCCCTTTATCATGTATCAAGTTCTTGATATCATCCCACAGCTGGTTTGGTCTTTGATTACTAGTATTCAATATGTCAAATCTGTTCTTAAAATGATTTCTAAATCTATATAGGACATACTCATGGTCCTTTAACTCTCATGACTTGTTTTATTATTTTTTCATCTTCATCTTCAATTTGCATGGTATTTTCCTGCCTGTCTCTGACTTTTTTTTTCTGAAACAGATAAAGTCAGTTTGGTCCCTATATTCCATCTGGTAAGACCCATACAATTGTTCTTTACTTTGCTGAGAAAACAATATTTGCAATGATTAGTCATTGGCCTTGAACAATCTAATCACGTGGTACCTAACATTGCTTCTGTCACTGAGGCCCTAGTTTCCAGCCAGCCATCTTTCATCATCGAGTCCATCTCTCAGGTTGCAATTCAACAACAATTTTCCAGAGCAACTTGTTGCATTTTTTATCAATTTCTGACTGAAGAATGGTCATTAAAATCTTCAATATTCTTATCGTTGGTACCATTGACTGGTGTGTTAATTGAGAAAATAATAGTCTTACCAAGTAGTCTCCCTTCTCTATTACTAACAAGCTACGTTCTTTAACAGACTTTGAAATCTTCTTTATGCCAATGAATGTCACAGCACTGCTCTTCAATTTCCCATTCCTGGCACAGGAGACGAGCTGACTGGCTAGTACCAACCCGTTTCAGCTGGCTGAAGCCTAGGATAGCCGTCTTTACGTGTTCTGGCTCACATGACAACCTCCCACTGCCTTTGGGAGCTCCGGTGGCACAATCTACAGGGAGTCGTGCTGCTAATCCAAGGGGTGACGTGACCTCTCTGGGTTAGAATCCATCAGCAGCCCCACAGGGGCAAGAGGGGCCCTCACTTTGTGCACGCTTTAGAGACTCCCAAACACCTGCTGGATGGTCAGCTATGAGTGCGTTCTGACTTGATGGCAATGAGCTTAACTGAGTCTAGTCTTCTTAAATTCAAACTTCATACATGACAAATTCCCACTATTAAAGGATGCTTGCATCTGTTGCCTCTCATTTTGAGTCATGTCACATCATCACAGGAGCGCCCTATAAATTGTACTCCATCCACACAATCAATTAAGGTTGGTTGTACTTTAAGAGAAGGTAGTCAGAGCACTCCTTGGAAGTCAGCACGGCAAAGCTTCCTCTCTCATACTTTGTACATGTTGCTGCTGCTTTTGTTGTTGTTAGGCGACATCAAATTGATTACAACTCATGGTGACTGTATGAACTACTGATCTGAACACTGTCCTATCCTGTACTTCCTTACAATCTCTAACACACCTAAGCCCACTGCCACAGTCATCGTGTCAACCCAACTGGTCAAGGGTTTTCCTCTCTTTCACCACCCTTCTACCTTCCCAAGCTTGATGTTCCTCACCAGGGAATAACCTCTCCTAGAAACATGCTCAATATATGAGACAAAGCTTTGTTATCTTTGCATCCAAGGAGCACTCTGGCTGCACCTTTCCGAAGACATATCAGTTTGTTATTTTGGAAAGCCATAAGATTTTCAGTATTCGTCTCCAACTAGAGAGGTGGTTTCTTTGAAAGAGATGTCATGCTTGGAAAGGTAGAGGGTCAAAAAAGGAACAGAAGACCTCCAACAAGAAGAATTGACACAGTAACTGCAGCAATGGGCTCAAATATATCTGAGATGGTGGTGATGGCACAGAATCGGACAGAAATCGGGTCTATTGCTCACACATTTGCTATGAGTTGTACTTGACTCCATGACACCTAACAACAACTAACTACTTTGAGGCTTGGATCAAGTGCACCTCAGTCTTTAAAGTGACATCTTTGTTCTTTAGCACTTTGGAGTCCTTGACATCAACAAAACAAGTAATCCAAACCATAGTATTTTCTGTTGCTTGCTATGCATCTGAAAGTTGGACCACGAAGAAGGGCGACAGAAGAAGAATGGATACATTTGAGTCGTGGTGCTGGAAGAGAGTACTGACTATCCCAGTGAGTTGCCCAAAGAACAAACTCTCCTATCCTGGAGGAAAGGCAACCAGAGAGCTGCTCGGAGGCAAAGATAAGGAGACTCCATCTCACACACATTGGACATGTTGCCAGAAGGGGCCAGTTCTTAAAAAAAGACATCGTTCCAGGAATGGTGGAGCATCAGAGAAGGAGAAGAAAACCCTCGACAAGATGGACTGACACAGTGACAATAGCAACGGGCTCAAGCATGTCGGAGATCGGGAGGCTGGCACAGGACAGGGCAGCATGCAGATCACAGAGTCAGTGTGAGGCGTAGTTGATGAGAAGGCGCCTAACACCCACCACCACTGCGAGGAGGTAGACCTCCCCAGCTGTATTTTGAGAGCCTCATCTTCTGACATCATATCCGATGCGTCTCACTGCTAGTTGAACGGTTGTCAGCTTGAAACCACCAGTCACTCGGCGGGAGAAAGCTGGACCGACTCCCTCAGGTAAAGCTGCAACCCCAGAACATGACGGAGGGTCATTATGGGTCAGAACTGGCTGACTGGCATTGGGTTTGGAATTTGGCCCAATCTGAGGGCTTCAAAGGACTGTGCCTTCATAGACAATTTCAGCTGCTATTGGTAAGATTTGAAATGGCTGTTTTAGAATGCTGATGGCTTAGTGGCAAGGAATTGCATTGCCAACACAAAGGTGTATGTTTCAAATCCACCATCTGCTCCATGGAAGAAAGATAGGCAATCTCTTCCCATGTGGTTTACTGCCTTTGAAAACCCATTAGAGGGACAGCTAAGTTGATGGTTGTTTATTCGGGGCTTTTTTCCATTCCATATGAAAAATGGGCACAGGATATGAACAGGCACTTCACCGAAGACGACATTCAGATGGCTAACAAACACATGAAGAAATGCTCAAA
>NW_006399814.1:5494289-5540245 GCF_000299155.1 Elephantulus edwardii
TTATAGAAATAAAAATAAAAATTTTTTTAAAACTGTAAAATAAAAAAAAAGTTGATCGTTGTTGTTGTTGTTGTTGTTGTAAAGTGCCATAGAGTCATAAATGACTCATAGCAACTCTATGAACGAAAGACCTGAGTACTGTTCAGAGTTTCCAGAAGCAAGCCATTTCGGAAGTGGATGCCACTCCTGCTTCCAAGCTTGTTTTAATCAGAGAGCTCCACCAAAATCTGTCCACCATGGGAAACCATTATCACATTTGACACATCAGTGTCACAGTGTTTAGTATCACAGCAACCATGAGTTACCTCTGTACAGCAATGCACAGTCCACCTATACCACCTAGAAGAAGGTTTGACGGAAGAACAATTTAAACCAGGCCTGAGGGCTGCAGATTAACATGACCTACCTTCGGCTTGGTTACATAACTTTCTGTCCACTTGGCCAATGTAGCTCTATGTTGTCATTGTTATGGTTGATGGTAAACAACAACAATTTTCAAAGTTGCATATTAGCTCCTTCTTTTTCATAGGTCCCCATCTTCATTTGGAACCCTGCCCATCATGGGTGGCCCTACTGGTATTTGAAACACCAACAGCATAGCTTCCAACATCGCAGCAATGGGCAAGCTTCCATGAGAAGACAAACTGACAGACACTATAAAGCCTGATGTACAAGATCCAAAATCCCTCAACCTTTGGTTTATAACCAGCAAGGACACCAGAACATCTCCCAAGTGCATTGTCTCTGGGCATCAAATAGTGTTCCTGTTGTGAGGTGTCCAGGTGAAAGTCGGCACCAACTGACAGCGACAAGAAGGCCCACAGCAGACGGAATCCCCCCGTGACCACGTGCCACACTAGCCATTGCCTGCGGAGACCCTCATGGTGGACACTGTCCATCAGATTCACTGACAGCCCTTTTCCCTGACCGTCTCCTTCACCAGCACGATGTCCTACGGAGACTCACCCTTCCTAAAATCATATCCAAATAAGTGAAATGCTCACTTCTGCCGAGAATGCTAGTGTCTCCTCTTGCAGAGTGGATCTGTTTGTTCTTGTGCCATTTTATACTCACCACTCTTCATCAACATCCTAATTCAAAGGACCTCTTCCTTATTTGTTTTCCAACTTTCACTTGCATATGAGGCAATTAAAAATGTTTTGTTTTTGACCAACCTCTCCTTGTTGTTGTGGTTTTTTTGTTTATTTTGTTTTGTTTAATTTTAATGAAAGTTTACAGAGACTTAAGGTTTCCAGTCATTCATTGTTGCTCTTTTCTCCCTGACTACCCTGTCCCACCCCAATTCACTCTTCTCATTGGAAAGTAAAAGAAAAACTCTTTCATTGTTATGCAATCCCTCCCCTCCTCAAGTCTACTCCACTGTGCAGCCTTCACTCTGGACTTCTGTCATGACAATAATACCCAAACATATATCGCTTTTAAACAGTTCTCTCCCTCATCTGTTTCAATGCAGCATACATCACTCTCTCCTCAGTCTTTTAAGTGACTTCCTTTAGCACTCCAAAGAGGTCTTTGGTAGCAGGTTTGTGCATAGCAATGCATTTTTTTTTGCATTTTTTTAATTGATGCTTTCCTGGTTATTGATAGTGAATTCAAGAAAAATGAAATTCTTCACAATTCAAATCTTTTCTCCATGTGTAATTACCTCGCTTACTGATCCACTTGTGAGGACCTTTGCTCAATGTCGAGGTGTGATACGCACTGAAAGTCCTAGTCTTTGAGCTTCTGGTCTTCATTCTTCTGAAGCAAAGTTGTTTTCATGCGAATGTTCCATGTAGTTCACTCTCTTCCTCCAATCCTGCTACCACACTCTCCTTCTCATAGTTTAGCTGAACTACTTTCCCAGAACAGGGATTGAATAGATGTAGTGAGAGGCAAAATCCTGAAGCAGATCTTTTTTTATTTTAAACCACATTGTATCCCCTTTGTCTTACGTACTTTGGACTTGCTTTCAAGGAGGGATCAGTCCTTGGAGAAGGATGTCATGCTTGGGAGGGTGGAGGGACAGCGCAGGAGAGGAAGACCCTAGATGAAGTGGATTGATTCAGTGACTGGGGTAATGGGGGTGGGTGTGTTGGAGATGGTGAGATTGGCACAGGACAGAGCAGGGTTTAGGGCTGTTGTCCATAGGGTCGCTGTGAATTGTAGGCAACTCAATGGCACACATCCCCTCTTTTGTTCAAGCAACTGCCTCTTCATCTATGTATATGTTGTACATGAGCAAATTAAATGTTCCTGGATTCTCACTTTCCCTGCCATTTCCCATAAGTTGATGTGATCCACACAATCAAATGTCTTTGCATAGTTAAAAAAAAAAAGTCAAGATCTTTATGGTATCATTTGCTTTTAGGAAAGATCTTTGAATTTAGCTACAATATCACTCATTCCGTGACTTGTTTTAGGTCCAGTTTGAGTTTCTGGCACTAAATGAAGTGAAGACGAAATTTGAGATCAATAGGACTTTGTTCAATTTAAGCATCATTTTTCTTTTTTTGCCTGTGTGTTAACAAAATGCTTCTCTTTTTCCCTTGTTATGTAAAATGTTCATTTTCTCATGTCACATTTAATGTGCTGTTTACAATTGTTTACAAATAAATGAGCTGTTCCTTCAAAGGAGCAAACATCCTTTGCACGTCATCACCTTTTGCTTTGATCCTCTGTCCTCTGGTCCTCGTGCGAACCCTCCTCCAGGCGTCCTCATCTGCCCTCCTCACCTTCCTCGCACCCACCTGCTTCATTGTCTCTTTTACCTCTCCCACCTCTTCCTTTTCTATCAAACACAAGGGCGAGCAGCCTCTGGGGGAGTTTATTCACACTCACAGTTGACTGCTGGGTAGTTGTTACCCTCATTGTCGTAAATGAAGCCCATTTAACCAGAGATGCCCTGCACATTGTTGAGATTAGCCAAGAGCAGCACCAAGACCCCCCAGGGAGTTGTCCTAGTCTCTCAGGGACAGGAGAAGGGGCGCCTGCCTCTCCCACTGCTGTGTCCACGCCGGCAGCGAGAACTAAGCTCAGAAGGCTGCACCATCTCATGGTCCTGCGGGAACACCACCCTCACGGGTCCAGTGCATGTGGCCCACCCTCAGTGACAGCAGAGTCAGGCTGAGGATGTGGGGTGACTCCCCTCTGGGACCTGTGTGTCTACTGTTGAGGTGCAGGGGTATGGGCTGAGCACATCCATCATCATCAGCTGCTCCCCGCTGGGCACCTTTTAAAACGCCCTCACAAACACAAAATGCACCAGAAGGTGGCAAAAAACAAAAACACAGCTCAGACGATCGCTTTAGAAACTCAACCTGCTTTTTCTTCTCCAAGCAGAAGTCTGTCCACACTTGAGCGCCTTTACAGCCTTTATTAAGAGCAGCGAGAACTCAGTCTATTTGATTTATAATTGAAAATCATAAACTATAGCGTTCACCTGCTGTTTCCATGCACTGGTGAAATGATACAAGGCTATTTCATCACTCAGCCTCGTAATTGGCACCAACCGGCATCAGTATGCGGCGGGGCGCTCCCAGAGGCCCACTAACAAGTTGATACAACCGCACAGGCTGGAGAGCAGGGATTTAGCAAAAATATTATTTCGCGCTGATTTGTTCTCTAACTCTTGCTCTGTGAAGAATTGCTGAGATGCACCCGATCCCTTCATTAGCAGGTTGTGGAGGTGGAGCGGGCCCGGGTCTGTGGTTGCCAGGTGTCTCTCAAACAGCCCGGGCCATGGCAGCGTTGGGTCGGCAGGAAGGCCTGCCCGAGTCGGTGCCACCCCAGTGCCTGCTGCGCTCAGGCCACTGCTGCGGTCACTGGACTACTCCTGTGAGGGTTCTCTGACTCTGCCCACCCCCCACCTTCCCGAGGAGAAAGTCTCTTCCCAAGCACCGGCCCCACCTGATTGCAAGTTCAAGGTCCATGAGGAGAAGGCTCGTCATTCCTGCTTCAAGGAGCAGCTGGCTGTGCTTATCTCGAGACAGATTTGTTTGCCCTTCTGGTCGTCCATAGTATGTTCAATATTTTCTCCAAATAAAGCCGTTGACAAATTAAACCTCTCTATCCATCATGATGTTGCTTCTCGGTCCAGATGTCAGAACTTGCCTTTCCTTTGTGTTGAAGAAGTGTAATCCAGGCGCAGAGCCTTTGATCTTTGGGGCTTCAAATCTTCTTCACTGTCTGAATCAAGGTTTTTCTGGTACAAGCATGGCTAGTATGAACATACTCCCAAGTCCTCCTTCACGGGACTGATTTCCCAATTGGGAGCCCAGAAGAATCGGCCTGTGGTCATTCTCTGACCCTGAGTACATCCCAGAATGCATTGTGCAGGGCCTCATGTAGCACCAGGACCAGCCTGCAGTGGAGCCAACAGGGCAGATACAAGCAGAGAAGGCGTTGTTTCAATCCTCCAAATGTTCTCTGGTAGATCCTGGGGCACCTCCAGCTCCAGGAAGGCTGGTCTTCAGCTGAGCTTCCTTCTACCTCATCGGGCCGAGGCTTAGAGATGCTGAGATACTGACCCAGGAAGTGGAAAGCGTGACTATCCAGAAAAAGATAAAATCTAATCCCTATATATTTAAACCAGGAAGCAGTGGTCAGAACTGAGCAGGGAAACACTGCATGATTCAGGATCAGGAAAGGTGTGCGTCAGAAATGCATGCCAACTCCATACCTTTCCAATCTATATGCAGAACAGATCATTTTGGAGGCTGGGCTTTATGAGGAGAAATGTGACATCAGGATTGGAGGAAGACTCCTCAACAACCTTTGTTATGCATATGATACAACCTTACTTGCCAAAACTGAGGAGGTCATGAGGCATTTGCTGCAGGTCAAGGACTATAGTCTTCAACATAGATTGAAGCCCAACATCAAGAAAACGAAGATTCTCACCACTGGGCCAATTGGCAGCTTCATGATAGATGAAGAGATTGAGATTGTTAACAACTGCAGCTCGCTTTGTTCCACAGTTAACACTCTTGGCACCAGCAGTCAGGAAATCTAAAGATGAGTTGCACTGGCAAAGTCTGCTGTCAGAGACCTCTCTAGAGTACTGAAGGGCAATAATGTCACTCTGGAGACTCAGGTTCACCTGATCCATGCCATGATCTTTGCAATTACTTGCTATGTGCCAGAGAGCTGGACAATAGCTAAGGATGATAGATGACTTGATGCCTTTGAGTTGTGGTGTTGGAGAAGAGTGTTGAACAGCACACAATGGCCTGCCAGGAGGACAAACAAGTCTGTCCTGGAGTCGGTGAAACCAAGCTGCTTCCTGGAGGCAAGGATTTTGAAGCCCTGTCTCACACACTTAGGGCACGTGGTCAGGAGGGACCAGGCCTTGGAGAGGGACATCACGCTTAGAAGGAGGAACAGCACAGACGAGAAAGACCCAGGATGAGATGGATTGACTGGTGACTGGAGAAATGGGACTAGGTCTGTTGGAGACGATGAGATTGGCTCAGGACAGGGCAGGGTTCAGCAGGTTTATATGAGCCACAGGTAACATATCGCACATGAGCTCTGGCGGCCTACTGGTGAGAAGTTATGTCGCCCACCACGAGGCACATATTTTGAATCCACCAGCTGCTCCACAGAGGAAAATAGACCATTTCTCTCCGGGTGACTTAAAGCTTCTGCAAACCTGCCAGAGGGCCAGCTGTGAGCTGGTTCCAAGTTGCTGGCTTATGGCAAACGTCATCACACGCAGAGGGAGTTCGGGTGGAGTCGCCCGTGTAAGATCGGGGTGCTAATCCCGAGGCAGCATTCTGCCCGAGCCCCAAACCCACCAGCTTCTCCACTGGAGGAACAATCACCCCACAATCTCGTCCCACGTGATTCACAACCTCTGAGCACCCACTGGGTTGACTCCAACTCAACGGCAGCAAGACTGCATACATTATGCAAGAACACTTCATTCAGATAGATCGAGGATTGAAAGGTCGACACCAGAGGCTCAGGTGGTCAGCATGAGATACAGTGGGCTCCTCTGAGAACCCGGAGTGAAGAACGACTCCTCATAAGATGTTAAGAGCTTTGTCTACAGAAGGAAAGGTTGCTATATATGAAGATTCCGTGAAAGAAAGTGAAAAGGAGATTTTCAAATTAGGAGATATTTCTAATATGCAAAATCTACAGAAAATTTGTGTGAGGTGTGTGCATGGAACGGCCTGCCATCAAGTTGTTCCTGACTAACAGCGATTCTGCAGGGGAGACCAGAGCTGCCCGAGAGAGCTTCCCAGGCTATGGGCTTTCCCGAAGCAGATGGCCTCACCTCTCTCCCTCCATGTGTCTGGTGGGTTTGAGCCGTGAGTCTTGGGAACAGCTTTAACCACTGTACTACCAGTGACCAATCAGTGACCTTTCATCTGCGATGTGGTCATTGTCAAGGGTCACTGAGTTGCCTTTAACTCAGAGTGACTCTGTGTTCAACAGAAGGAGCCACTGGCGAGCACCACCCCTCCCTCACAACGCCGGCTGTGCAAAGCCCATCATTACGGGGACTATGTCAAGGCATATCGGGCAGGCTCTCCCTCTCCTCCACTGAACCTCTGCTTTTGCAAGCATGACATCCTTCCTCAAGGACCAGGTCTTCCTGATAGCAGGCCCAAAGTCTGGGAGACCAAGTTTTCAGAGCCAGAAATTCAACTCGTGAGAATTACATAAGAGGACCTGTATTAGGACTCAGTGCCTTACAAAGAGAACCTGGGTTAGGACACAATTGGGAGACATGCACGGGTCCTGGGCTCAGAGGAAGTAGACAGGGAACCCCGATACTCTCAGCTCATGGTTGACTTGTGACTCAAGGGTCACTAGCAGGGAGTTGGGACTATCCTCGATGCATTAAAAGGAGTTTATAAGAGGTTGAGTGGTATAGATGGTAAATATACTCAGCTCTTACCAAAATCTAAGGATTCTAATCCACCCAGGGATATTTCAGAGGAGAGGTCTGCCAATCTATGTAGTAGTTGTAATTCTTTGATTTATTTTATTACAGGAGAATGTAAGGAGCCTTATTAATAGAGCACTTAACCAAAGGGTGGTAGTTCAAACCCACCAGGTATTCCAGGGAAAATAAATGAAGCTGTTTGCTGCAGGGACTCCAGCTTTAGGGACTGGGAGCAAAGCCGCTCTGCCCTCCAGGGTCTCTGGGAGTCATGATTGGCTCCAGGACAAAGGGCTTTGTCATTTAGAACAGGAAACATCCTTTTTGTGTGCCTGTTTCATCCACATATCTTCTTTGATGGCCTATCTGTATAAATTATATGCCCATTATGGGGGGGGGGGGGTACATTGGGTTTTGTTTCTATTTGGTTTCTGAGAGTTTTCTATAAATTCTGGAAATAAATCTTTTCTCTCATATGTGTTTTGCAAATATTTTCTCCCAATTTGTAGTTTCTATTTCCTCCTCTTAACAAGGTCTTTTACACAGTGATAATTTTTTCTTCTATTATTTTATTTACAAAATTCAAATACAAATTTGAACAAATTCTTTCAATTTCCCTCACCCCTCCCCCATCAAAACCCAATGATTAATCCCCCCTCCCCCCTGCACATCCACATCCCTCTGCTTCCAGCCTCTCCCACCCCTCCTGGATCCTTATGTAGAATGAGCGTAAAGATAATTTCTTTTAACTTTGATGAAGTCTTCCTTATATTTGTTTTATTTTATGGTTTTTGATTTTCATATCATAGCTGAGAATTATTTGTCTAAAATGGCATGGATATTTAATTCTATTTTTTATTTTAAAAAATAATGTGTAGTAAAATTGTTCTTTTGTTGTTGTGGGGTGATGGTATGAAGGGGAAGAGCTGCTTAGAAATTTGGGGTAACCACACTGAATACTGTCAGCTAAAGACTTTTTCACATGCTTATGACACAGTGCAATATGACAGGAATTTTTCTTTAGTCAGTAGAAAGAGAAATGATACTACGAGGTATTATGTGCAGATAAGAAGCAGGAATTTTATGTTTTATAATTTAAAAAAGTTTGACTTCAAGAATTAGCATGCAGTAAAATTGATCTACTCTGGTATACAGTTTTATGAGATTTAACACCTGTATAGATTTACATAAACATCCAGCAAGGTGAGAAAGAGTTCATCGGGCCATTAAAAGCAGCATCTCTGTCACCTTCTTGTCACCCCCCCCCCCCCACTACCTCTGACAATCAGGGACTGGTTCTCTGCAGTTCTGGTTTTGTCTTTCCAAAAGGTCATAGAGACAGAATAGCAGTCAGTGCCTCTTCCACCCAGCAGGGCCTCTCTCAGGTCCACCCACCCTATTCTTTATATTAGTGCTCATTCACTCACCATTGCTGAACATTAGATCAGTCAATGAATGCATCACTGTGGGTTTATTCATTTGCCAGTAAAAACCCCCATGGGCCTTTGTACTTTTTCACAATTGTGAACAGTTGTAAACAGCTGTGCTCTGTGAAGTTGAATGCCTCTGCAGGAAATACCCAGGAAAAGGATTGCTAGTGCCTAAGGCCCATGGAGGGAGCTCTGGTGGCCTAGAGGTAAGATGCTGAGTTGCAGTCAGTCCAAAGGCACACAGTTTGAATCCACCAGCTGCTTCACTGGAAAAGGATAGGAAATCTCCTCCTGGTTGATTTTACTGCTTCTGAAAACCTGCTGAAGGGTTAACGATGGGCCAGCCCCAGGTCAGCACAGCAACAACATAGGTCATGTGTGTCTAACGTTGTGAGGGGCAATCACAGGATCGCCGCCCCCCCAGCAATCCCTTCCAGGACCTTACGTGAGTCCTCGTGGCCCAAAGTCCTCCATGCTTACACTTGGGGTGGTCAGGTTACTCACAACTTAACAACTACGATTTACATCATTGTATCTGATGGGAGCTTTAATCTATACCTCTCTAGTTGTCTAGTCTTAAGATGATCTTGACATTGAGATGCAATAGAGTCAAGATCGTATCTTGGTTCTCATGAGCTTATTTTCATTTTCTTTAGCCTCAATTTGAAATTGTACGTGAATAGTTGATGGTCTGACCCACAGTCTGCCCCTGGTGTAGTTGGGTTTTGGAGTTTTAAAAAAATTTTTATTATTAATTTTAATAAAAAATTTACAGAGATTTTGGATTTCCATTCATTCATTGCTGCACTTTTCTCCCTGCCCACCCTCCCCTCCAGTTCATTCTTCTCTTTGAAAAGTAAAAGAAAAATTATTTCATTGTTATACAATTCCTCCCCCAAAGTCCAATCCACGATGCAATCTTCATTCTGGACTCCTGTCATGATAATAATACCTAATCATATATCCCTTTTAAACAGTTTTCTCTCTCATCTGTTTCAAAGCAGTATACATAATTTATCCCAACTTTCTCAGTCTCCCCCCTAACCCCAATGTCAGTCCCATTTTACAACACTGGCACTAGGCAGTGCTGATATTGAGCTCCTCCAATGATTCTTTCCACAGATGTAGTCAATCTGATTCCTATGCAATCCCAACAGGTGAGATCCATGTGTAAAGTTGCCATTTCTGTCTTTTTAAAAAGGTCTTTGCAATCATGGTCTTACACAGTACTTGTCCATATGAGGCTGTTAGTTCACTCAGCATAACGCTCTCTCTAGCCTATTTTTCAATTTTTTTTCTCCTGAGCGCTGCATAGTATTCCATTATGTGAATGTACCACATTTTCTCAATCCATTCCATTGTGTATGGACATTTGGGCTGTTTCCATGTATGGGAAGCCAATACTAAACATTTGTAATAAACTGAATGCTATTTCAGGATGTGGGGGAGGTGCTGTTCAAGCTGGAATTCCCCCTGAGGCACCAAGTCAATCCTTAAGGGCTTATAGGATCCTTGCATTGTATTTGCTGACCCCTCCCTCCTGCGTCAAGAAGAAGGTTTTCAATAGAAAGAGCTTGGCTTCATTTGCTTTGAATTCTCTTTGTAATTGGCTTTGTGATAATTTTCAATACAGATACAGGGAAGCTGCAATGAGGGCCTTCAGTGGAGAACTGCTGGCACCTGTGCTGACCTCTCTGCTCTATCTCATTCCTGGTGGTCTGTTTCATTATTAATAATTAGAAAAATACCCTCAGTCTGCAGCATCCATGTTCTTGTGGGGGTGAATAACATTACTATGAACACTGCTGTACAAATTTCCATTTGTGTCTAATTTCTGATTTCCTTGGAATACATCCATAATAGTGGAATAGCTGGGTCACATGGAGTTTCCATGTTCAACTATTTTTCTGTATATCGTTGTGCCACAATCATGAGTCCCCCAAAGGACACCAGGGTGCCGAAATCGATGCAAGAACATGAGGGATTTTATTACAAGCTCTCGAGCAGGGACTCTACACACACAGAGGACCCAGCGGCCATGGGGCAGAGCCCCCAGCACTTCCAGACAAGGGTTTCTCTTGGTGCTGGGAGTGGCAAAGACTGAGTGAGGGGCGGGGAGATACAAGGGGATTGGGGAACTTGTGAGGAAAGATGGAGGCGGCGCATGGCGATTGGCTAATTTGTAAAAGAGCGGGCTCATTAGCAAGGGCACGAACATTTGGCACACTCTGATTGGAGGAAGGTCCATACAGGAGGAGTTAGTCACTTCTTTGCTCCTGAGGTCCTTTCAGGAAGTGAACTCACGAAAAACAAGGACAAAGGACTTAAGATGGAGGCCAGACCAGAGATACATATAACAAATCTTGACTCTTACAGTATGTGTGAAACTTGTTTACCAAATATCTTTTTTTAAATGTAATACTAATTTACATAAACAGTTCATAAAGTTCATATACTTTTTCACACCAGATCTTTTCACTTTCCTTTACCCATCCTTCCCTCCAGCCTTCAGTTTGTGTGACTCTGATTAAGCCCCCTCCTCCCCTCGAGGATCCTTGCACTTATTCTACAATAATGATCTGACACAGTTTGGATGGCCAACAGACACCTGAAGAAATGCTCCAAATCACTGCCAATCAGAGAGACGCAAATAAAAACCACAGTGAGGTACCATCTTACCCCATAATAGTGCCAAGGTTTAGCAGAGCAGCAAGTAATAAACGTTGGAGAGGATGTGGCTAAATAGGAACTCTTATACATTGTTGGTGGGATTGTAAAATGGTACAATCACTCTGGAAGGCAGTTTGGCGCTTCCTCAAAAAGCTGAGCACAGAAATTCCATATGACCCAGCTATTCCACTGCTTGGAATGGTTCTGGAGAAAATGAAAACTGAGGCACAAACAGAGGCTAGTACACCAATGTTCACAGCAGCATTATTCACCCTCGTAGGAACATGGAAACAGCCCAAATGTTCAACTACAACGCAGTGGATTGAGAAAGTATGGTACATTCACACAATGGAATATTATGCAGCATGCAGGAGCAATGATTTTGTAGATTACTGCCTTATATGGGATAAACTGGAGAGCATTATGCTTAGTAAACTCAGTCTATGTTCAACTTTTTGAGGAAGCGCTACTTCAGAGTGGTTGCACCATTTTACAATCCCACCAAGGGTGTATGAGAGTTCCCACCTCTCCACACCTTCTCCAACACTGAGTATTGTCCTACTAAACTTTTCCACTGCTACTGGAGTAAGATGAGATCTCATCATGGTTTTGATTTGCATCTGAGGATAGGCAGGGAAGAAACCACAGGGTTGCACAGTTTAGTAGGTGGAAGCGGGGAGAAGGATCGGAGTGAAAAGACAGAGTAATGATGGGCTAGGTCCAATGGTGATTAACTTTATAAAACAGAATGCTGAGAATGATTGTATGAAATACAAAGTAAATGAAGAATAGTGTGAAACACAATGTACATGAACCATATAAACAAATCAATTTTTAAAGAGAAAAAAAGGTATTTTCAATCATTTAAAATACAAAATTTAATAGTTTTATTTCCAGCCTCATTTATATCACCAAGGCCATATTTTCCACCTACTATTCCTTCTTTCTTCTTGACATTAAGCCTCAATTCATACTGAAGCACTTCAGGTCCTCCTCAGTTTCAGCAAGCAGGGTTGTGTCATCTGCATTACACAGATTGTTGACAGATCTTCCACCAATCCTGACCCCACATTTCTCCTCATAGAGCCCAGCCTCCCAGATAATCTGCTTGCTACAGAGGGTCAAGAACTTCAGCCTTCAGTATGGATTGAGGCTCAATGTCAAGGAGACAAAAATTCTCACCACTGGACCAATTAACAGCATCAGGATGGATGGCGAAGAGATTGAGATTGTTCACAGCTTTAGTTTTCTTGGCACCAGCAGCCAGGAAATTAAAAGGCGCATTGCCATGGGAAAGTCGGCTATTAGGGACCTCTCCAAAGTACTGAAGAGTAATGATGTCTCTCTGGAGATTAAGGTGCATCTGATAAAAGCCATGGTCTTTGCTATCACTTGTTATGCATCAGAGAGTTGGGCAGTGACTGGGGAGGATAGAAGGAGAATTGATGCCTTTGAGCTGTGGTGCTGGAGAAGAGTATTGAATGTACCATGGACTGCCAGGAAAACAAACAGATTCATCCTGGAAAGGGTTAAACCGGGCTGCTCCTTGCAGGCAAGGATTCTGGGGCTTCGCCTGACATACTTTGGACATGTTGTAAGGAGGGACGGTCCTTGGAGAGGGACATCATACTTGGGAGGGTGGAGGGACAGCACAGGAGGGGAAGGCCCTCTGTGAGGTGGACTGATTCAATGACTGGGGTAATCAGGATGGGTGTATTGGAGACAGTGTGATTAGCACAGGACAGAGCAGAGTTTAGGGCTGCTGTATATAGGGTCGCTATGAGTAGCAAGCGAACCGACGGCACATAACAATAACAATTCCTTCTTTACTGTTTCCAAGTTTTGCGTTCCAGTCACCAATTACCATTAGCACATCTTGACTGTGTGTTTGGACAATTTCAAACTACAAGATTTGATAAAAATTTTCAATCATTCTCTTTAGCTGCAGGATGTAGGAGCATATATTTGAATAATGGCCATATTATGAGTCTTCCTTGTATGTGTATGGATATTATCCTATCACTCACAACATTGTATTTCATGATAGAACTTGACACTGACTTTTTGACTATGAATGTAACACCATTCTTCTTCCATATGATGATTTGATTCAAATGAAGTATGGGTTAATGTCAAGGATCTGACCCATGAAGAGAGCAAAAGGTCATTACAAAGACAGAAGAGAAAGTAAAAATCCAAATAGATGCCAGAAGAGACTATAAAAATTGCACTAGAGCATCAAGAAACCAAAACAAAGGGAAAAGATGCTGAAGTAAAAGAGCTGAACAGAAGATTTTATAGGACAACTCAAGAAGACAAAGCAAAGCATTATAATAAAATGTGCAAAGAGCGGAATTGGAGAATAAAAACAGAAGAACTCACTTTGCACTTTTCAAGCTCAGAGAACTGAAGAACAAATTTAAGCCTCCAGTCCCAATATTGAAAGATGCTACGGGAAATATATTGAATGACCCAGAAAGCATCAAAAGAAGATGGAGGGAATATATAGTCACTGTACCAAAAACAACTGACTGACAATGAAATATTTCAAGAAGTATCATATGAGCAGGAGCCAATGGTAATGAAGAAGGTGGATGATGCATTGGAGGCACTAGAGGAAATGAGGCCCCAATAATCAATGGAATACCAATTGAGTTGTTTCCATTATCAGATGCAGGCTTAGAAGTACTCACCGGTCTACACCAGGAAATTTGGAGGACAGCTTTTTGGTCAACGAATTGGAAGAGATCCATATTTGTTTTCATTCCCAAGAAAGGTGATCCAACAGAATGTGGAAAGTGTCGAACCATATCATTGATATCACATGCAAGCAAAATACTGCCAAAGATCATTCAAACCAGCTAGAACATTTGTTGTTATGTGCTAGGTGGTTTGAATGATCTTTGGCAGTATTTTGCTTGCATGTGATATCAATGATATGGTTCGACACTTTCCACATTCTGTTGGATCACCTTTCTTGGGAATGAAAAAGGGAATTATTAGAAGTTCTAGCAGGATTTAGAAGATGCCATGGTAGCAGGGGTGTCACTGCTGATGTCAGATAAATCCTGGCTGAAAGTAAAGAATATCAGAAGAATGTTTATTTGTGCTTTATTGACTATCTAAAGGCATTTGACTGTGTGAATCATAAAAAGTTATGCCTGACATTGAGAAGAATGGGAACACCAGAGCACTTGACTGTTCTCATGCGAAACCTATGTCTAGATCAAGTGACTGTTGTGTAAACAGAACAAGGGAACACTACATGGTTTAAAATTAAGAAGGGAGTGAACGGGATTGTTTTCTCTCTACATACCTATTCAATCTGTGCGCTGAGCAAATTATTCAAAACCTAGACTCCATGCAGAGGAATGTGACATTAGAATCGGAGGAAGACTCATCAATAGCCTGTGTTATGCAGATGACACAACCTTGCTTGTTGAAAGTGAGGGGGACTTGAGGCATTTATTGCTAAGTACTAGCAGAGGGAATAATGCTCCAGGCAGGTCTGCTCAGTGCTGCCAGGATACTATTAGTGGGAATGGGCTCCACAGCAGTCAAGAGTCTGGCGATACTGAGTATTGTTTCATCACCTTTCCCACTCCTGTATTTCGTTGTGAATCGCCTGTACAGATCTGAAATGGGTTCAAGCCTGGCAGCAGTCGTGAAGAGAATGCAGAACTGGCCAGTGATTGACTTGGTTGTAAATGGGGTCACCGTGAGCCCACTTGGGGCAGCTGCACCAAAGTGGGGTTATTTGTCTTTGACTGTTGCATTCTGGGAGTTCTTTATATATTCGGGAAATTGGTCTTTTATCTGATAAGTTATTTTGAAATGCGTTCTTCCAGTCTGTAGCCTGTCTTCCCATCTTCTTAAGAGAGTTTGGTTTCCTGGTGCGAAAGTTTTAAATTCAATAAAATCTTATTTAACTTTATATATATGGGTCATATTTTTGGTATTATGGGGAAAATGCTGTTAATCCAGTCCTGTCAGGATTAGGTCCTAGAAAACCTTTATGGAGCAGTCCTGTGTCATCTGGGGTGGATATACTTACAAATACTGATTGTTGTTGCTGTATGTCATCAAACCAGCTTCAATTCACAGTGACCTCATAGGAGGGGGAAACAGCCCCAAGGAGATTGCTGGGCTGGAAGCTGAACAAAACAGAGTCCAGGGGGTTTGTCTCCTGTGGAGTGACAGGTGGATTTGAACCACTGACTTATTGACTACCAGTCAAGCTCTTAACCACTGTGCGATCAGGGTGCCTAAATATTTACTCCTGTTTTTTTTCTTCTAAAAGTCTTACTATTATCCACTATTATTCAGATATATGCGCCAACAACCAGAGCTAAGGAAGAGGAAATAGAAGATTTTTATCAACTTTTACAGTCGGAGATCGATCGAACATGCAATCAAGATGCATTGATAATAATGGTTGACTATAATGCAAAAGTTGGTAACAGAGAAGATTCAGTAGTTGGAAAACATGGACTCGGTGACAGAAATGGAGCTGGAGAGAGAATGATTGAATTTTGCACAATGACTTATTCATAACAAATACTTTTCTTAAGAAACCAATTTATACTTTTTCTTATTTTTCTGTTATTCTCTTTAATTTCATTTATTTTCTGTTTACCTTGATTTATTTAGGTTTTTGTATTACTTTGTCCTTCCTGACTCTCCCCTTATGCTCTACTTTTTTGTTTGTTGCCTCTACCGTGAAAAATTTGAACGTTCGGAGTTTTGGGGTTGTCGTTTTGGGTAGCAAAATGATTTGATAAGGTCCGCATAGAAGGAAAGTTGGAAGTTCATCTCAGTTACAAGACTTGTTAATCAACTTAAAAAAATTCATTTCTTGAAACCCTATAAGGTGGAATATACTCTAATGCACATAGGAATTACCATGAGTCCAGATTGATTAAGTACCAATTAGGTATTGATAAGACAGGTTCAATCTATTGATTATGATAAATTGTTTTTCACATAAACATTTGATGTTGTAAATATCCCTCCAGAGACTTTTTTAAGCTACCATCTGTAATCTTTTATTTTCACTTTGTTCAGTTCGTATTCTATCAATTCCTTTTCTTTTTGGCTTTTCCTTATGCCCAGTGAGCGTCTACAATCATCGATTATCGCAGGCTATAAATCGCTAGGAGGCACTTGCTCACCTTCCCCCTACAGGGCTCTGTGGATTCCAACCTCCTGAAACGGGCCAGCTGCACAACTCCCTGCTGATCCTGCCACCAGAACGCCTAACAAGAGTCTTCTGAACAGAACAAGGGAACACTAAATCAAGGAATAGGTGTGTCAGGGTTGTATCTTTTCTCCATGCCTATTCAAGACCACAGAAACCCTTTCCATTAGGTAAAAAAAGAACATTATAAATAGAAAAGATTAAAGTTGTCAATGGTTTTATTTTACTTGGACCCGCAATCAATATCCATGGTAGCAGTAGACAAGACGTAGATACATAAGTTGCTTTGGGAAAATCGCTATTAAGGAACTCTCTAAAGTGTTAAAGACCAAGGATAAAGATAAAGGAGCACCTGGTCCAAATCATGGCATTTGAGATTGCTTCCTATAGATCTGAAAGTTAGACAATGAATGAAGAAAACCAGCGAAGAATTAACGCCTCTGAGTTTGACAAAGAATAGTGACTGTCCAACGCACTGACAAAACAGCAAACCTATCTGTCTCGGAGGAGTTGAAACCAGGATGCTCCGTAGGGGCCAGGAAGGCAAAATGTCACATCACATACTTTGGACATGTTATCAGGAGGATCCGTCTTTGGGAAAGATGTCATGCTGAGAAAGATGGTCAATGAAAGACAGGGAGACTTTCAGCTGGACAGATTGACAAAACAGCTGTATTCACAGCCTCCAGCTGTACTAACAGCCTCTTGCTTATCAGAGACAGGATGGAGCAGAGTGTGGCAAGGTGCAGATCATTGTTTATAGGGTCGCTATGATCTGCAGTGTAAGTTGTGGTTGCTGTGAGGCCGAACACTGTGACACTGAAGTGTATCAAATGTGTTAATGGTTGGTTACCCAGTGTGGACAGAGAGTGGGGTGGAGCTCCCCAGTTAAAACAAGCTTGGAAGCAGGAGTGGCATCCACTTCCATAATAGCCTGCCTCTGGAAACCCTATGAACCTGGAGAGAGGATGAAAGGCACCCAAGCGTCGAAGACTGTCCGTCATAGGGTCACTATGAGTCGCCTGCAACTTGACGGCACTTAACAACAATAACATCAACACAGAGAGAGATCAGCTGGCCCAGTGGACAGAAGGCGATGCTAACAAGCTGAAGGTGGGTGACTTTTAATCCACAGCCCTTGGGCCTGTCTCTCTTGATTTTGTTCAGACATTCCTTTAGGTCGTATAGCCCTGGCGTACAAGTTGCCATACCGCGGTCACTTGTGGTTGCCGTGAGGCTGAACAGTGACACTGATTTGTCCAAGGCATTAATGGTTGGCTACCCAATGTGGACAGAGAGTGGGGTGGAGCTCCCCGATTAAAAGAAGCTTGGAAGGAGGAGTGGCATCCACTTCTATAATAGCTTGCTGCTGGAAACCCTATGAACCTGGAGAGAGGATGAGAGACACCCAAGCGTCCAGGACTCTCCCTCATAGGGTCGCTATGAGTCGCCTGCAACTCGATGGCACTTAACAACAACAACAACAACATGATCTGTAGTTACCTGGATGGCACCTTACAACAACAAAACAATATGATTTCATTGATTTCTTTCCCCTCTCCCAGCCCTGAGAGCCACCAGAGAAGGGTTCTTTCTGTATGTAAACCTTTCCTTAGCTTGTTCTAATAGTGGAGTCAGCCAATAGTTGCCACTTTGGAAGTGACTTGTTTCATTCTGTGTAAATTCCTCCAGATTCACCCATGTCTGTGGTGTTTCATGAATTTGTCATGATTTTTTACCACTGCGTGGTAGTCCATGGTGTGTATATATTACAATTTGTTTATGCATTCAGGTGTTGATAGCCATGTGGGTCGTTTCCATGTCTTTGTTCTTTGTAAATAATGCATCTTCCATGAACAGGGGTATGCATACAGCTGGTTATGTCAACTTCTAGTTTAATTACATTTTAATTACAAAGAACAGATTTGGTATAATTTGCATGTCAACATTTGTTTTATGACAAGAAATAGTCTATTTTTTGAGGAATAATCCAGGTGCACTTGGGAGAAAAGTGCTCATTCGCCTGTTGCTGGTTGAAATGTTGTATAACTGTCATTTATATCCATTTGGTTGACAGTATTGTTTAGTATTCTAGGTCTTTGCTAGTTTTCTATTTGTTCTATCAATTACTGAGAGGAGAATGCTGCAGTCTCCAAATATAATTGCCAATTTTCTCCATTTTTCCTTTCACTTCTGTCAGGTTTTGCTTCATTTATTTTGAACCTCTATGTTTCACTGCAAAAACATTTAGGGTTGTTATGTATCATTATTCAGTGCCCCTTTTTATCCTGGGTAAGATCTGTGATTAATACAGCCATTCCAGCTTGCTTTTGATTAGAGTGTGCGTGGATGATGTATCTCTCTACCCATTGTTCTACTTTCAAATGGAAGTGTTTTTCTCAGAAAGAATATCATTGTGTCTTTATCAATATTAACAGTTCTTTCCTTTAAAAATATAATTTTACTACTTTTTATTTTCTATTTCATCAATTTTTACAGCCTTATCGAGGTACAATTCTAATATTATAAAATCTACCCATTTAAAGCGTCCAGTTGATTGGCTTTTAGTATTTGCACAGAATTGTACAACTATCACTATGATCTAACTCCAGAGTATATACAGCACCCACAAAAGTAATGTCATAGACACTAGAATTTATTCAGAAATGGAGACTAAATTATCTTTATTTTTCCCACCTCAGACTCTGGTAAGCAATAGTCCACCTTTCTATGGGTTCCTCTATTTCTAGACTTTTCTCCTAAACAAAATCATGCATTTGAAAAAAAACAAAATCATGCATTTGTAACTGACTTTCAACCTCCTCTTTCAATTGAAATGCTTGGGAAATTTACATTCTATTTTTGTTTCTCATTTTCCTTTTCTTGGCTTGATTATTCTAGTATTTAATTTTATCATTTGATTTTTTTCCCCCACTACATTTCATTATGTAGATTTTTTTTAGTGGTTTCTTTAGCAATTAACCTGAAAGCAGTGGCTTTCTTGTTGGGGTTTTCTTATAGACACTGAACTCCCCACAGTCTACATATAATTACTGCTTTTCCACTTGAAGTAGAATGTGGAAGTGGATGTCTCACCTGGGTTTCTGTCTCATCTCCCTTCTGGTACATCATTCATGTGTATTACATCTACAACCACAGGAAATAGCACTGATTTTGCTTTCCATGGTAACATTTCTTTTAAAGTGTTCAAGAGAATAGTCCATGGTAAATATTTACCCAAATATTTACAATGTCTTTCACTTGTCCTCCATTACAAATGTTTTGATTTCTCTCTGATAGGATTTTCTTTCCCTCGGAAATACTTCCTTCAGAATTTCTATTACATCCATCTGCTGGCAACAAAATCTGTTACATTTATTTCATGTCTTTCTTTCACCTTGAATCTATAGTTCAGGAATTTCAGCTATTTCCTTTAAAAACATTAAAAATGTTATATCATTTCTTGATGATCTTTGATAACACCCCTGTAGTCCTTTTGATTTGTGCTTTCTTACATGCTATCCAGAATCTTTCTCAGAATATATTCAATACTTATTTGTCTTTAATAATTTTTTTCCATTTCATTTTAATTTGTGTGGCCAAAGACTTCCTAGAGTCTATCCTACTTGAGTTTCTTCTATTTATAAGTTTGTTCCATTTTCCAAATCTGAGAAGTTTTGAATTTAAATATATTGAATGAAGTGTGTCAGTATGTATATTGTTGTTTGTTGTTAAGTGCCATTGAGTCATAGACAACTCATAGTGACCCTGTGAATGAAAGACCTGAACACTTACATAATTTTCATCATTTCTTCAAGTTCATAGAGTTTTCGGAAGTATGCTATTTCAGAAGTGGATGCCACTCCTGCTTCCAAGCTGTTTTAATCAGGGAGTTCCACTAAACACTCTCCACCATGAGTGACCAATATCTCATTTGACATATTGGTGTCACAGTGTTTAACACTGCAGCAAGCATGAGTTACCTCTGTACAGCAATGCACAGAGCAGTGCTGTAGAAGAATGTTTGACCCAAAACAATTAAAACCAGGCCTGAGGGCCACAGATTAAAATCACCCACCTTTGGCTTGGTAGCATCATTTTCTGTCCACCAAACCCACAGAGCTCTATGTTGTCAGTCACTTGTATAGCTATCATCGTTTCTCCAGGTTCATAGAGTTTCTGGAGGTAAGCTATTTTAGAAGTGGATGCCACTCCTGCTTCCACGCTTGTTTAGATTGGGGAGCTTCACCAAACACTGTCCATCACGGGAGAGATAGAGATAGAGATAGAGATAGAGATAGAGATAGAGATAGAGATAGAGATAGAGACAGAGATAGAGATATGTTGTTGATCCCATGTTTGTTCCCATTTCCAAGTAAGATCATCTAACTGAACGTAGAAACTATTGAACAATATCATTAATATCACATGCAAGCAAAATACTGCTGAAGATCATTCAAAAATGGCTAGATCAGTACATAAATAGGGAACTGCCAAAACTTCACACAAGGTTTAGAAGAGGCTGTGGCAGCAGGACTATCATTGCTAATGTCAGATGGATCCTGGCTGAAGGTAAGGAATCCCAGAAGTATGTCCATTTGTGCTTTATCGACTATGCAAAGGCATTTGACTGTGTAGATTATAACAAGTTATAGCTGATATTGAGAAAAATGGAAATCCCAGAGCACTTAACCAATACCTGGATTAAGAGGTTGTTGTGTTAACAGAGCAAGTGAGCACGGCATGGATTAAAATTGAGAATGGAGTGTGTCAGGATTATAGACTCTCTCCATACCAATTCAGTCTGTATGTTGAGCAAATTATCTGAGAAGCTGGACTCTATGAAGAGGAGTATGGCATCAAGATTGGAGGGATAGATGATGATAGAGGTAGAGATAGATGAGAGAGAGAGATGAGAGGGAGGGAGGGAAGGAGAGGCAGAGCAGGGGAGAGAGAGAGGGAGAGGAAGAGGGAGATGGAGAGGGAGATGGAGAGAGAAAGGTAGTGAAAGAGGAGGGGAGAGGGAGGGGGAGGGGAAGAGGAGAGGGAAAGGTGGTGAGAGGGGGAGAGGGAGAGGGACAGAGGGAGAGAGAGGGGAAAGGAAGGGGAAGAGGAGAGGGAAAGGTGGTGAGAGGGGAAGAGGGAGGGGAGGGGGAGGGGGAGAGGGAGAGCTTGAGATTTGTTGCTGTGTCCTGTGAATTGGAACCAACCCACAGCTGACCAGGCTTTCAGAGGCAGTCAGTGGTACAGGAGATTCCTGTGGAGCAGTCAGTGGATTCAGGTGTGCCTTCGGGACTGCAGCACAGCTTCTTACAGCTAAGTTCCCGGTATTTAGTACCCTGATCTTTTTCTCTCTCTCCCTCTGGGTTTCTCATGACCTGATTGTTCTCATCTCATCGTTGTCCTTAGTCACCGTGGAGCTGCCTTAACTCATGAAGACATTCTTTCTAAGAGAATGAAATGTCCAGTCTTGTGCAATCTTCTCACCATGGGTATGTTTGGATCTGTTATGATATTATGCCAACTCATCTCATTAGGGATTTTTCCAATTTTTGTTGGCACTTTACCAAACAGTTTACTTTTCTCGTGATTGGACTAGTGCATTGAAACCACGCCATCCTTGTTTCTAAGAGCCGCTCTTTTTTTCATTTCTCTCCAAGCGTCAAGGATCACATGGATTCGAGACTAGCTGATATTATCTCATGGGTCACCCCGGCTACTCTCATCCTTTCCCTTAATGTTTATTGATATTCAGATTATATAATGTTTATTGACCTAAATGACGTTGCTCTAACTTTTTCTTCTGTCATTTCCAATCTGTTCTTTAATCCATTCAGTGAATCTCTGCTAAGTGATTACATTCTTTAGTTCTAAAACTTCCCTTCATGTTTTCCTCAGATGCTGGGGTGTTTTCTTTTATTCTCTTTTATTTTAAAATTTTTATTTATAACACACTACAAACCTGTTACTTAGTCTCAATGCAGTCTTTTTTTATATACTGTTTTTTTACAAAATTTTAATACATTTTTTCCACACTTTATACCTCCCATGTCCTTCACAAGTACACCCCCCCCAAATTGTATGACCCTATGATGACTCCCCCATCTCCCATACCCCTATTCATTTCCAGAACATCTGTTCTTATTTTTTTGGAATATAATTTGACAGCTCCTTTCAAATGTTCATATAACCCAAACAAGGGGGACAGCACAGAGTAGATGCATGTTCATTGTTTTGTTTTTTACTTTGCAAGTTGACATTTCCTGGTTTTATGGCTACAAACTCGGGAAACCTTGAATTCTGGCTGCTAACTGAAAGGTCAGTAGGGTCAATCCATCAGCCATTTCAAGAGAGGAAGATGGGCAGTGTCCCCCCATGAAGATGGACAGATGTGAAGACATGACCACATCTCTGTGAGCTGGAATCAACTCGACAGCAGTGATTTGATTTTCGTTCATGTGTGAATATTAATTTTCTATTGTATCTTTGAATTTTTAATATAATGTTTTTGAAATTTCAGATCATATTTAAATTCTGTGGAGAAAATTGGCGTTGTACCATGGAGAGTCAATTAACCTTGCTATGTTCATGTCAAAAGTTCTGACCAAAGTTGTGAGAGTCTACTCAAACGTCACTCAAGTGGCCAGTCTGGGACTTGCACAGATATCTTTGCTGCAGTTTCATCTTCAAAGATCCATGGCATGCTATTTAACGCCAGCGCCATTTCTGCACAAAGTTAAGGGGTGAATGCAGGAGGGCAGGTAGTGCTTTGTGGAGTTCCTTCTTTCCTACTTACGGTTTCATCACAATCTTTAGTTCTTGAAACACTGTCTTGATGTCTCCCACTCAGAAACTTACGGCTGTTATGATTGCATCTGTGTTCAGACTCTGCAGCCACATGACAGGAGGGTCAAGGGGGAGAAATAAAAATGTGAAGGCGTGTTTGTTGGGACACCTCTAGTCAGACAGGAATATCATCTTCTCTAGAGATTTTAGATGTCAGCTCGACCTCCAGTTTTGGTATTGTCACACAGTGTTTATTGTCTAGAGGCTAGAGAGAAGAAAACACAAAATAAAGAAGGGGGTACTCAATTTCGCTATGGATACAAAACCTTACAGCTCCCTTTCCTGTTCCTTAAACTAGAAAGTCAAGTCCTTTCTGTTTGTGCTTGGTGCATACTTCCATGTTCCTTCCTGCTTTGAAGTCCAGGCTGGGAAGCACCACAGACATAAAACAGCAGCCTTCTGAACACTTTGCTGACACTTTGAACTCTAGTCTTCTTCACCGACCTGCCTGTTACCAGTTACCGATACGGTGGGTCTGTGGTTTCTTGCTCATTTCTCAGAAGAACATCCCTTCCTGTCCTGTGTGAAACACTCTGGTCCTTCTCTGTCTGAACTCTGAGAAGCATTTATTTCCTTCTCTCCCTTTGAGCCCCACTTGGACTTGGAACAGCCTGAGCTAGTCACCAAAGGGATTCTGCACAGTCTATGTGCTCTGTCATTAGAAGGCAGCTCACCAGGAACCTCTGGTGGCCTAGTGATAAGAGACAACACTGTAAAAAAGCCTGGGGTTCAAATCCACCAGCCACTCCAAGATGAGCAGTCTCCTCCCTTATGATTAACTTGCCTCTGAAAACCTGCTGGAGAGTCAGCTCTGGGTGACTTCCGACTCCATGGTACAAAACAACAACAGCAGATCACTAGATGTTAGATAAGAGTACTGAACGCCCCATGGACTGAGGAAAGAACAAACAAACTTATCTTGGAAAAAAGTGCAGCCAGAGTGCTCTTTGGAGGCAAAAATGATAACGTGTCACCGCAAATATTTTAGGAATGTTGCTAGAAGGGACTATTCCTTGTAGAGGGACACGATGCTCAGGAAGGTGGAGGGTCAGAAAGGAAAGGAAGACCCTTAACCAGGTGGACTGACAGAGTGACTACCACAGTGGACTCCGGTGTATCAGGAAGTGTGGGCTGGCACAGGATAGGACAGGGTTCCGATCTGTTAGTCACAGGGTCACTGCGGGCGTGTCATACTCAACGGCACCTAACAACAGATCACTGGAAAATAAAGACACTCTCTCTCTCTTCCTGCCAGAGAATATAAACCCATATCTGCACAGCAGTTCTTTTTTACAAAGATTTCAAGTGTCCCTGGTGCTCGAGCCTCCGTTCCTGGGCACGCACCTGGCACAAAGCCGTCACTCACTCCAGGTGAAGGCGAAGCTCGCGTCTGCCCGTGTACCCCCTCCTCTTTCTGGGCCCAGGCTCTCACCTTGGAGCTTTCTGTCAATGAGAACCCCCCCAGTTACCAGGCTGCTCTTTTAAGAAGTTTCTCTCTGTGACTCTCTTTCCCTCTGTCTCTCTCTCTCTCATTTCTCTTCTCTTCCTTCTGATTGAAACAGATGAGGGAGAGAACTGTTTGCAAGGGATATATGATTGGGTATTATTGTCATGACAGGAGTCCAGAATGAAAGCTGCAACATGGAGTGGACTTGGGGGGAAGAATTGCATAACAATGAAAGATTTTTCCTTTTACTTTTCAAGGAGAAGAGTAAATTGTGGCAGAGGGGTGGGCAGGGAGAAAAGTGAAACAATGAATGAATAGAAACCCTAAGTCTCTGTAAACTTTCATTAAAATTATTTTTTAAAAAATCTTCATGGAATTGAATGTTCATATGCCAAGCCCTCTGTCAATGCCAAGGCACAGTACAACTCACCATATTTGCATAATCTATGCACCAGTCCCTGCAAGGTGAAAGTGGGCAGGACCAGAGACCTATCAAACCATTTCTGTTTATAGCTGACTCAAGATATGCCAATCAGCCTGGACAAAAGCAACAAATGCTTTGGGGGAGAAAACTGGGCCAAAGCCTCCGGGCTTAGGAGATAAAGCTCTCAACTGTTTTCCGAAGACCTAAGGCCAAGTCCACATAAAAAGGTCGCCTTGCTGCATGCAGACACCATCAACAACAAGGCCCTCCACTGCTCAGAGGCACTTGCCCTACCTTGGAAACTTCATCTAAAACTTCTCTTAAGTCAAATCATGGTAATCCCACATGGTTTCCGGTGACTGGTTTTCAGAGGAGAATCACTAACACTGTCTTCTGGGCACCTCTGGGTGAACTCGAACCTCCAACCTTTCAGTTAGCACCTGATCATTTCCCCATCCACACCACAGGGCATGCCTTCCTCTGCAGGCCTTGACTTTTATTCAGAGCAGAAAAGCAAACCTTGTCTCTTGCCAGAGTCTCCGCACTTCCCAGCCCAGGGTTCAGTGAAGGAGGCCTGGCTCCTGGCCTTCCTGAGGTGGAACCGAGTGCCTGCCCCTCACAGTGAGGCCCAGCCTTTGCTCTTCTCCCTGGAGCGCCGGCCATGAGAAGGAACAAATATGTGCTCTAGCATTCCAGGCAGGCACGCAGCTTTGTGGTACATACACGGGGTTTTTTCTGGGTCACCACTTAGAAGAAAAGAGGATCCTGTGGAGGCAGAGAGGAGGCTGGGCACTGAGGGTCAGATGCTGGCCTGGCCTGATAGCAGGGCCCAGCCTCACATGTGTCTGTGAAACAGCTGATAAAGAGTCCAGCAGGGGCCAGGGGCCAGCAGCCCGACTCTGATCACCCTCATTAACAGCTGCATGACCTTGAGCCGGGCCCCCACCTCTCTGAGCACAGGACAATGACAATCACCAGTACCCTACTCTCCAAGCCAGAGACGGAGCGTGAGAGAGCACACGGTCTGTGACTTCCCGTTTCAGCAACCCCTTGTAGCGCCATGGAGTTGCCAGGCACGCGAATGGCTAACAAACTCCACTACAAGCCAAATAGTTCAAGTTCAGCCAGAAACCCTGGGAAGAAATGCCAGGCAATCCACTTCCATTTGCACTCTGCACACATGGGTTTGCTACAAACTGGAATCAACTCACAGCCAACTGGGGTTTGCTTTCATTTTTCTACCTTCATGGTGGGGATGCCATAGTCCCTGCCACCATAAACAATCAGGTCCTAACACTGATGACCATTGGGCCACACCCTAACTTCACACATGGGGAAACTGAGGCCCAAGGGGCACAGACAGGCCTGGACTGTCCCAGGTTGGGAGGCAGAATACAGACGTCCGACCAGGGCTCCTGCCCTAAGTGCACAGTTTCCTGAAGCCCAGGGAGTGGCTTGCAGGTCCTAAAGGGAAAAGGCCTTACTCACTCTTCTGGAAATCTCTGAGTGTTTGATGTGGGCCTGTGATTGTCCCCAGGACCTGGGGAGATCTGCTCACAGGGTCCCCGTGACAGTGTCTCATGGAATTAAACATACGCTGGCCACACCTGGGTATGCCCTGATGTTAGGGGCCATCAAGTCAGTTCTGACTCACTGTGAACCTACAAGAACAGATAGAAACCCCATCCTGTCCTGCACCACAGCACAGATGTTTACAGGTGATCTGCTCATAACTGCAAGAAATGCAAAGGATCTGATAGTGCCTTACACAGCAGACAGACAAGTAAGTGGGTTTTATGAGGTGCCCTGTGCTTGGTGGGGATCTTAGGACAACAAGGAGGCCACAGGAGGGCCCCTCCACGCTCCATGTGCAGTTAACCTTCATAGCCCCCCTTCCCGGCATCCACGTCAGGCCACCTGAATGAGATCAGAGCCACGTCATGGCCACCTGCAGTGGTGCACACATGTGCTCACACCTCCCTCTTAGTCCCTTCCCTCCCTCTCAGACCCTTTCCCTTGTCACAAATGACTCTTCTCTGATGGCCACGTGGGATGACTGGATTTCATGTTTCATGATGATGATATGCTTTAAGCAGATAACCTCGGACTGAGACCCCCCCAAGACAGCCATACCCATCCTACTATTGTACCACCATACATGGGGCTCGCCTAACCAAAAATGACTGGTTTTGTCACTAAGGCAGCCGCCAACCATGACTCTGTCCTGTGATCAGAGTATAACTGTGGTCCATACAGTGTTCAGTGTCCAACCATGACTGTCCCCTGTGATGGGAGTATAACTGTGGTCCGTACAGTGTTTAGAGTCCAACCATGACTCTGTCCTGTGATCAGAGTATAACTGTGGTCCATACAGTGTCTAGTGTTCAACCCTGACTGTCCCCTGTGGTCAGAGTATAAATGTGCTCCTCACAGTGTTCAGGGGTGAATCTTCCAGAAGGAGATGTCCAGGCCTTTCTTCTCAGGTGCAGGTGGGAGGATTGGAACCAGCAGCCTTTTTCATAGCAGCTAAGCCCTTTTTGTCTCTTGCACTGTGTTTTCTAACTCTTTCCTCCTTACCTTCTTTTTCACTGAATAAGCCACAAGCTAACCCTTCTGGCACATCCATCACTGTGGTGCGTCTGCCTCTGAGGTCCAGATCCTGAAGAGTTCACACGGAGTCTCCTAGACCAGACCTGTTATCCGGTGGGATGATCCACTCCTCCATTCTCGGTGGACACTCGGCTGCGGGCTCCCCCAGGAATGAGAGCCCAGGATGATCTCTCCATCTTACCCTTTCCTTCTCTGAGAGCCCAAAGCAGGGCTTCCAAACCAGTGCTTGTCTGTTCAGGTAATAGCTGACGATATAAGAAGAATGGACTACGATTTATAAATATGGGTGAAACCTCAGGACCTGGAATGGGAAAAATTGTGAGTCAAATCCTGCTACAAATGTAATCTCACTCTGAGAAAACAAAAGCAGTATGCATATTATATTGCAGCCATTTCTCTTGAACATCAGCTGTAGAAACAATATACCCTGCTCAAAGATAGTAGCTGACCGGGCTGCTTTAAATGAAGGTCACTCCCCATGACCTTGGCAATAACTCAATCTCTTGCATAGCTTCCTGAGTTCTGATGGCCTAGGACTAAGGCATTGCACTGACAACATGAAGGCACACAGTTTGAATCTACCAGCTTCTCCACAGGAGAAAGATAGATAATATCCTCCTGTGCAATTGACTGCCTCTGAAATCCCACCACTGGGTCACAGAAAGGGAAGAACATGACCAGAATTTCTCAAGCTGAAAGAACTGAAGAAAAAAATTTAATCCTTACATTGTGCTTCTGAAGGACAAACTATTAACCTTTGTGAACGGGTTGTCGTTGCTGATGTCTGATGGATCTTGGCTGAAACAGAGACTACCAGAAAGATGTTTACTGATATTTCATTGACTATGAAAAGATGTTAGACTCTGTGGATCATAATGAATTATGGTTGACATTGAATTATGGTTGACATTGAAAAGAATGGGAATCCCAGAATACATGATTGTGCTCCTGGGAATTCTCTACATAAATGAAGAAGCAGTTGTCTGAATAGAACAAGGGAACACTGAATGGTTGAGCATCAAGAAAGGCGTGTGTCCTGGCAATGAGAAAGATGGTAATCAAAACCACAATGAGGTACCATCTCACTCAAGTAACAGTGGCAAAGTTTAACAGGACCGCAAGTAATGAATGTTGGAGAGGATGTGGAGAGATAAGAACACTCATACATTGCTGGTGGGATTGTAAAATGGTACAACCACTCTGGAAGGTAGTTTGAGGCTTCCTCAAAAAGCTGAACATAGAAATTCCATATGACCCAGCTATTCCACTGCTTGGATTATACCTTGAGAAAATGAGAACCGAGATGCACACAGAGACTTGTACACCAATGTTCATAACAGCGTTATTCACCATCTCAAGAACGTGGAAACTGCCCAAATCTCCATCCACAATGGGATGGATTGAGAAATTATGGTACAGTCACTTGATGGAATACTATGCAGCACTCAGAAGCAATAATTTTATAAATTACTATCTAACTTGGGAAGGACTGGAGAGTATTATGCTAAGTGAAAGAATTCAGTCCCATAAGGACAAATATTGTACAAGACCATTATTGTAGAATCAATATGAGGATCCCAGGTGGTAAGGAGGTACAGAAGGCTGAGGATGGGGGTGTTACTCATCGGGTCACACAATGTGATGAGTGGAGGGGGTGTATGAAGGAAACTGTAAAGATCTGTTGTGAAAAAACAATGTATATAAGCTTTGTAAATAAACCAGTCTAAATTTTTTTTAAAAAAGGGTGTGTGTCAGGGTTGTATCCTATCTCCATGCCAATCAATCTGCATGCTGAACAGATCTTTTGAGAGACTGGCCTACATGAAGAATAACGCAGCATTAGGATTGATTGGAAGAGGACTCGTCAACAATCTGTGTTATACAGATGCTTCAAACTTGTTTGGAGAAACTAAAAGAGACTTGAAGAATTTGCTGTATAAGAGAAAAGACTACTGTATAAAACAGAGATAATGTAATTAGCCCAACCACACAAGATCGTTCAGAAAGTCACATAAAAGTCCGTTACAGGCTTCAGCCTGCCCCTTGGAATAGGATAGATGCTCATGTTATTGTTATCAAGTCAACATCAGTAAGGCCCAAGAGAGAACAAGCAGCAAGCTCCCGTGGGGACAGTCACAATGAGGCAGAAGCAAGGAATCCAGAGAAGAGAACACTCCCCAGGTTTCAGGTGACCACCCTCCAGCCCAAAGGACATGCAGTGAGAGCCGCAGAAACTTGAAAGGGGAAAGAGTCCTGGATAAAACGGCTTAAAAAGAGCCTGGTTCCCAGCGTGGCACAGCCAAAGGGTCAACATCTCCATGGTGCTCTATCTTCCCAACATCAGTCCTGTTCCCCACTGGCCCAGGGAATAAGTGGTGGCGGAGATGAAGAGGAGAATATGTGCCTGAGACCTGGGGACTGGACACAGAGTGCTACACACTGGGTGCTGGCCTCTGGTTGCTGGGTGGTAACGCTGGATGCCAGGTGATGGGAGCCAGGTGCCGGGTGTTGCTCCTAGGTGCTGGGTGCTGGGTGGTAACGCTGGATGCTAGGTGTTGGGAGCTAGATGCTAGGTTCTGCTGCTGGAGGCTGGGTGCTGGGTACAGGCCACTGGTTGCTTTGTGCTAACACTGGATGCTCGGTGTTGGGAGTTAGGTGCTAGGTATTACTGCTGGGTGCTAGGTGCTGGGTATTCATGTTGGGTGCTCAGTGCTGGGAGTTAGGTGCTAGGTACTACTGCTGGGTGCTGGGTGCTGGCCACTGGTTGCTGGGTGCTAACACTGGATGCTAAGTGTTGGGAGCTAGGTACTAGGTACTGCTGCTGGTTGCTGGGTGGTAATGCTGGATGCTAGGTGCTGGGAGCTAGGTGCTGGGTACTGCTCCTGGGTGCTGGTTGCAAAGTGTTCATGTTGGGTGCTCGACGCTGGGTGCTAATGCTGATGCTGATGTTATTGGTCCTGGTTCTGGGTGTAGATATTGGGTTGTGCATACACACACACACACACACACACACACACACACACACACTCTCTCACACACAGAGATCCGATTGTAAGCATTGGAGTGTGGGATTGCGGACACTGCGTCTGACTGGACACGTCCAAAGTCCAGAGCGGGCCAGGAGGCTGCAGTGTCTTTGCTCTTTGGTGGCCTCACCTTGTGGACAGCCACACAGCAAGTGAGCACACGCGGTTATGACGATCACAGACTCCGTGAACTCTAACAAGGAGGAGAAGGGGCAGGAAGAATCCGAGGAGGCCGTGGAGGACTCCAGGGTGGAGGCTGGAAAGCGAGAGGCACACGGGGTGAGGTCAGAGCTGCCTGGACACCGGGCAGGTGCACAGCCTCACCTTCAAGGCTGAGGCGAGAACGAGAATGAAGGGTGAAGAGTCTGTCTACCAAGTGGTCCACGTGAGAAGCCGAGAAAGAGCAGAGTGATCTCGAGATGGAAGGGAAACGCAAACAAGACAGGCAGTGCCTCCAATCCGACAATGGAAATACAAGCTGACAGGCAAGGGACGCACCCAGGATCACCTCAATTTTACAAGGAGTAAAATGAAGCCCAAAACGAGCAGGAGAAGGAAATTCTAGCAGAGAGTGCTGGAGAAAAGGAGGAAGATTAGAAACAAACGAACTGAGTGTTCTACTTGTAAAAAGGACAGTGTGAACTGCAGAAGGAGGAAGGGGGAAGTAGATAAGATAATGAGCTCGAATGTATAAATGGCAGCAAAGTTAAAGCAGAAAAGATCAACAAAGCTGAGGAGGGTTCTCCGAACAGCCTGGTCACGTTGACAACCTGCAGCAGGCTGGCGAGGGGGACTGAGCGAGGGATGGGGGCCGCCCTTACCAAGCTCCCCCCGCAGAGGCCAAAGCAATGATGCTGAGAACATGCACTGAGCCACCACGCTGCTGTGGAGTTGGTAGTTGGAAGTCGGGCATTTCTCTATCTGCAACCAAATACGAAGCCCGCAGCCGTGCAGTCCACTGGGACTCATGCCAGCCTCCCGGACAGGGCGGGTCTGCCCCGAGCATCTCCACACTGCTGTCTTTACCAGCTGTCAGTCTGGTAGCGTATAACTGCCAAGGGCTTGGCTGCTGCCCCAGAGGGCACCTTGGTAGCCAGGGTGACAAGACTGCTTCTCACGTACTTTGGACGTGTCATCAGAAGGGGCCAGTCCCTGGAGAGGGCCATCATTCTCAGTAGAGTAGGGGACCAGCAACAAAGAGGAAGGCCCTCAACAGATGGGCAGATACAGTGACCGCTCCCAGGGCTCCCGCCCAGCACAGACGGTGAGAATGGCTCAGAACTCAGCAGGGCTTGGTTTTGTGGAGCAGAGAGTGGCTCTGAACAGTCTAGTAATGACAAACTGGAGCCAGCTGGAATATGTTGTTGTTGTTGTTGTTGTTATGTGCTGTCGAGTCACCTGCAACCCATAGTGACCCGATGTCCAGCAGCTCTGAACCCTTTCCTGTCTTAAGCCAGTCTCACTAATTCTCACATACCAACCCCCATCGCCCCAGTTACTGTGTCAATCCATCTCATCCAGGGTCTTCCTCTCCTGCTCTGTCCGTCCACCCTTCCGAGCATGATGTCCTTCTCCAAGGACCGGTTTCTCCCAGCCATGTGCCCAAATATGAACTGAAATCTATCTAACAACAATAACAGTGTAAAAGTCTCTTCCAAATCAGTAAGAAAAGCAAGCCATCCATCAGTGTGACTGCAGAGGGGCTCAGTGGGCAGGAGACCAGCCCCCAGCGGTCAGGAAAAGTACAGAAGGGGTTCACGAGCTCAGTGGCCAGGGCGTGGGTGGGGAGCGGAACAGTTTTTTGCTTTCAGAATCCTACGGGGCTGTTGTGCCTTTGAGTCAATGCCAAGTCACAGCAGTTTCCCGTTTCCAGAGCAGAATTGCCTCCTCTGAGAGCAGATCACCAGGACTTTTCTTCCACAGCCCCCTCTGGAGGGTTTGGACTGTTAACCTTTCAGCTCCCAATGCACCACTTAGAGACCTTTGACATACCGTAAAGGACTCAAATCCTATCAGCACAAGGGTGTGCTCCATCTACCAGGTGGGCCAGTGGGAGTTCCCCTACGCACAGAACTGCTCAGAAGAAGGAGTTGCCCATGAACCCGCCACACTGGACACACAAGCACTATGCAGACAAGAGGTCCCGCTGCCCAGGAAGCCACCCAGGACGCCTCTTGTGTGCTGTGTTATGGGGAAGCTAGGAAAATACTGAATAACACCAACAAAGTAATGGCAACAAACACATGTATTTCAAGTTGTTATTGGACAGAATGTGATAAGGCAGTTAGAGGAAATAGGAAATCTCAATCTCGGTGAAAAAGAAAAGTGTACATAAAATAGTGTAGGACAGCTACAGGTGTTAAAAAGACACAACCAGGAAGCCAGGCCACAGCCACCCACTCTACTCTCTGACCCAGCAGCCCTGCAGGGTGCAAAGAACAGCTCTGCCTCAAAGACAGACTCCACAGCTGCAGTCTTTACAGAAACAGCCCTGCTGGCATATTATATTATGTGCTGTACTACCAACCCCAAAGTCAAAGGTTCTAATCTACCAGCCCCTCTGAGGAGAAAAGAGAGCCTCTTACTTATAAAGATTTACAAACTGGAAAAACCCTGGGGAGGGATGTTGTGGGTGGAATCTACTCAACGCCAGTAAGAATCTCTCTGGAAGCAGTCAGCCTCGCCTTCTCTGTGGATCAGCTTGTGGATTTGAAATGAAACCTCTTGATTAACAGTAGAACACTCTGTCCACTGTGCCACGGAAGCCCCTTAAAACATTATAATTACATTGATATAAATTTTCTGGTGACCTAGTCTGCATGAAGCTGCTCTGCTCACTGTAAGCTCATACTTCTCTGACGTGACCAGAGAACACACCAGTAATTTCTAGTGTGTGTGTGTGTGTGTGTGTAAAACCAAGGATGTGCAACATTTTGAATGATCTAGAAAGCATCAAAATAAGATGGAAGGAATATACAGAGTCACTGTACCAAAAAGAATTGCTCAACACTGAAATATTTTAGAACATAACAACTGAAAAAGGACCACTGGTGATGAAGAAAGTTCAAACTTCATTGACATCATTAGCAAAAAAATAAAGTCCAAGGAGTTGATAAAATACCAATAGATATATTCCAATAAACAGGTGCAGCTCTAGACCTGCTCACCAGGCTGTGTCAGGAAATAGGGAAGGCTCCAACTAGCTGGTCACCTGGCTAGAAGAGGCCTGTATCTGTTCTCATTCCCAAGAAAGGTGACCCAACAAAATGTGGAAACAATCTTGCTGAAGAATATTTTAAAATGGCTAGAGGAGTATATCAAAAGAAAACTGCCAGAAAATCAAGGTGGATTTAGAAGAGGCTGTGGCACCAGGGATGTCAGATAGATATTAGATGAAAGTAGAGATTACCAGAGAATATCTGAATATCTATTTGGTTTTGGTTTACAAAATTATACACCAGTAATTTCGTGTGTGTGTGTGTGTGTGTGTGTGTGTTGTTTGTTTGTTTTTGTTTAGTTTTTTGGTTTTTGGTGTTTTTTTTTACTGTGCAAGGCATTTGACTGTGTGAATCCTACCTTGAATGAATAGGAATTCCATAACGCTTAATCATGTTCATGTGAAACCTATACCCAGTCCAAGAGGCTACTGTGCAAACAAAGCGGGGAACACTGCATGGTTTATAGTCAAGAAGGGTTCACGTCAGGGCTGGATGCTATCTCTGCCCCATTCAACTTGTATGCTGAGCAGATCATTTAGAAACCTGGAATCTCTGAGAATGTGGCATTAGGATTCAGGGAAAGACTCGTAAACAGCCTGCACTGTGCAGGTGACACACTTTGCGCGCTGAAAACAGAGAGGACGTGAAACCAGCTGCAGAAGATCAAGGACTACAGCCTTCCTTACAGATTGCATCTCAGCATAAAGAAAACAAAAACCCTCATGCTGGACCTATAGGCAACATCACAAGTAGATAAAGATGGAAGTTCTCAATGATTTCATCTTGCCTGTATCCACAATAACCACCCTTGGAACCAGCATCCAAGAATTCCAAAGAGGTGTTGCATTGAAAAAATCTGCTGTCAAGGACTTCTCCAAGGTGCTATGGAACAATGAGGTTAGTTTGAAGCCTGAAGTGCACCCGATTATCCGTGGTCTTTTCAGTTGCTTGTTATGCATCTGAAAGTTAGACAATAACTAAGAACGGCAAAAGAATCAATGTCTTTGAGTTGTGGTGTTGGAGGAATAACTATCGTGTGGGTGCCAAGGGAACAGATGCATCTTGAAGAAGGGACAGCCAGCACGGTCCGTAGATGTGTGGATGATGAATCTTCACACACTGTGGGTATATTGTCGGGAGGGGCCAGCCTTTTGCAAAAGATGTCATGCTAGGAAAGGTGGCGGGTCAGTGAAAGAGAGGAAGACCCCCAAGGAGATGGGTAGACACGGTGACTGCAGCAATGGGCTCCCCATCTCGGAGTGATGAGACTGACACAGGGCAGGGATCAGAGCTGTTATTCGTAGGGTCACACCACACATGGTAGTTTACTTAACACATCTAACAAAAATACACAGCCACACACAGCTGTTTTGTACAGGTGAGTTGGAACCAGCTCCTAGCTGGCCCTCCAGAGGGTTTCCAGAGCCGTAAATCACGTGGTAGAACACGGCCCATTTCTCTCTTGCTGAGCTGCACCAGTTCATGTGGATCCAAACAGCTTGACTTTGGGTTGGCAACTCCCTACTACTAAACCATCAGAGCTGTAACTCAGTGTGTGTGTGTGTGTGTGTGTGAGAGAGAGAGAGAGAGAGAGAATATATATAAAATACCTATTGAAAAAAAATGTACACTTCAAAACAGCAAAACTATCTTAGGAGAAACTGATGGTTAGAAATAAGTGGAAAAATGCCCTAGGGACTTCCATTTTTTCTGAATGGTCTATTTGTTTTAGAAAAGTAAGTGGGGAGGAAAAAGAAAAATTCTGCTATTTGCTCATTCTACCTGATGGGTAATAAGTGCTTGTTGTACTGTTCGTCCTCTTTTCAGCCTGTGTTTTTAAAAGCGAGGGACGTACCATAAGTACACAATAATTAATGCAGTTCAGTACAAGTGCAAGAATACAAGAAATAAAGAGAAAGGCCAGAAGCGGATATTTCCATGTGTCAGGACCCAGGCCACGACACAGTGGCATTTCAATTAGAGAGGAGGGCGAGAGGGGCTGTGTAATTGGCAAACTCGTGGGGAAATTGCTAGCTTGACGCCTACCTCCCATCATTGGCCAATTAAACATTTAAGTGATATTTTGCAGGGAGTAGGGGTGCAGAGGCCATTAAACCTCCGGGAGTAAATGCAGAGAAATGTTTTTCTGGTCTCAAGACAGGGAGGCCCTTCCCTGTGCATAACAGCCAAGAAGAATACCATAAAGGGAAAGATTGATAAATTTTACTATTTACTACATAAAAATAAAAAATTTTATCCTTGCAAAAACACTATAAACAACATTTAAAAGCAAATGACAAATTTTACAAGGTGGAAAAAAGCACTGAGGTGGAGGGGGATGAAGCCACCACACAGAAGGGAGTGAGTGCTGGCAGTGTGGGTGGGGTGGGGGGGTCCCGGCTGGAGGAGCCTGGGTACCGCATGCCCCTGTGAGCCAACCATGTGTGCCTCGGGGCCCTGCCTGGCCCTCCTGGGGTGAGTGGTCCCTGATGAGGGTCTTTGGTTCTTGTCCTTTGCCTACTGGGCTTGGCCCTGAGGCTGTGTGGTCCACCGTGACTGGGGCTGCCTGTTTCTCTGAGGACAGGATCGTGCCTCATTCTTTGTCATCTCCCTCACAGTGTGGGGTGCAGGAATCAGAACCTCGACAAGTGTGTGCTGACTGAGAGAGCCACAAAGGACCCCTGAGTTAAGAGCTCCCTCCAATGGAAATCAAAGGTTGGCGGCTGAACCTCTCTTACTGGCTCCACAGGAGAAAGGCCCGTGACCCCAGCCCAAAAGGTCCATGAGGAAGTCTACCTGCTGCATGTTGTTGTGCTGTTAGCTGCTCTCAAGTCAAGTGCAACCCACAGCGACCCTGTGAACAGCACGTCTGAACCCCGTCCTAACCTGTGCCATCCTCCCATCTCTAACCCACGTGAGTCCATTGCTGCAGTCACTGTGGCAATCAATCTGGTTGAGAGTCTTCTCTTTCTCTGACCTGCCACCTTTCCCAGTGTGGTGCCCTCTCCAAGGAACAGCCTCTCCAACAACATGCTCCAAGTACGTGAAGCTTTGTCATCTTTGCCTCTGGCTGCACCCTCTCTAAGGCATGTCTATCTGTCCTCTTGGCCATCCGTAGGATGTTCAGCATTCTTCCCCAACACCACAGCTCAAAGGCATCAATTCTTCTATCCTCCTTATTCACCGTCCAGCCTTCTGATGCACCATGTGTGATGGAAACACCATGGCCTGAATCAGGCTTGCCACATGGGGTCGATGCAAGCTGGAGTCAGCAGGAAGGCACCCAATGGCAACAATAGAAGATGGGGAGATTGACCTCCGAGAGGTGTCTGCATTTGGGGGTACCAGAACAAGGGTGCCACTGCCCACACTGGCAACATCCTGCCAAGATAATGTCCACACTAGGGGTGCTAAGGTTGGGTGGCAGAGCCAGCACACCAGGCAGCTGATTGAGTCAGCCAGGCCAGGTGGCGGGCAGGAGGTGCCTGCACAGAGTGGGACTAGGGGGACTGGCCGAATGAGCGGGACCGGCCGAATGAGCGGGACCGGCCGAATGAGTGGGACTGGCTGAATGAGCGCGACCAGCTGACTGCCAATCCACTGCTCCTTCTAACAACTGGAGGTAGAGGTTTGCATAAACTCACTTGTGGAAGCGCTAATGATGTGATTTCTCTCGGCAGGGTCAGCCCTCTGGGTGCCATCTGTAAAGCGAATGTCTGTCATCCTCCAATAAGCATTTCTCAGGGATAAATAAATACCCAAGGAGCCAGACGAGTGTGCACCTGGCCACGTGTTTGTGTCTTTTTTGTCTTTGCACATCAATAACCCCACTGGAACTGGGTTTCTCCATTAACTTTATCTCCCTGTGCCTTGTTCTCTAGGGAGCTCTGGTGGCCTAGTGACAAGGAGCTGCACTGCAATCCCAAAGGCACTTGGTTCAAGGCCACCAGCTCCTCCACAGGAGAGGGATAGGCAATCTCCTGTGTGATTAACGGCCTCTGAAAGCCCACAGGAGGGTCAGCTGTGGGTCAGTCCTGGCTCGATGGTACACAGCAACCAACACCCCCTTATTCTCTGACGGCAAAGCCAACCTGAGAGGCCTGACTCACCTCCATGTCCCCATCTATGTCATCTCCTGCCCTGGACATGACTTGTGTTTGAAGTTCTAAGGGGAGGTGTACAGGTAGGAGGGGACTCAAGTGGGCAGAACATTCACCTGAGATTAAGATGGTTGACCAAGTTGAACTGTCTCAAGGGCAGCTCAGATCCTAGGCTTGAAGACCTTCCTGCCCGCCTGCCCAAAGGGCCCCCACGGCACTCCTCCCTGGGCCACAAGGAAGGAGTGCCCACACACTCCCACCCAGCACCTGAACTTCTGCATTTGACACTTCCTTCTTGAACTTACTTCTATCTTTCCTCCAAGGGTGAGGAGCTCAGTGCACAGTAGCGACCCAAGGCCTGCTGAGGCGACAAAGAGAGAAAACGATTTCCCAGCCAGCTGCCTCCTGCCTCCTCGCTTTACACCATCAGCAGCAGGAGCACACTCTCAGAACTTTCCAAAATACAAGTCTGATCAAGCCACTGGGAATCCTTGAATTGGGGTGGACAGCCTCTATGGTGGGTCCAGTAGTCTGGTCTGGTGAGTCTTCCCCCTATATATGACCAGGGTCAGAAGCTGTGGCGGTGGAGAAGCAAGGATGCATCTCCTTCGAAAGGGTCAGCTTTGTAACAGACCTACAGCATTTCTTACCTTTCCGCCTCACTCTCTCAGAAGTGGCTGCCATGCTGTTAGGACACCCAGGTAGCCCAAGGATGCCCATGTGGCGGCGGCAGCCAGTAAGGGACTGAGACCTCGAGCCCGCAGCCATGATCGAGACCCTTCACGGCAGCAGAGCACCTTCACAGCTGATCGCTCACCTCCGGCTGATTATTCCCTGATCACATCCTGAGGAAGCCTGATCCAGCTTCACCAGGCCTCTCCCAGCACTCTGACCTCCAGCAACTGTGAGACAACCTCTGTGGATTTCAGCCACTGTGTCCTGGGCTCATTCTTGGCACAGAATAGTTAACAAAATTAACCCAGGTGCTTCCTCTTTGTCCACTGGGGAGAGCAGTATGATGTGATGGACCCGGAGTCTGAGCGAACAATGATGACGAGATCAATGAAGGGCTACCCAGCACCCAGCAGCGTAGTGAAGGAGGGAGCAGGACAGCAGGAGTACAGAGGGTGAGGGGTCAGATCTGCTCCCTGAGGAGTGGAGGCCACAGAACTATCAGACGGGCTGAGATGAGAATAGTCATTTGGAGAACTGGGAGGAGGGGATAGGTTTTAATGGAGAAAGTAGAGCCCAGGGTCAGAGCAGACTTGGTGGAGGAGGTTCCAGGGCTGGGACTCTGTCTGCATCCTCTGCTCCCATCCAGGTAGCAACCGCCTCCTCGATCCAGAGTCCAGAGCCTCCTGCTTCTCACTGAACCCCAGACCAGTGACACCAGCTAAGTGGCCCACATCCCATAGAGCTCCACACAGCCCCACATGGGGAGGGAGCCAGAGTGCGTCTACCTCTTGTACTGCTTAGAAAGAACATGGTGCATCCCAGGTTTCTGCACCTGGAGGGGCAGCAGCCCGGGCCTCAGCATCACAGCCTCCTCTCAAAGGAAGTGAAAGAATAAGCTAGACCGCTCCTGCTGCCCATTCCTGTGGGCTGGGATCCGTCCTCCCTCTCGCTGGTGCTTCTCTCTCCGCTGGCGGAGGAGTGTGTCTCTGAGACGAGGAGTCTTTCCACAGTCAGCACAGCCAGTGCCTGTAGGAAGCAGCTTGTGCCCCTTTGAAGGTTCGGACTCACCCCACGGGGATCTGCCTGGCCTTTTTCAGGCTGTGAAGGCATTTTTATTCCCTGGAATAAGGGTCTGGCCAGCATATAACCTGCATGCAGTCCAGACGGTACTCTCAGGGTATCGTCAGAATGGGAAGTGGCCACTCTCGGGTCAGCCAGGGCTGCTTGGTCCTACTCACCTGCAGGATTGAGAAGGACCCTCTCCAGACACAGCGCGGAACAGTGGGGACACTGTGGCCCCTAGAGGGGAAGGACAAAGATGTCCCTGGGGACAGACAACCTCCAATTCCATGGCCACATGAGAAGGAGCAGCCTGTCTGCTCCAGAGTGCGCTGAGAGCTGTGTGCTCAGCCACGGTCAAAGATAGGCAAAGATAGTCGCTGGTTTATTTGGGAGACAAAATAGTAATACTAACAAATGCACTGCATTTCCCACATGCAAACACCCAGGGGATTTCCACAGAAAATGAACTCTGCTTAATGCAACAGCTCCTGCCCTTTTGTGAGATCTCCCAGTAGCCCTGCACCACTCAAGGCCCTGGACAGGGTCATTGCACTTATCCATCAACAGCATCAAGAAGTAGAGCCCTTCTAACTGACGTGTGGATGGTTGTGTCTGTTTTCTGGGGCTGTAGTTGCATGAGAAGAAGATCCTGGATGAGAAGAATTGACACAGAGATTGACATGGGGTCAGATGTGTCAGAGACAGTGAGGTTGGCTTAGGACAGGGCAAAGTTGAGAGCCATTGTTCATAGAGTCTTTGTGAGTCATAATCACCTCAACAATACATAACAACATCATCATCTCATTTTTTATATGTATTGTTGTCTCCCTTGCTACATGTACCATCACCTCCTAGACAGGCATGCTATTTCCCCATTGTTAGGACCCCTCTGCTGTCCTAGAACCACTCTGATCCAGGTCACTCTAAGTCTGGCATTTCTTGACCACAGTTAGTTTATATTCTCACCCTAAGGTTGGGGAAAAATATTGAATCGAGTGTTTTTAATTATGTCCATCTTGTATATTTTACATTACAGGGACAGCTCAATAATGCTTTACAATCCAAATAGCCGTGGGAGCATAGCTCAATACCTAGAGTGGAATGTCAGAGTTTTCTTCTTGTTTAACTCGTAAATGATTTTTAAAAGCACCATATTTTCCCAATCCAATTGTTGCTCTCTCCTTTATGGCTTCTATTCATTGCAATGTGGGCATGAGTGAGGCTGTGATGATTGTTAATGGTGATGTTTACTTTAGTATGTCCTGTTTACAGGCAGGTGGTGGCTGTAGGAGTGATGTAGTGGCCGTAAATGGGAGCAAGTGGTCCATATTTGTCCTGCCCTCTGTGTTGTGTGTCTCTGTGCTTCTGAGCAGCCTGACTCTAAACACTGTTCCACAGAGAAGGGCAATGAGCAAATACCAACGTGAATCCTTGGGCTAGCTCTTTAGGACACAACGTTGTTTGTTGTAATCACTCCAGCCAGGTGAACAGGGGCACGTTAACCAATCTTTCTGAGTCTTACTAATATTATAGGTTGATAATTATGCCCCCTCTCTTCCAAATAAATGCTCAGTCCCTTAACCCTGGTCCCTGTCCATGTGAATGCATTGGAAAATGGGTCTTTACAGATTGTTATCTTTCAATATGACTTTTCCTAGCCATTATTTCCCTTTGCTATGTAGACAGTCAACACTCTTGGCACCAGCAGCCAGGAAATCAAAAAACATATTGCGATGGGAAAGTCTGCGGTTAGGGATCTCTCTAAAGTACTCAAGAGCAACGGTGTCTCTCTGGAGACTAAGGTGTGCCTGATACAGGCCATGATTTTTGCAATCACTTGTTATACATCAGAGAGCTGGACAATGACTAGGGAGGACAGAAGGAGAATTGACACCTTTGAGCTGTGGTGCTGGAGAAGAGTACTGAATGTATCATGGACTGCCAAGAAAACAAACAGATTCATCCTAGAGAGGGTTAAACCAGGCTACTCCTTGGAGGCAAGGATTCTGGGGCTTCGCCTGACATACTTTGGACATGTTGTAAGGAGAGACAGGTCTTTAGAGAGGGACATCATGCTGGTTAGAGTACAGGGACAGCGCAGGAGGGGAAGACCCTCTATGAGGTGGATTAATTCAGTGACTGGGGTAATCGGGATGGGTGTGTCAGAAGCAATGAGATTGGCACGGGATAGAGCATGGTTTAGGGCTGTTGTACATAGGGTCGCCATGAGTCACAAACAACTCGACGGCACATACCAACAACAACAACATCATTAATATAACATGTAAGCAAGATTCTGCTGAGAATTATCCAAAAACATTTGGAACAATATGTCAACAGAGAACTGCCAGATGTGCAGGCTGGATTTAGAAGAGGTCGTGGTACTAGGGATATTATAGCTAATGTTAGAGGATCTTGGCAGAAAGCAAAGAAAGCAGAAGAATGTCTATCTGTGTTTCATTGACAAAGGCTTTTCACTGTATGGATCACAACAAACTGTGGCTGACTCTGAGAAGAATGGGAATCCCAGAACATTTGATTGTGCTAATGCGAAACCTATACTTGGACCAAGAGGCAGTCGTCAAAACAGAGCAAGGGGACACTACATGGTTCAAAATCAAGAAGAGAGTTCATCAGGGATGTATTCTATCTCCATACCTTTTCAATCTATATGCAGAACAGATCATCAGAGATGCTGGGCTGTATGAAGAAGAATGTGGCATCAGGATTGATAGAAGAGTCATCAACAACCTGCGTTATGCAGATGACACAAACCTGCTTGCTGAAACTGAGGAGGACCTGAGGCGCTTGCTGCAGAAGATCAAGGACTACAGCCTCCTATATGGACTGAAGCTCAACGTTAGGAAAACAAAGATTCTCACCACTGGTCCAATTGGTAGCATCAGTGTGGATGGTGAAGAGATTGAGATAGTTAACAGTTTTAGTTTACTTGGCTCCACAATCAACACTCTTGGTAACAGCAGCCAGGAAATCAAGAGAAGAATTGCATTGGGAAAGACAGCTGTGAGGGACCTCTCAAGAATACTAAAGAGCAATGATGTCAGACTTGAGACTAAGGTGTGCCTGATCCGGGCTATAGTCTGTAATTACGTGCTATGCATCAGAGAGTTGGACTGTGAATAGGGTTGATAGAGAATTGGTGCCTTTGAGCTGTGGTGCTGGAGAAGAGTGTTGAATATACCATGGACTCCTAGGAAAACAAACAGGTTTGTCCTGGAGAAGGTGATGCCGGAATGCTCGTTGGAGTCAAGGATTCTGAAGCTTTGTCTGACATATTTTGAGCATGTTGCAAGGAGGGACTGGTCCTTGGAGAGGGACATCATTTTTGGCAGAGTGGAGGGGAAGCGAAGGAGAGGAAGACCTTTGATGAGATGGATCGATTCTGTGACTGGAGCGGTGGGAATAAGTGTGTTTGAGATGGCTAGGTTGGCACAGGATAGAACAGCATTTAGAGCTCTTGTACATAGGGTCGCTATGAGTCGCAAGTGACTTGATGGCACATAACAACAACAACAGAACAGACCTGTTTGTTCTCTTGGCAGTCCACAGTATATTCAATACCATTCTCTAGAACTACAACTTAAAGGCATCAATTCTACTGTCATCCTTGGTCATTGTCCAGCTCTCAGATGCAGCATAGCAAGCATCTGAGAAGGCCATGGTCTCTAGAGTGACACTGTTGCTCTTTAGCACTCTCGAGAAGTTCTTGGCAGCAAAATTCCCCAGTGCAACTCATCTGTTGATTTCCTGACTGCTGGTGCAAAAAGTGTTGATTGTGGATCCAAAAAAGATGAAATTGTTAACAATCTCAACCCTTTCTCCATCTATCATGATGCTGCCTATTGGGCTCGTGGTAAGGATATTTGTTTTCTTAATTTTGAGATGCAACACATACTGAAGGCTGCAGTCCTTGACCCTCTGCAGCAAATACTTCAAGTCTTCCTCAGTTTTAACAAGCAAGGTTGTGTCATCCGCATTAATGCAAGTTGTTGATAAGTCTTCCTCCAACTCTGATGCCACATTTTTCTTCATAAATGTAGCCTTTATCTTTTCATCAAAGTGGGTTAGGTGTCCTCAAGTGGGCTCTGACTTGTACTGAACCACACTAACCTCTGCCCAACCCTGCACCATCAGGTCAGTCACCACTATGTGGAGCCCACAGAGAGAGAGAGAGCCAAAGTTGGATTGGGAAGCCAATGTCAGTCCATCTAGTTGAAGGTCCTCTTCTTTTTTGCTGACCCTCTGCACGTCCAAGCTTGATACGCTTCTCCAGAGCCTGATTTCTTCTAACAACTTACTCAAAAGTATGTGAGACTAAGTCTTACTCTCCTCCCTTCCAAAGAGCACTCTAGTTGTATTTCTTTCGAGACAGATTGTTCATTCTTCTAGGAACCAATGAGGTAGTCAATACTCTTCACCAACACCATAACTAAAAGATATAATTTCTTCCTAGGTCTTCCTTATTCACTGCCCCACCTTTCTCAGGTGTAGGAGACAACTAACAAAACCATGGGTTAAGTCATGGCTACCTCAGTCCTCTCAGAGAAGCACTTTCTGGAAAGAACCCAAGTTTGGAATTCCTAATTGACCACAGAGCTATGCCCGGGGGCTGTCCAGTCAGAGGCAACTTAGAATGATCTGAATCCCTAGAAGAGTCCCTCCACTCTCTCCTGGAGAAGGAGAGTTTGACCTCTTCCTAACTTGTTTTGCTAAGTCACTCTTGTTCCGTATTTGCTGATCAGTGAGTGAATATGTCAACTTGTGACAGAATGAGTCAACTTCTTACAGCATATTTCATCTGTAAAGAGCTTGGCTGAGGAGGGATCCAAGCTGGTAGAAGGGGGAAAGTGTACCTGGTACATTGTGTGTGGTCAGAAAACCTAATATCTCCATTCACTATTATCTGCACATTTGACCAAATGCTACATCACAATCAGGAACAACTTTTCCTTCTGAGCCCTACATAACTTCACTTGAAAAAGCCCTTGGGATTCTCAGGAAGAAGGCTAAAGAGTCATCTTCTCCAGGAAGTCTTCCTGGATCTACCCTCTCGTGTCCTTAAGGATTCTGTCCACCTCTATCATAACACTTACAATCCAGGCTATAATTGTTTGTGCACTTATCCTTCTGTCTACAACACAATAAGATGCCCTGACAGCATCAGTCCTTGTGCTGGCTTCCTTGGAAGCCATAGAGGGGCAAGGCCAACATCGCTCCGAAAATATGTACCACAAAGAGGAAAGAAGTCCCCTTCTTCTCTTGTGTCACTTTCTAGTTTTATAGATTGAATTATGCCAGAAATTCAAACTGGATTCAGAAAAGGCCATGGCACAACAAGATATCATTGCTGATATTAGATGAATCTTGACTGAAAGCAGATAAGGTCAGAAAGATGGTTACTTGTGTTTTATTGATTATGCAAAGGCATTTGACTGTATGTACAACAAATTATGGCTGACGTTGAAAAGAGTGGTAATCCCAGAATGCTTAATTGTGCTCATACAAAACTTCTAAACAGATCAAGAAACAGCAGTCTTAACATACATAACAAGGAAATACTGCATGGTTTAAAACAGTGTATATATCGGAGTTGTATCAATTGTCCAGATTTATTCAATCTGTATGCTGAACAAATAATTCAAGCTGGACTATGTGAAGAAGAACGGACACTGGAATTGGGGGAAGATTCGTCAGCAACCTACATTCTTCAGAGGACACAAACTTGCTTGCTGCACATGAAGAATATTGGAAGAACTTAGTGCAGAAAATCAAAGAATACAGTCTTAATATGAGTTATACTAAAGCATCAAGAGAACAAGAATATTTGCCACTGGACCAACAAGCAACATAAAAACAGATGAAGTTGTCAATTATTTCATTTCACTGGGATCCACAATCAACACCTAGGAGAGCCACACTTAAGAAATAAAAATACAAGTTATCCTGGAGACATCTGCTGTCAGAGACCTTTCCAGAGTTCTAAAGAGAAAAGATGTCCATTTACAGAGTATGGGGAGCCTGATCAAGCCACAATATTTTCTTTTTTCATTAACAATTTTTTAAATAATTTTAATGAGCATTTACAGAGATTTTGGATTTCCATTCATTCATTGCTGCACTTCTCTCCCCACCCAGCCCTCCCCCCTCCCAGTTCGCTCCTCTCATTCCTAACCTGTACACTATAATAGACAAAGTGCTAGTCTATAGGCCTTTTATTGTAAGAACCACCTTCCCTCTGTAACTTGATTTGTGCCACTACTAGAACATCTACTCGGAATATTATTGCTTTTTAATTTTTGACTCATGTACTTTTAACTTGTTAGTTTAATTTGTGT
>NW_006399814.1:5540703-5557405 GCF_000299155.1 Elephantulus edwardii
TTTAAAAAAAAAGTAAAAGAAACATTCTCTCCCTGGGACACAATCCCCCCACGCCCCTCCCACCGCCCCAAGTACACTGCACTATGCAACCTTAATTGTGGACTCTTGTGATAACCATAATACTCTATCATACATTGCTTTTAAATTATTCACTCCCTCATCTGTTTCAGTACAGTATACACAATTTATCCAGTTTTTCTCAGTCTTACCCTAACCCTGATTTCAGTCCCATTTTACAACAGTGGCACCATGCAATATTTGTCCTTTTGCAACTGAGATATTTCACTCAGCAAAATGTCCTCCAGGCTCACCCAGTTTGAATAATATTGAATGAGTTCCTTGTTTTTCAATGCAGCGTAGTATTCCATTGTGTGAATATACCACAGCTTCTCTACCCATTCGTTTGTTGATGGGCACTTGGGTTGTTTCCAACTCCTTGCTATTGTGAACAAAGCCGTGAAAAACATGGGTGTGCGTATATCTGCTTGGGTGTCAGTTATGGTCTCTTTGGAATATATAAGCCACAATATTTTCAAGTGCTTCCTATGCATCTGAAAGCTTTACAGTGAATACAGAAGACCAAACAAGAATTGATGCTTTGGTGTTGGTGGAAGTGTTGACTATTCAATGTTCCGTCCAAAGAACAGACCAATCTGTCTTGAAGGAAGTACAGCCAGCGTGCTACCTCGAGGCAACGATGGTGACACTTCAGCTCACTTACCCTGGGCTTGTTGTCAGGTGGAACCTTAGGCAGAGACATCATTATGGAAAAGGTGGAAGGTCAGAAAAAGAGAGGAAGACCCTCTGGATGGATTGGCGTGGTGACCACCACGAGCTTGATTAAGAAAGACAGAGAGGATGGCTCGGGCTAGGGCAATGCTCAGATGTGTTGTCTGTGGTCACTGTGAGTCATAGTCTTCTCAAGGACACTTAACATCATAGGCCGAATTAACCACTCATTTGTCAGTTTACTGTACTTGAATTCAGAATTGTCATATTGAACTGAAGCCGAAAGGACGGACCATTTTCAAGAACATTGATTGATACAGTGATTGCAACCATGGCCTTGAGCATGGCAGAGATAATGAGGACGGTGTTAGATAAGACAAGATTTGTATCTGTTGTTCACAGGGCCACTATGAGCCATTACCCCACTCACTGAATCAATCCATCTCCTCAAGTGTCTTCCTCTCCTGTGTTGTTCCTCCACCCTCCCAAGCATGGCACCCCTCTCCAATGATTGGTCCCACCTTGCAACATGTTCAAAGTATGTCAGACAAAGCTTCAGAATCCTTGTCTCCAAGGAGCAGGCTGGATTAACCCTCTCTGGGATGAACATGTTCGTTTTCCTTGCAGTCCATGGTATATTCAATACTCTTCTCCAGCACCACAGCTCGAAGGCATCAATTCTCCTTCTATCATCCCTAGTCATTGTCCAGCTCTCTGATGCTTAGCAAGTGACTGCAAAGACCATGGCCTGTATCAAGTACACCTTAGTCTCCAGATTGATATCATTGTTCTTCAGCACATTGGAGAGGTCTCTGACAGCAGACTTTCCCAGCACATCTTTTGATTTCCTGACTGCTGGTACCAAGTGTACTGATTGTGGAGCCAAGCAAACTGAAGCTGTTTACAATCTCAATCTCTTCACCATCCATCACGAAGATGCCAATAGGCCCAGTGGTGAGAATCTTTGCTTTCTTGATATTGAGCTTCAATCCATATAGGAGGCTACAGTCCTTAACCTTCCGTAGCAAGTGCTTCAGCTTCTCCTCAGTTTCAGCAAGCAGGGTTGTGTCATCTGCATAACGAATGTTGTTGATGAGTCTTTCTCCAATCCTAATGCCACATTTTTCCTCATAGAGCCCAGCCTCCCAGATAATCTGTTCTGCATAAAGATTGAAAAGGTATGGAGATACGACATATCCCTGGTGTACACATTTCCCCATTTTGAAACATACAATGTTCCCTTGCTCTGTTCTGATGACTTCCTCCTGGTCCAAGTATAGGTTTCACATAAGCACAATCAAGTGTTCGGGAATTCCCATTCTTCTCAGAGTTAGTCACAGTTTGTTGTGATCCACACCTTCAAATGCCTTTGCATAGTCAATGAAACACAGATAAACAATCCTCTGGTACCATAGTTGACTATATATGACTAAACGCTTAAAATTTACACAAAATTCTAACACCTCAACAAGGGGAAACACCAAATCTATTTATAAGATGGTCAGAGTACATGCAAGGGCCTTCCTCAATGACATTGAGATGGCAAAAATATAGATGAGGAAATGCTTAAATTATCATCGTTGTTGTTGTGGTTATGTATTGTTGAGTTGAAACTGACTCACAGCTGACCCTCCAGTGAGTTTAGAGGCTATAAAATGCACAAGAGGAAAAGTGTCCGTCTCTCTCCTGAGGTAGATTCAAACCTTCCACCTTTGAACTGTTAGTATAACCCCTTACCTACTAAGCCATCAGAGCTAAAAAATAAAATAAAATAGAAAATAAATACTTATAAAACTGAGTGAAATGACCTTCAATAAACAAAAAGGGGACCCTCAAATATTATCATTCATTAATTAATGTTGTTGTTTTTGATTGCCTTTGAGTCAAGCACAACTCATAGTGACCCCATGAACAAAAGCCTGAAGCCTTTCTATAATTATTGACATTTATCAACGTTCATAGAGTTTCCGAAGGCATATTGTTTAGGAAGTGGATGCCGTTCCTGCTTCCAATAATTAATGTTATATAAAATAAATGCTTCATATGCTCCAAAAATAAGAATATACATATCAATCAAAAAGAAACCTTTTTTTATCACGCATGGTTCAAGTTTTTGCTATTATTTTTTTCTAATGTAAATCCCTAGTCGGCTTGCAATGTTTCTTCTCTTCCATCTCAAAATATTTAATGAAAATCTCCAACTATTATCTCTGTAAAAGATCTGTCCTCGGTAGAGACCAGGTACTGGAGAGAGGTGTGAAAATACAGGGCAGCCTTCGCCTTTGAAACAAACACTCCCATTAGTCATGACTCATCAGTTTCTTCTCTCCCTTTTTTTCTCCCCGTGTTCAGTTTCAGGGTCATTTTCTAAGAGCCTCAAAGGGCTGCATTTGAAAATTTATTTATAGCCCTTGTCAATAAACACATATCAGCAAATATCGATTTATAAGGAAATCAAATGAGGTTATTACAGTGAAATTTATTGTTGAATCCATAAACACTGCACAGACTTCTAAAGGTTAGATTTTGGAGTAATAAAGAGAGTGCATCCCAATAATAATGGCATTGAGCCACGTGGCACAGCTATAAAGAAAGAGTGGACAGACAGTGACAGAAATACTGCCCACCTCGGGCCACCATCACGCCTGTGGATCTTCTGAAGCCAAGTGCAGCACCGTGTGAGGAAGATGAAGGGATAACCATGAGCACCCTGCCTTAATGTCAGCCCCTGGGGAAGGAAAAGCCTTGATCATAGACATTGTCCGCCCAATGGCACCCACCCCTCCCTCCCTCCCTCCTTCTCCTCCTCCTCCTCCTCTCTTCTCTTCTCCCTCTCTCTCCCCACGCGCGCGCGTGTGTGTGTACTTTCGCAGGGACACTAACTCATGGAGACCACAGGTGATTTATAGATAGTAGGATTGCATTCCATAGAGCCATCAGGGGCTAAGAGCCTTCACACACAGATCTCGAGGTCCTTCTTCAAAGGCATCTCCAGGTAGATTCAGGGTTAGTAGGTGACGGCTTGATGGTTTGTACCACCAGAATCGTCTTTTCAATGTTGTTGTTATTGTTGTTATGTGCCGTCAAGTCGCTTGCAACTCATAGTGACCTTATGTACAACAGCCCTAAACCCTGCTTTATCCTGTGCCAGTCTTATTGTCTCTGACACACCTATGTCCATTACCCTCATCACTGAATCTTCCTCTCTTGTGCTGTCCCTCCACCCTCCCAAGCATGACGTCCCTCTCCAAAGTCCCTTCTTGCAACATGTCCAAAGTATGTCAGACGAAGCTTCTGAATCCTTACCTCCAAGGAGGAGTCTAGTTTCACTGTCTCTAGGACAAACCTGTTTGTTCTCCTAGCAGTCCATATATTCAATACTCTTCTGCACGACAGCCCAAAAGCGTCAATTCTCTTTCTATCATCCCTACTAGTTGTTCAGCTTTCCAACACATAGCAAGTAATTATAAAGATGATGACCTGGATCAGGTACACCTTAGTCTCCAGACTGGCATCATTGCTCTTCAATACTTTGGAGAGGTCTCTGACAGCAGACTTTCCTAATGCAGTTTGTTTTCTAATTTTCAAAATGCTGGTACTAAGGGTATTGATTATGGAACCAAGCAAACTGAAGCTGTCAACAATCTCAATCTCTTCACCATCTATCATGCTGCTGCCGTTTGGCCCATTGATGAGAACTGCCTTCTTGATGTTGAGCTTCAAATCACATTTAAGGCTGCAGTCCTTGGCCTTCCGCAGCAAGCACATCAGGACTTCCTCGGTTTCAGAAAGCAGGGTTGTGTCATCTGCATCAACTTTTAACCCAAGCCACTGCTGTTGAATCAATCCCAGCTCCTGGCCGCTCTCCATGGCTTTGCACACTGGATATCTCCATGAGAGCAGACCGTCTATTGTTCTCCTGTGGAGCAGCTCGAGGGTATGAACTACTGACCTTCTGTGATTAGACTGACACATTTTTTACTGTGTTCCCAGAGCTCCTTTCCCAATGGGGAAATGTGTGTGTGTGAGAGAGAGAGAGAGAGAGAGAGAGAGAGAGAGAGAGAGAGAGAGAGAGAGAGAGAGAGAGTGTTATTGAGATTGACTGATTCTCCTGCTACGAAGCATCACTATCCGTGAGTAGCACATTGTTTCTGGTCTGGAGAGCTCAGACCCTCATGAAAGACAAAACACCAGACAGATTCACTTCAGGTGCTCATTTCACGTAAGTGAATGTAACGATTTACTGAAAGGTGGGAGCTAGTAGGGGAGGAAGTCCGCCTGCCACTGCTCTCAACACTGCACACTGTGAACCATGGAGGAGACAAATCCAAAACGGCCAATCAAGTCCTCACGCCTCTTGGAAAGCATGGCCATGTCCAGCTTTTCCTGACACTGACCATGATGAAGAGTTTCTCTATATGGGAAGTAGGTGGAGGAGCCTCGCTGTTTGTGTGAAGAGAAAAGGGCTGAGGCTCTTGCTAAATGATCGACCAAGTTCACGGAACAGAGGAAGGGACCCCCAAAGTCGCTGACACAAGCCATTTGTGCTACTTCTTAGGGGCCATTTAGGGTAATTTCAGGGTCATTTTGAGTACAAGGAATCTTTCCCTCCCAGGTGACTAGATCTAAACTCCATGCAAGGTGCACGTCTGCTGTCAACAAGCCATTGCCACTGACGCCCCCTGTGACACAGGTGGATGCTCAAAGCAGAGAAACACATAAAGAGGGTGATTATCTCTGTTTGGGGCTTTCAAGAGAGACTTGAAACAGAGGGTGAGGACTGAATAGGGCTTGGAAGCTGAAAAGAAGCTTTACAGGTAATGAAAGCACAGACTGAGGCAGCATGGGGTCTTCAGGGGACTGTGGGGGGGGCTCAGCGTTCCTGGAACATGTAGTGTGAGGACAACAAAAGAAGAGGACCAGGGTCTGGCCATGCAGGATATGTGACGCACCTTGCCAAGGAGCTCAGGTTGCCTTCCGAAGGCATACAGCGAAATGGAACACCCCTAGCAGGGAAGGGAGAAGATTAGATTTGCATTTTTCAAAATCCCTTCTGACTGCCTGGTAAAGAAAATTCTTGAAAAGGGCAGCACTGGAAGCAAAGAAGTCCATTAGCAGCTTTTAGAATCGGGAGAGGCATGCTGGGCTTTCAAATGCAGGTCTTGGAAGAAGGGGAGGCAGTGGGAAGAAGATAAGGTCAATGTATTGAGAGCTGCAGAGAGCGAAGGTAGGAAAGACAAGGAGAGCCGCGTCCTCCTGCAGATGGGACCACTTAGCAGGCTGATGGGCGCATTACACCCACCGTGTCTTCAATTATCACAACCGCAATTGGTTAAATGTCCGTCCTTGATTTGCTTTGATGCCTGTCTCTTTCCCTAGCTCCAGGAGAGGACCGCATCCATCACGCCCTCACTCCATGCTTGGCAGCAAGTAAATAAGCTCACGGTACGTAGCAGGTGCTCAATACACACCTATTCACTGAGCAAATGAGAAAAGGATTTAAGGCAGCGATGAGGGAATGTGCTGAGTGTGTTGAGTTTGAAATGCAAGGAACACTTATCTGCAATCAGCTGGTTTACAAACGCAAGTCGGATTTATAACCAGCTCTACACGGTGCGAGCCTAAGCCAAGAGAAGACACAAGGGGCATCACCCCATCATCATGGGTATTGAGGGACCCCAAAGGAGACTGGGGAGTGGACACCCTCCCAGGGTCAGGGTCTTGGGATCTCAGAAAAACAGAGAGACAGATCCAGAACCACACCTGACTGACTAAGGGCTAACGGGACGGTCAAGGACTCAAAGGAACAAGCTGTGAGGTTGAAGACAAATGTTTGGGGAAGGTACGCAGCTGCCAACAGGTGCCGTGGCAGAGCAGTAAAGGCACTTGGTTCTATTGCAGAAGTTGGTACCCAGCTTCCAAGGTCCAGTCTTTGGCTTTTGTTGTTGTGGTTGATACAATTCCAACTCAAGACCACGGTCAAGTGTGACTCCACCCAACCTCGTATCTTCCTCATCATGGCTATGTCTTCTTACCCTGTTGCAGCAATTAAATCATATGTAGAAGTCCATACTCTGCTTTCACAGTCTGGGCATAGCCTTCACTGCCTAGAACAAAGCTTCTGATTGAACATAGTGGCCTGTAGAATATCTACCAGGTGTCTTGGTGACTAAACAAACAAAAGGGAGATGGGAGCTCAAATACTAGAAGCTGTCTGGGGGACCGCAGAGGCTGTAGGGACCGTGAGATCTTCCCACACGAGGTAATGAACTAGCCAGCAGAAAATTTTCTGTAAATTTCTGTTAAAATCACAATTAAAAAGTATTTCTAATGAAAAAAATAGAAACTGGCAGAGTATAAACAATGTCTCCTAATCTACCAAGCATCTTACAAAGTAATGTCAAGTGGAAGCATATGGTAGACAGTTGGCAGGCCTTTGGAGAAAATATTTCTCTTTGTACTTGGTCACCTGAGGTTACAAAAAAGGAGAAAGTCTTTTTAAGGAAAGAAAAAGATTGTTGGCAACTTTGGTTAAGAATAAGACTATTTTTCCTTTGTTCCATCACACAAGCAAACGAACTCTTTAGCCTTTGTATACAGGAAATCCATGTCTCAAATCTTGTATTATTCAAGAAAAGAAAAGGCAGTAGGACATGGTCCATGCCCTTTGAGAAGTCACAGATTCCTGGAAAAGACCTTTGCCAGGTGCCCAATCAGCCCTGTGAGAACCTGGGGCATATTACGCACCCCCTCCCTGGGCCTCCCATGTTCAGTAGAGAGGTGACGAAAGTATACTGTCCAAGTAATGAAAAAAGTCATTGTCCAAGAAGACTGCACGCACAAACGGTTTTGTTCTGAAATTGTGTGTTCCAAAGTAACGGGATCGTGGGAATAGGAGAGCGTTAAGTGACAGTGGGTGTGGTGTCTAGCAGTCTCCTTGAAGCAGGTGGGAGCTGGGGTAAGGCTTGGAAGAGTGTTGATAGGACGAAAACCCTGAGCAAAGGAAGCCATTACTCCCCCATTGCTGTCCCGTAGGAATCCACTGAGAGGTCCTTCCGCCCTTTGCTGTCACATAGGAATCAGCTGAGAGCCCCCCCTCTGCGTTTATGAGACAGTAAACGGTACAGGAGGGGCCCAGCTTCCTCTGTTGGAGTGACTGGTGGATTCACACCACCAGGGACATGTGGCTGTGTCAGTAGCACAATTTCCTATGAAATGTGCCATCAGTTCCCTAAGCAAAGGGAGAAGCCACGTCTAAACAAATCCAATAAAAGCCTCAGGGCACACAGTGATGTGGTGCTGAGAGGTGGATTGTGGTTAAAACGAGAATATGGCGTAGTGAGATGCAGGACTTGACCCCCAAACAGAGAGCAGGCTGTGCCAATTCAGTGGCTCAGAACAAGAAGCTGGCATTTCTTTTTCAGGTCATCTAACATGGTTAACCACAGACTCACAAGCTAAGGGCAATTTCTATCTCTGTGGCAAGTTAACAGGATCCCACAGGAAAAGAAAGAATGTACACCCCACCCACACTAAAGGATCCCGGCTGTCACAGTGGTGGAAGCATTAAGCTGCGAACCCAAAGGTCAGTGGCTGGGCCCCACAGGCAGCTGCCTGGTAACAAAGATGAGGCGGTTTGCTTAGGGAAAGACAGAGGCCATGGAAAGCCGGTGGGGCAGCCGGCTCTGTTTTGCAGGGATGCTGTGCATCGGAATAGGCTCGATGGTACTAACAGTGGGTTACATCGTGCCAAAGACAGTGAGGACTGGAGGAGCGACCCAGGCACCACTTCCCACACTGTGAGCAGTTCCTGTGGCTCCCAAAGCAGCAGCAGCTTACCAGAAAAACCACTTCATGGCGAGGACAGTGTGGGCGCCCTCCTCTGCATCCCCAGGACTTCCACCAGCATATTTGAGGAAGCTTTACCCATCATCAGTAACTACTGAGGGTCAATGATCAAAAGAAACCCAACAGAACAAAAAGGGAAATGTCGTGAGCTATGACCAAACCATTTACTAGCTCCAAAATACTTTTCAGATACAATTTTCACCGAATCTAAGAATTGTTGCTTTTAGATGTCATTGAGTTGAGTACGACTCAGTAAACAGCTGACCTGAACCCTGCCCTACCCTGTGCCATCCTCATCATCTGACACACTACAGCATGTTGCTGAGGTTACCATGTCAATCCTTCTCAATAGAAGTCTTCCTCTCGTTCACTGACCCTCCCTCTCTCCAAGCATGAGTGTCTTTCCAAGAAATGCCCTCACCTAGCTACATGTCCAAAGTATGAAAGATGAAGCTTCGCCAACTTTGCCTCCAAAGAGCATTCTGGCTGCACCTTTTCCAAGACATATAGGTTTGTTCTTTTGGCGGTCCATGGGATATTCAGTCATCTTCTCCAGCACCTTAACTCAAAGGCATCGATGCTTCTGTCATCCTTAGTCATTGTCCAGCTCTCCGATGAGCAGCAAGTGATTGAGAAGACCATGACCTGAATCATGCACACCTTCGTCTTCAAAACGACATCGTTGCTTGTCAGCATTTTGGAGAGGTCTTTGATAGTGGATTTGTCTAATGCAATAAATCTCCTGATTTCCTTACTGCTGTTACCAAGGGTGCTAACCATTGATTAAAGCAAGATTAAGCCATAGCTAGCTTCAATCCTTTCTCTATCATAATGTTGACTGTTGGTTCTGTAACGAGGACCTTTGTCTTCTTGAGGTTGAGATGTAATCCATAGCAAAGGCTGTAGTCCTTGATCTTCTTCAGCAAGTGTCTCATACCCTCTTCCCTTTCAGCCAGCAAAGTTGTGCTATTTGCATAACACAGACTCTTGATGAGTCTTCTTCCAATTCCGATGCCACATTCTTCTTCATAGAGTCTGTTTGATTGTTGTTGTTGTTGTTGTTGTTTTTGTTGTTGTTGTTAAGTGCCATTGAGTTGTAGGCGACTCATAGTGACCCTACGAATGAAAGTCCTCAACACTTGCGTGACTTTCATCCTTTCTCCAGGTTCATAGGGTTTCTAAGGCAAGCTATTTATGGAACTGGATGCCACTCCTGTTCCCAAGCTTGTTTTAATCAGGGAGCTCACCGAACACTGCCTGCCGTGGGTGACAATTCTCCCATTTGACACATCAGTGTCACAGTGTTCAGCTTCACAGCAACCACAAGTTACCTCTGTACGGCAAGTTGACACACCAGGGCTATACAACTTAGAAGAATGTTTGACCAGAAACAATTAAAAACAGGCCTAAGGGCCATGGATAAGAGTCTAGCATCACAAATTATTTGCTCAAGCACACAGATTGAATAGGTATGGAGAAAAGATACAACCCTGGTACATACCCTTCCTGATTTTAAGCCGTACAGTGTTCCCTTGCACCATTCAGACAATAGCTTCCTGGGCCAGGTCTAGATTCCACATGAGCACTGTAAGTATTCTGAGATTTCTTTCTTTTCAATGTTAGGCATAATTTGCCAAGGCAAATGCCTTTGCATAGTCAATAAAACACAGACATTCCTCTGGCATTTTCTTCTTTTAGCCAGGATCCATCTGACATTGTTGTTGTCTTCGAATCAAGCACAACTCATAGCGACCCTATGAACAAAAGGTCTGAAGCTTTTCTGTAACTATTGACTTTTATCAAAGTTCATAGTTTCTACTGGGAATATACCCTAAAGAGACCATAAATGACATCCAAGTAGATATATGCATAACCATGTTTATCGCGGCTTTGTTTACAATAGCAAGGAGTTGGAAACCACCTAAATGCCCATCAACAAACGAATGGGTAGAGAAGCTGTGGTATGTTCGCACAATGGAATACTATGCTGCATTGAAAAACAAGGAACTCATGCAATATTATTCAAAATGGGTGACCCTGGAGGACATGGTGCTGAGCGATGTATCACAGTCACGAAAGGGCAAATGCTATGTGGTGCCACTGTTGTAGAATGAGGCTGGCATCGGGGTGGGGGTAAGACTGAGAAAAACTGGATGAAATATGTTTACGGCATTGAAGTCTATGGGGGCGGAGAATAGTCTAAAAGTATTATATTTTAGGGCATTATGCTTATCGTAGGAGTATGCAATGAGGGTTGCAGAGTGGATTATATTTGGGGTTGCGGGTGGGGTTGGGGGTAGTGCGGGGGGGATTGTGTACCAATGGGGAATTTTTCTTTTGCTTTTCAAGGAGAGGAGCAAAGGGGGGGTGGAGGTAGGTTGGGCGGGGAGAAGGGTGCAACAATGAATGAATGGAATTCCAAAATCTCTCTAGATGTTCATTGAAATGAAAAATAAATAATTTTTTAAAAAAAATTCATAGTTTCTAGGGGCATGTTATTTAGAAAGTGGATCAGCTTGAAATTCTGGTAGTTCCTGTCAATATACTATTCTAGCCATTTTTTAATGATCTTCAACAATACTTTGCTTACATGAGATATAATTTTACTGTTTGATAATTTCCATATTCTACAGGATCACCTTTCCTGAGAATGGGGGGAAATATTGCTCTCTTCCAGTCAGTTGGCTAGGTCCTTGCCCTGCAAATTTCCTGGCATAAACTGGTGAGCACATGCCGGGCTGCATCTGTTAGTTCAAACATGTCCATTGGTATTCCATCGATTCCTCAGGCTTTATTTTTTGCCAATGCCTTAGTGAAGCTTCAACCTCATCTATCATCACAATTGACTTTTGTTCATATGATGATGTTGTTGCTGTTGTCATGTTCCATCGAGTCACTTGTGACTCATAGCAACCCTATGTACAACATCCCTAAACCCTGCTCGGTCCTGTCTCTGACACACCCACCCCGATTACCCCAGTCACTGAATTAATCCACATCATAGAGGGTCTTCCCCTCCTGTGCTGCTCTTCCACCCTCCCAAGCATAATGTCCTTCTCCAAGGACCTGTCCCTCCTTGCAACATGCCCAAAGTATTTCAGACGAAGCTTCAGAATCCTTGCCTCCAAGGAGCAGCCTGGTTTAACCCTCTCTAGGATGAATCTGTTTCCTTGACAGTCCATGGTATATTCAATACTCTTCTCCAACGTATGATAATTCCTGAAATTCTTCAGTGTCAATTCTTTGTGGTGCAATGATTCTGTATAGTCCCTTTATCTTTTTAAGTTCAAATACATTGTTTTTTCACATCGGACCTTTTCCATCTCCTTCACCCCCTCCCCTCCACCACCCACCACCCATCAAATTGTAAACCCTTTGATTAAGTGCCCAGCATCACCCCTCTGCTTTCATCCTCCTTGATCTTGGATCCTCATACTCATTCTACGATAATGGTTTTATACAGTGTTTGTCCTTGTGGGACTGAGTGAGTTCACTCGGCAAAATGCTCTCCAGCCCCTCCCAAGGTAGACAGTCATTTAAAATATCATTGCTCTTGAGTGCTGTATAGTATTCCATTGTGTGAATGTACTATAATATCTCAAGCCGTTCGATTGTGGTTGTGTTCATTTGATGCTTCCTGGATCATTCAAGATTGTGCCCACAGCAGCTCTCAGTACTGCAGCTAGAGGCTTGTTTCTCAGGTCTTTCAATCTGAGAAATGCCAAGAGAGTTCTTCCTTTTTATTCTCTGACTCTAGCTTTTTGCACATTTCATTATAGTACTTTGCTTTATCTTTCCAAGTTGCCCTTTGAAATCTTCTGCTCAGCTCTTTTATTTCCGGATCTCTTCTTTTTGTTTTGGCTTCTCAATGCTCCAATTCAACTGTCATGGTCTCTTCTGACGTCCGTCTTGGTAGTGTCCTTTACTATAAGCATTATGCGTGGTGACCCCCAGCAAGCTGGACTGACACAGTGAACATGTCAGACAACATGCGCAAGGTGGAGGACAGGCTATGTTTCTGATCTGTTGTTCACAGAGGCGCTATCAGTTACATTTGACCACTTCCTAAACAACATGCCTCCGGAAACTCTATGAACTTTGATAAATGTCAATAGCTGTAAAGGGACTTCAGGCCTTTAGTTCACAAGGTCACTATAGTCAGGCTCAACTTGAAGGTGATCAACAACAACATATAGCACCTAACAACAACAATAAAGTATTACCATGGTGAGGAAACTGCGACTTGGACTTCATGAAATATCTAAAGGCGAACATCTGCCCACGTGAATCCCTCTGAGGCTCAGATCCATGTCTGCTTAATTCTAAATCATGATCCACACCCAGTGCACCAGGAGATCCAGATACACTCAAGAGGCCAGGGCATTCCTCCCAACCTGCTCGTCCCCATGCTCTTCATGCCAGACAATGACATACTTCATTTCTACTTGAAAAAGCTGTAGGGTGATGGGGACCGGGGGAAGTTCATACAATGTAGTGAGAAAAGCCATGTACTGGTACCACAGGGAATAGAGGGGTCTGAGAAAAAAGCAAGTACAGAACGTGGTAAACCACATGAGGATATGTCATCATAGAAGCAAGGTTAGAGAAGATCAAAAGAGCAACAACAAATGCTAGAAAACTTTTCTTCAAGAGTATCTATTATCATCAACTCTTCCACGCGTTATTATTTGGCAAATCTGTGTCCTCTTCTCTTTTCTCCACAAAGAGGATTCATATCATTCTTTAATTAACCTCTCCGGATGAAATTGATTGGATTGACTTGTTGGTTGATCGGTCAGTCAGTCAGTCAATCGGCTATTTTGCCAGTTAGTGCACTAGTTGGTTATTTGTTTAGCAGGGTTTTTGTTGTTGTTGTTGTTGTTGTTGTTTTTGGTGTGTGTGTGTGTGTGTGTGTGTTTCTAACTAAAAAAAAATGTTATTTGTCTTATAAGAAATTTTCTCACTGCACTAATTAGCAGACATGAATTAATCACTTCCAGGAAGGAAAAGTATATCATATTTGATAGAGTTAAGTTGATAGAGTAGAAGTTGAATAAAAACCAAGGGAAACTCTCAACGAAATGGATGAACACAATTGCCACAACAAATGATTCAAACATTTTGATGATTATGGCGATGACACTGGACCAAACATCATTTTATCCTGCAATATGTTAAGTCACAGAGTGCCAGATGGCTCAACAGCAACAAGTAGAGACACAGCTTAGATGAGTTTAATGTCTAGCCATCACTCCACTCTGTTTTCATGGAACAAAAGAGAAATAGCTATGTGAGTCTATCATTTTTACATCATATTTTAACGCAAAATGACTTCTTGTTGTAAACTAAGACTTCATGTAGCTCTCAACTGAAGAAGTGTCATATCCACAAGACACAATCCCGTGGTCTGTGGAGAGGACACCCAGAAAAGGTCTCTATGGATGGTTAGAGGAGTTTTCAGAGGAACACTGGCTCGAACATATTTTATGTCACCATCAAAGAGAAAATCTCAGAGATGCTCTTTTACTCCACGCATGTTTGAGCTATGCTCATGAGTCATGACTGAGCATGCCCACGTACATGAAATGTACTAACATATAATGACGAAGAAATGTCCAGCACTTCACAGAAGCTATGTTGTTGCTGTCACACATAAGATCTCAATGAGTTGTGGAGCTAACTCAAAAGTAAATAAGAATAAGCTGTCCAACAAGATCTTGTCTTCAAACACATCTTACTGTTCTCCACAGAGAAATACATCCTCGAACTGGAGAACTAATCAGCTATAGGAGGTTTCCTCCATTCCTTCATCTATTCAGACAGCCATCAAATACAACTCAGCATTTGTCAAGCTCCAGCCTAACCTTTAAACCAAAGGAGTAAACTGAACGCACACTCAGGACCGGAGGCTTCCCGTGGACGGACGGCTGCAAAATCACTGGTCAGTCTGTGAAATCTGAGTCAGGCCTCTGATTTACAACACTGAAGTAAAGACAGCTGAAGAGTAGGGTTTAAGAAATACCACCCCTTGTCTTAGACGCAAGGAGCCTTGGTGGGCAGGGGTTAAGTGAAAGGTCAGTAGTTTGAACCTACCGGTTACTCCGTAAGTGTAGTAGCCTGAGCGATTACCATAAAGACTTACGGTCTTGGAAACCCTAAGGGGCAGATGGATCCTGTTCCGTCCTGTCACATTGAGTCAGAGTAGATCCGACAGCAGTGGATTCAGTCTGGGATGCCAAGTGTTATCCTGTTAGGAGAAGGACTATGGCTCCAAAACAACCATTGGATGCACAAGAAAGATCAGAGCGAACCCCGTGATGGGTCCTTTCAATGTGGGCCATCAAGGTGCCTGCTGAAGCTTGTCCCTCCAGACGTCACATTCCGGAGCCTGCAAGTCCAAGTGGGAGTGAAGGAGCAGCTTGTCCCCCCATGTTTATTCATGTTCTATACTCAATTAGCTCAGGAGCAGCTGGAGACCCAAGTTCAGGAGTAAAACTCAACCCAGGAGTCTTTTAAAAAATCCTTCTCCCAGCGGGAGTTCTTCTGGAAACAAAAGCAACCCTATTTAACTTATTATTGAAATTGATTATCCATTCTCCAAGACTCTCTGGTTTGGTTTGCCTGGAAGAAGGCGCATGACTGATGAAGCCAACGGGAAAATGGGCCAGAACCAGGCAGGGACTTTGCCCAGCAGGAGGCCTCCCACAGAGTGACTCACAGTCACCATTTCACATTCAGCTGAAGGCTGCGGAGGGCAATTGAGAGCACAATGTGCGTGACTCAGAATAGCCCTCCCCTTGGCCCCACAGCTTCCAGACAAAGCCTGGAATAATGACCCTGTGCAGGCAGAAAGAGGCCAGGCAGCTCTCACCACCCTGCACAGACCTGACTGACTAGCGGGGCTCCAGACAGCTTGACCAATCAAAGAGGAGAGGACACTGGTGTGGGGATGTTTGGCCAGGTCAGAGAGCTACCAGGTGAAACAACACAGGAAAGGGGGCAGAGGGGGTGAAAGGAGACACCTGCAGAGCTGTCAGTAGGAAAGCTCCCCCACACCCAGACCTCACAGGCCCTGGGCATCCTGTTGTTGATGAGACAGCTAAAATAGGACGTCAGAACCAGCCAAGTCCCGTACTTGAGTTCCGCTCCAAGGGGCTGAATTGGGCAAGTGAGATTTCTTCAACTGATTGTAAGAGCCTCCCGGAATGGTCTTGTTTTTTAAGAGTCAAGCCAGAAATGGCTATGGCCCCATTTCCAACTTACTAGATCTTCTAAGCAGAGGACTGCTCGATCCATCCATTCCCACCACCCACTGCCGTTGGGTCAATTCCTATCTACAGGAACCCTCCACTGGGATTCTGGGCATGTATGTCACAACAGCACAAAACTGCCCTTCTTTCTCCCATGGAACTGCTGGTGGATTCACTGCCCTTGATCTATGAACACAACTCAATGTAGACTGAACCACCAGAACACCCAGTCAGCAAAATGGGACCCTTAGTGCTGATTTGATCTATGATCTGGTGTGAAGATATTAACCCCACCGGAAGTTGCTGACACCATATGAGACATAAATGATAATCAAGGCATGATCTACACCCCAAGGGGATTCAGCCAAGGGAGAAAGTAGCTCTAACTCAGAAGAATTAACCCATTCACTCATGCAATGTTGACACCTAGAAAACCCCTGTTGTGTGTAACACTCCACACTGGAGAAGAGCCTTGACGTGCACATTCAAGGACAGAAAGAGCTCTGTCTTCATCACACTCCACAGCAACAATAAGAAGTTAGGACATGAGGTGGGCAGACAAACATGCCCAAGTCAAACCACCACATAGCCTCACATAGCTGTCAACACAGCAAGTTCCTTTTTTCATCTCTCCAAACTTGGCCAAGAGTCAACATTATTATAGACATAGAAAAAGTTGGAAGTTGTCAATGATGTCATTTCACTTTGTTCCACAATCAATACTTAGGGTAGAAACAGACAAGAAATCAAAGGACAAGTTGCTTTGATTAGGTCTGCCATCAAGGACGTCTTTAAAATGCAAAAGATCCAACTCCTTGCTATTGTGAACAAAGCTGCAATAAACATGGGTGTGCATATATCTGCTTGGATGTCAG
>NW_006399814.1:5558860-5573818 GCF_000299155.1 Elephantulus edwardii
AAGAACAAACTGGGAGGAGGGTAGAGAGAAGAGTGCAACAATGAATGAATGGAAACCCAAAATCTCTGTAAATGTTTATGAAAATTAATAAAATATAATTATAGGGAAAAAAAGAAAATGAAAAGGATCCAGTGGGGACAAGATGCTACAGGAAAATGACAAGCATTTCCCAATGGTAATTAAATCAACTGTCTTATTGATTTGGGAACTGGGAAAAAAAATGCAAAAGATCAAGGACGTCAGTTCGAAGACTAAGTTGTGTCGGCTCCAAGCCATTTTCTTTTCAATTATTTCATGTGTGTGTGTGAACGGTGAACGATGAATAAGGAAGACCAAGGAAAAATGCATGCTTGGAGTTGTGGTGTTGGCAAAGAGTATTGAATATCCCATCGACTGCCAAAAGAACAAACATGTCCTGGAAGGAGGACGAGCAGGGTGATCGTTACAGGCAAGGACAGTGATGCTTCGTCTTAGACACTTTGAGCATGATGTTTGCTCCATGGAGAAAGCCAGCAACTTGGAACAAGTAGAGAGTCAGCAAGAGAGGGGAAGACCGGAGCCAAGCTGAAAAGGAAGGTGATGAGTTGACAGTGACTGCAACAAGGGGCTTGAGCATGGAAGAGATGGTGATGAGAGCATGGAGCAGGGCAAGGCTTCCATCTGGTCACAGGGCTGCTGTGAGGCAGACTTGACGTGAGAGCACCTAACAATAATGACAACAACATGTAATCCTTACAATGGACATAAGGATGACCCCACCTCACTGTATCACTGGAAGGGTGAGATGTTGATATGGATTGAATTGCACCTCTCCAAAATTTACGTTGAAATCCTAGCCCCTGGTATCTACAAATGTGACCTGCTTTGGAAATAGAACCTTTGATGTTGTTCACATAGATCATCATATCCTAGTAATTGTTGTTGTTCTGAGTCGTCAATCTGGTTCTGAATCATGGCAGCCCCATATAGAACAAGATGAAGCCCCGCCCAGCTTTGTGCCTTCCCCACATTCTTCTGATGTGCTCAAGCCCAAGTTGCAGCTACTGTGTCAATCCACGTCATTCAGCGTTTTCTCTCTTTTTAAATGACTGTACTTTATGTAAATAAATAAATTCTTTTCGAGGGACTAGCTTCTCCTGGTAATGTACCCAAAGTGCAAAGGCAAAGTGTCACCAACTGTTCTTCTAAGAGGCACTGTAGTTGTGTTTTGTGGGGTTTTTCTTCCCTAAGACAGATTTGTGTTGACCGTGGAGCCAAGCAAACTGAAGCTGTGAACAATCTCAACCTCTTCAACATCCATCCTGATGCTGCCAATTGGTCCAGTGGTGAGAATCTTTGTCTTCTTGACATTGAGCCTCAATCCATATTGGCAGCTGCAGTCCTTGACCCTCTGCAGCAAGTGCTTCAGGTCCTACTCAGTTTTAGCAAGCTGGGTTGTATCATCTGCATATCGCAGATTGTTGATAGATCTCCCACCAATCTTGACCCCACATTTCTCCTCATAGAGCCCAGCTTCCCAGATAATCTGCTCTGCATACAGGTTGAAAAGGTATGGAGACAGGACACATCCCTGGTGCACGCCCTTCCCAATTTTGAACCATGCAGTGTTTCCTTGCTCTGTTCTGACGACTGCCTCTTAGTCCCAGTAGAGGTTTCTCATTAGCACGATCAAGTGTTCTGGTATTCCCATTCTTCTCGGAGTCAGCCACAGTTTGTTATGATCCACACAGTCAAATGCCTTTGCATAGTCAATGAAACACAGATATACATTCATCTGGTATTCCCTGCTTTTAGCTAAGATCCATCTAACATTAGCTACAATATCCCTAGTACCACAACCCCTTCAAAACCCAGCCCGGACTCTCGGCACCAGTAGCCAGGAAACTAGAAGACGTATTGCCATGGGAAAGTCTGCTGTTTGGGACCTCTCCAAAGTACTGAAGAGCAGTGGTGTCTCTTTGGAGACTAAGGTGTGCCTGATACAGGCCATGGTCTTCGCAATCACTTGTTATGCATTAGAGAGTTGGACAATGACTAAGAAGGATAGAAGGAGAATTGATACCTTTGAGCTGTGGTGCTGGAGAAGAGTATTGAGAAGACCATGGACTGCTAGGAAAACAAACAGATTCATCCTGGAAAGGGTCAAACCGGGCTGCTCCTTGGAGGCAAGGATTCTAAGGCTCCGTCTAACTACTTTGGACGTGTTGCAAGGAGAGGGACAGCGCAGAAGGGGAAGGCCACCTATGAGGTGGATTGATTCAGTGACTGGGGTAATGGGGATGGGTGTATAGGAGACAGTGCGATTGGCACACGACAGAGCAGAGTTTAGGGATGCTGTACATAGGGTCGCTATGAGTCGCAAGTGACTCGACGGCACATAACAAAAAGAAGAAGACAGATTTGTTTGCTCTTTGGACTGTAAACAACTTTTCAACATGACAACATTGTCACTGTACTAGTAGAATGTGTCCTAGATCAATTTGAGTACCATCCTTACAAAAGAGAAGAGGCGTGTAGACAGAGGGAAGATGGCTGTGTGACCAAAGACTGTCGGAAACGACCACATCAAGAAGAGGCAAGAATGGATCTTTTCCCAGGGCCTTCAGAGAAAATATGGTCCTGCTGACTCATTGATTTTGGACTCTTATCTCCAGAAACATAAGAAAATCATTTATAGTATTTAAATCCACTCTGTGGTATTTTGTTAGGGCATTCCAAGAAAATCCATACAGACATCTACACTAGTTAAGAGGACTTAACAGCAAAGAGGGACTCTACATGCTTCTGTCTCATGAAGTGCCTGTTTACGGAGCTGGCCAAGTTGAAAAGAAAGGCTCACCTCCTATAATTTGCTCTGTGTGGAAATGAGTGGGCTCCATCCAGGTGGGGACAGAGCTGAGAGGAAAGGAGGAGAGAAGATGGCCCTGGAGTGCCACCTAGCCTTAAGGCGCTGCTATTTTAGAAGGATTTTGTTGAGATGTAATCCGTGTTGAAGGTTGCAGTCTTTGATTGTCTTTGATTGTGTTTCAAGTCCTTTTCATTTTCAGCATGTTGGTTGTGTCATCTGCACAAGGCAGATTGTTGACTCATCCTGGGGGCCCATTCCTCTTCGGTTAGTCCAGCTTCTAGAACGATTTTCTCTGTATACAGATTTAACTGATATGGGGAAAGAATACAACCCTGACGTGCGCTTTTCCTGATTTTAAGCCATGCAGCATTCCCTTTTTCTGTTAAGATAACTCTTTGTGGTCTGCTGTATCAACAGGAAACATGATGATGGATAAAGATTGACATTAGCAAAGATTTCACTTTACTTGGATCTACAATCAACACTCATGGTAGCAGCCGTCAAGAAATCAAGATACAGCACATCAGTAAAATCTACTGTGAAGGACCTTTCCAAAGTTTTAAAGGGCAGAGATGTCAGTTTAACAACTAGAACGTGCGTGATGCAATCCATGATCTGTTCAATCTCTTCCTATGCATCTCAAAGTTATACAATTAATAAGGATGATAGGAGAAGAATCAATGTCTTTGAACTGTGATGTTGGAGAGGAGTTTGAACATAGAATAATGGTGAAAAAAAGTCTGTCTGGAAGGAAGTGCAGTTTAGGGCGCACAGAGGCAAGGAGAGTGAAAATTCATCTCTCTTACTTTGGCATATTTTCAGAAGGCCCCAGGCCTTGGAGAGAGAGCATGGTAGGAAATGCAAAGGGTCTACAAAAGACTTTGAGAGAAACAGATGGACACAGCGACTATCACGATGGACGTGAGCAGGACAGAGATCACGAGGATGGCACAGGACAGAGCCAGGTTGGATCTGTTTTCAGAGTCCACTCGATGGCACCTAACAACAGATGGTATGGAAAACAGCTGCGGGAGTCCTTGGAGGAAAGGTGCTCCTAAGGCCGGGCAAGGCCAAGGTTTAGTGTGGCCTCGAGCTCAGTACTGACCACACAGTGCACATGCCGACCACACAGTGCACACGCCGACCACACAGTGCACATGCCGACCACACAATATACACTGACCACATACCCAGTGCACACGCTGACCACACAGTGTACATGCCGACCACACAGTGCACACGCTGACCACACACACAGTGCACATGCTGACTACACAGTGCACACACTGACCACACAGTCTATATACTGACCACACGGTGTACACGCTGACCACACAGTGCACACAATGACCAGTGTACACTCTGACCACACAGTGCACACGCTGACCACACAATACACACGTTGACCACACAGTGCACACACTGACCACACAGTGTACACGCCGACCACACAATGTACACACTGACCACACACAGTGCACATGCTGACCACACAGTCTATATACTGACCACACGGTGTACACACTGACCACACAGTGCACACAATGACCAGTGTACACTCTGACCACACAGTGCACACAATGACCACACAGTACACACGCTGACCACACAGTGTATATATATACAGACCACACAGTGCACACGCTGACCACACAGTGTATATACAGACCACACAGTACACACGCTGACCACACAGTGTATATACAGACCACACAGTGCACACAATGACCACATAGTACACACACTGACCACACAGTGTATATACAGACCACACAGTGCACACGCTGACCACACAGTGTATATACAGACCACACAGTGCACACAATGACCACACAGTACACACACTGACCACACAGTGTATATACAGACCACACAGTGCACACAATGACCACACAGTACACACGCTGACCACACAGTGTATGTACAGACCACACAGTACACACACTGACCACACAGTGTATATACAGACCACACAGTGCACACGCTGACCACAGTGCACGCTGACCACACAGTGTATATACTGACCACACAGTGCACATGCTGACCACACAGGTTATTCTGACAGGTGGCATGTAGCCCACCATGAACCTATCTCCAATAGGAAGCCTAGAGCCCATGTAGTGCTCTTGTCGTGTTCCCTCAATGCAGAACCACCTCACAGCTGGCCCTGCAGTGTGTTTTCAGAGGCGGTTGACCTCACAGGTGAGGACTGCCCGTCTTTCTCCTGTGCACTGGCTGGTGAATGGCTCCAGTACCTGCTCCTCCAGTCAGCCGCAGGGCCCTGCTGGCATGCTGCAAAGCTATAGGGCGGCGATTTCTAACTTTGGCTAAAGACACTATCATCGCGATGACCAGCACATCAGCAAGTCATTAGGAGGGTGAGAGCAGGTGGTCTTTGAGGGGCGGATTGTCCAAAGGGAACAGGCGCCTTGCCTTTGGCCACGTCCTCTCATGTGACATGGCGGCCAATCCTCTGTACCCGTTCCTCCAGTGAGCACCTGTCAGGAGCTCCGGGCATCCTGGGGGTAGACCAGCTTGTGCCTGGGGTGACCGGCATGTGTTTTAAGGTCCCCGCGTGGGCCTTGTGTGGGTAGGATGCGCAGTGTGGACTGAGTGTGCCATGTAGGGGAGTGCACATAGTGTGAGTGTCATGTACTCATTGTGGGCATCAGGCACTCTGGTCTGTGCACAGCATTGGTGGCACGTGCCCTGCTTGGGGCAGCATGTACACTGGGCAGCGTGTGTCCTGTGTGTTCAGCATGCACGTTGCATGGACAGCACGCGGGCAGCATGTGCTCAATGCATGCCTTTTGTGGGCGATGTGCATCCTGTGTGGGTGGTGTTTGCACTCGATGAGTGTGTGCATCATGTGGACAGTGTGTGGGCATTATGTGGAGAGTGTGGGCAGCGTGTCCCCTGTGTGGACACTGTGTCCCCTGTGTGGGTGGGGTGGCACTGGATGAGTATGTGCACCATGCAGCAGTGTGTGCCTCTGTGGGCAGCACGTGCACCGTGTGGGCAGCGTGTGTCCTGTGTACTCAGGACGTGCCCCTGTGGGTGGCATGTGCCCCTCACGGCCAGTGTGAGAAGCTAGATCTCTCCCTTGTAACCACAGAAGTGGGAGCCAGGCTTGGGGAAGGCTCCAATGAGAAAGGAATAAAGATGATGTCTTTTCTGTAATTAAATACATCAAATTAATCACCTTGTCACTTTGGAAAAATCAAGTTCCCACAGGAAGCAGATTCTACTCTGAGGTTGAAGGGGAGCAATTAATGAGGAGCTATTTAGGGAAAGGAGGACAGCACGGGAGGCCCTGAGCCCCCCACAGCAGGAAGGCAGAGGAGAAGGGGCATGCAGCCACCACCAGAACCCCAGCCGGGCAGCCTTGTCCCACTGCGGCCCCACGGCTGGCAGGAGCGTACCATGGCCGTGTGGACAGCTGGTGCCACCCCATGCAGAGAAGGGTAGAGACTGGAAAGCTGCTCAGGTGGACGCACACCCTAGTGTTGGGGGCAACAGAGCAGATGCCAGAGGCCATGGCCCTCCCCTCAGCGCCTCAAGGTCATGGCCCTGGGCAGCCATCTCCCCCAGGGTTGCCACTGCTGGGGGCGGGGGGCATGGGTGGCTGTGAAAAGGCAGAGGTCTGAGCCTGGAGCCCTGGAGCCTCCAGGCAGCGTGCTGAGAGACAGGCCTTGTTCTTCCCATCTCAGAGCCGAGGCAAAGTGCCGCTGTGTGACTGTCCTCTGGGGCAAGGACAGCCGCCCTGGACTCCAGCGTCCAGGAAGCAATTCTGCGCCAGATCCCAGGATCATCGGAGCCTTGTCCCTGGTCTGGAAGTTGTGGGAGTGAGTTCCAGCCCATGGAGCTGGGGTGTGACTTTATGGGGTGATCGGGTCATGTAGGCGGCTGTGTGGGATGACAGTGTCTAGCAGTTCCCTGAGCCCAGCCTCAGGCATGAAGATAACTGTGTTTACCCCATCAGGAGCTCAGTTCCGTCTCCATGACCTGCAGTGAGACACCTGTACACAGGAGGGATGCCCAGACCTGAGTGCTAGTGGGTTGGGATCCTGGGCATTGCCCAGCTTCTGAGAGCTATTCACAGGGAAGTCCTTGTTACCCCATCAAGTCTCCCACCTTGCCTGTGTGAGACGAACACCTGCCCGACGCACACACGCACACACTCACATACTTGCACACACATGTGCACAGTGGCTACCACTCTGTTCTCGGCAGCCATGTTGATGGAGACGCAGTCGGCCACCTCTCCCAGCTTGTCTCCTGCGCCTCCTGGATGCCCATCTTGTCCTGTGTCCACCCTTCCTGTCCTGCCTGCCTCACACAGTCCTCCACTGTCTCTCCCTCCCTTACTTGGTCCACCTGTTCTCTCAGTGACCAAGACTGGAAAACAAAGCTACTAGGGAAACAATCCATTGCCTTTGGTCTGCTGTCTTGTGGTGATCACCCCCCTCCCCATGCCAATTGCAGTGAAGACAGCTCCATGGGGTTCCCTGGGATGGAATCCTTACAGAAGCCCATCACCAGGCCTTTCTTCCGAGGTGCTGCTGGCTTGGTTCCAGCCGTCGGCCTTTGGATTGTTGGTTTGTTTCCATGGATTCTGACCCATAATGGCCAATGGTCCCACGTGTGCAGAGCTGTGGTAGGATTGCTAAGACTGTGAGCCTTGGGAAGCACATCGCCAGGCCCCTCTGGCTGGATTTGAACCACTAACTGTTTTGGTTTTTTTTTCATAGCCAATTGCTTAACTTTATATGCCACCCATGGTCTGGTAACAAAATTATTATTCATTTACACACAGTACTAGTCTATACGCAGTACTAGTACTGACAAGTCAGTGAGGCTTCTAGAAGTCCATCATGGCGACTCCACTTCCCCAGGGCCTCCCGGCTCTCAGTACGCCCTATGGTTGCCACCTCCCACATTCTCAATATCCACCATCCGGTCTCCCAGATCCCAGGTAACAGAAGGGTCCATCCTGAATACAGAGCTGGCTTGCTGTGGGGCTGAGACGTCCACATTCCCAGCCTCCAAGCGTGGCTTAAGACAAATCATGTTTATGATCACTCTCCTTTGCTTTCTTCTTTTTTTTTTGTGGTACATCTTATTTGTAATAAGCAGCTCTAGTGGTATAGGGCATTACATGTTACCCTGCTAACTACAAGGTTAGTGGTTCAAATCCACCAGTTACTCCACAGGAGAAAGATAGAAAGTTCCTCCCATAAATATTTATAGTCTTTGAAAACCAGTGGACAGTGTCCATGAGCCAAGGGCAGTGACTGGGTTCTGGTTTATCATTAACAGTACATATCACATACAGTATCGACTACATCCCAACTGACGGCTTGTGGTTTGCTGATGTCATCGTTTTCAGATGTTCACCCAAAGACATGCAATTGAATGATTTACTGCTCAAAGTACTGCCATAAAAGTTCTGTCTCCTAAATTAAACTGGGGCTTCAGTGACTTGAAAATATAAACCCAAATGTGTTCATTTTGCTGATGTCCATGCTGATTCAGGAAGTAGTGAGAGGCTATCATGAAATAATAAAGAAAAGGACCATATAGATTACTCATGCTGGTTTTCTCAGTAGAAATATCATCCCTGTTCCTGGAATAAATCCAATGATGGGAATCTTCCACAACAGGAATCCCTACCTCAACTGACAAGACACCACCACTACCGTCCAACTCTCTCCATCATGGAGTACTTGGTTTCAACTTCGGTGGTTTTGCTGTATGTATATAATACACCTGCAAATGGAAATGTGATGTTTCTAAAATCCAAAGACAAATAAAGATAACAGGTATTAAGGCAATAAAAATGATAATGAAAGACAGAAGTAATGAAAGTGAAAACAAGAGGGATCCGACTTGTACCAGAACTGACTTACTGGGACAGAGTTGTAGAAGGCAAAGCCTGCTGTAATCTGGGACAACCTGAACAGGTCTCTTCCATGACTGTTCTCTTTAGTAAAACAAGGTCAGTGCACAGTCCCTTCCTCCTGGCCCCTGATGACCTCAAGGCAGAATGTGACTCCCCAAATCTACCCAGGCCCCAGCATCCTTTGAAATCCCACTTGCAATCACACCTTCCTGGGGGGAAGTGAGGGGAAAGGTATTCCCAGAAACAAGAAGAGAGGAGAAGGGGCAAGTGAGAGGAGGGCTGACAGAACAGACCCAGGTGAGCAGGAAGCAACCAGGTCAACAGCTCTGCAGAGCAGGCTGGGCCCCCAACGAGAGGACCTGGGTAGACAGACAGTTGTCCAGGCACCTCACATGTCATCCTCTCATGCTCGAAAATGTGTGACCACACATGCCTGAACCCCAAATCCCGTCCACCCCAACCATAGACCAGGAACTCAAACGTTCTTTCCTCAAGTCGATACTGTTTTGTAACAACACTGTAGAATGGACGGAGCCACCCACAGTCACTGAGGTCTTTACAGACGTGGACTGTGTGTTCCTCCTCCACTCACAGAGCAGCTGGTGGCTTCCAAGTGCCAGCCTTGAGGCAGAGACGCACACGTCACTGTGCCACCAGGGCTCCTTCCAGCGCTTGTAAAATGCTTTTCTAGATTTCAGGCTCCTCCTCACTGTCCATGAATGCATTAAAGATACAAAACAGAGAGAAGAGCTGGAGGCCTGGCTCTGCTGGGCACAGGGGTGATGGTCCTTCTGCCCACCCAACCGCAGGGAAGGACGTTGTAACTCTCTCCTCCACAGCCTCCTGCGGGCCTTCTCCCAGGCCTTCTCCCAGACCTTCTCTTCTCTGTCCTCTTCAGCTTTTCATCCACACATGGTCCCCTTTCAGCACTGTCTCACCTTGTCATCGTTGTTCTTTCTTCCCCCTCTCTTGCCCTTCTCTCCTCTCCCTGCCCACCCCCAGCTCCGCCTGAAGGATGCAGTGGAAGCCTGTTACACATCCCATGAATACGGAAAATGGAAAGGATCTCCATCCAGCCTCACGCTGCCCAGCGCCGTAAAGCCCCCACCAGGTGTTGTGTGAGGACGAGGCTCCGTAAATCCAGCCCTGACTCTGCCAACCTGGGGAGAATATTCCTTTAATATGCCGAGTGATAACAGAGATGCTGCTAATTACAGACCGAAGTCATAAAACACATGCAGTTAGGATGGGAGTTTGGAAGCACCAGATAAAGAATCCCAGGCAGTAGAGCATCCAGAGATGGGCATGTCGAGGAAAACCAGGACTTCCACTCAGACACAGCGGCCATCAGTCAAGTGTGCTTGCCCCAGCGATCCTGAGTTGTGATCCTTCTGTATCCTGTCAAGCCAAGAGCACACACAACTACGTCCTGCAACAGTAACCTCTTTCAGGCCAGTCTCTCCCCAGCCCTCGAGCTACCTCCTCTTCTCTTCCACAGGCCTTAATTTTTGTTGTCCTCAGCTAAGGTCCCACATTTTAGAGCAACTCAGCCTCCTCACACACGCTACAGCCTACTGCGGCAGTCACTGTGTCAATCCACCTGGTCTAGGGTCTTCCTCTCCTTCGCCAATCCTCCGCCCTTCCCAGCAGCATGTCCCTCTCCAAGGACCAGCCCCTCCTCGAAGCATGCCCAAAATGTGTGAGACAAAGTCTCATCTTCCTTGCTTCAAAGAGCACTCTGGCTGCACCCTCTCCAACATATATCTGTCTGTTCCCTTGACCGTCTATGTGATCAATGTTCAGTGCTCTTCTCCAACACCACAGCTCATGGGCATCAATTCTTCTGTCATCCTTGTTCATTGTCCAGCTCTCACATGCATAACAAGTGATCAGAAATACCATGGCTTGAATCAGACTCACCTTAGTCCTCAAACTGATGTCATTACTCCTCAATAATCTGGAGAGGTCTCTTAGCAGATTTCCCCAGTACAATGAGTCGTATTCCCTGACTGCCGGTATCAAGGATGTTAACTGTGCTCCAGTGTGTCAGGAAGTGTGAAGATGGCACGGGACAGGACAGGGTTCAGATCTGTTGTTCACAGGGCCACTATGAGTCATGGTTGACTCAATAGCACCTAACAACAACAACCTTCACAGTCCAGCTTGGCAGTCACCTCTTCCAGAAAGACCGCAGATCACTCCATGTAGGAACCAATGCCTTGTCCTTGCTACAAGCACCAGTCCTTCCAATAGCCACTTCTTCCTGGTGGGTCAGAAGGTCAGCTGTTTAAACTCACAAACCACCAAAAAAGAGAAGGAAATGCAGTCTGCTTCTGTGAAGATCGCCGCCCTGGAAATCCTGTGGCCAGTTCGACTTTGCCCTGCAGGTTTGGTTTAAGTTGGAAGTAGTTCAATGAGGCAACAGGTAGGCGAGCTACACCTCACTGCCTCCCTCTGCAGCTGTGACACAGGACCCTGCCCCTGACAGTGGTGACCACCCACACCCCAGCCCTGTCAGCCCGGGTGACATTAGTCAAGGATCTCAGAATACACTCCTTGCTCTCACCACGGCAAGGTCTAAGGAAGTCCTTGTGGACACGCTGACACTCAGAGGTCACTAGACATCCATCCCCCCCGCCCAGGGAGCTAGCGTCTCTCCTGGAGTCCACACCACAGTGCAAAATGTTCTCTTAGATCCTTACTCTTCTCCCTTTAAAGTAATTCAAGCTGCTGAGTAAAGCAGGGGCAAGCTTCGGATTTGATGTCAAGGCATTCCGTTTTGGGGGCCGCAAATCAAATTTCCATACTTTTGCATAAAATATTCAAATATTCTGGAGCATCTGTGAATATCAGAGGAACTGGAAGAAGCCCTAAGGAACAGCCCTGGGCTCCGCGGGAGTGAAGACAGACCCACAATGCCTTGATTTTAGACGTCTGGTCTCCAGAGCTGGGAGAATAAATCGTGTACTCTTCTAAACTGCCCAGTTTGTGGCAATTTCTTCGGACAGCCCCACAAGACCAATTCACCACCTACTCTGTCCATGATCTCGCTGTGGATTAAGACCAAACTGGAATTCATCGTGAATGGGGGTCTTGCCAGTAACCAAGACAGAATGCCACCTTGCCGGACCGGCTAGGTAGGTGAGCTGGTCTGTGGTCTGTGCCCTCAGGCCGTTCTCCTGAGTGACCGACTCTCCTGTGATGCTCTACCAAAGTACCACCCACTGGCATGTTGACAACATCAAACAGGAGACATCCATTCTCTCAGAGTCAAGTCCTGAAGCAAGATGGCGACACCCAGGTCCCTGAGAAAGCTCCAGGGCCATCGACTCCTGACTGTCACCGCTTCCACTATTGCTGGCAATCTTTGACATCACCTGACTTGTAGATCAGTCACTCCAACTTCTGCCTTGCTCTTCACATAGTTATCCTTCCTTTTGTCCCTGTCATTTTCCTATTCTTATAAGGATCCTTCTTATTGTTTTTGTGTACATTGAGTCACTTCAAACACATAGCAACCATATGTACAGCAGCTCTGAACCCTGCTCTATTCTGAGCCAGTCTCACCCACTCCCACAACCCTACCCTCATCACCCCAGTTACTGTGTCAATCCGTCTCATCCGGGGTCCTCCTCTCCTGTGCTGTCCCTCCACCCTTCCAAGCATGAAGTCCTTCTCCAAGGACTGGTCTCTCCTGGCCACATGCCCAAAGTATGTGAGATGAGGCTTCATAATCCTAGCCTCTAAAGAGAAACTTGGATGCACTGTCTCCAAAACAGACTTATTTGCTTTCTTGGTGGTCCACAGTATATTCACGACTTCTCCAACACCACAATCCAAAGGCATTGATTGTTCTCTCATCTTCAGTCATTGTCCAGTTCTCTGACACATAACAATTACAAAGACCATAAGGATCCGAGTCATAGTGAACTAGGACTTACCTCACTCCAGTAGTAAAGTCAACTGAAAAGAGGAAGCCCTTCATCGAAATGACAAACACAGTGGCTGCAATAAAGGGCTGGAGTGTGGCAGCAGCTGTGAGGACAGGACAGGCTCAGGCAGCATTGCTCCAGGGCCTGGTCCACAGCACGCTGAGCAACTCACCAAAAGGTCAAGTGTCCCTGATGGTTCAGACTTTGAGTTCTTTGAGAGGAACATGGGCAATCTCCTCCCCTGAAGACTTCCAGCCTCAGAAACCCCGTGGAGGGTTGCTATGACTCAGAAGTGACTGACAGCAATGAGGTTGAGATTTCCCAACTGCACAAAGGGTTCCTACGAGTCAAAACTGTCTTACAGGCACCTGCCAATGGCATGACCCTGTCGGAGTTTCTTGGTGCTGATATAAAACAAGGAGTACAAGAGAATGACTTTTATGAACAGAAAGTGACTTTCTCATAACTTAAAAACACACTGTCATCAAGTTGATTCAACTCACAATGACCCTCGGTGGGTTCTAAGAATCTAAGCCTTTACAGAAGAAGATGATCTCAGCTTTGCCAATGCAGCAGATGGTGGATTTGAATCACCAGAGACATAGAATCATTTGCTTAGCAGGACAAGTAATACACAACACCACCAAGGCTCTTTCCTCACAGTGTAGGAGGTGTTGTTGGGGGTATGTGTGCCATTGAGTTGGAACTGATTCATAGCTGATTGTCCAAGAGGTTTACAGAGGCTATAGACCACTCACAAAGAGATCACTAACCTTTCTCCCTTGGAGCAGCTGGTGGAGTCAAAGCACCCGCCTTTGGATTGGCAGTGAAGCTCTTTACCCACTAGGCCACCTACCTGAGGAGGTGCTTGTTTTTGTTATGCGCCTTGGATTCAGAATTGATCCGTAACTGATCCTTCAGTGGATTTTCAGAGGATGTTAATCACGCAGGAGGAGACTGTCCATCTTTCTCTGCAGAGCAATTGGAAGATTGGAAGTGAATGCCTTGGGGTGGGCAGTGTCACTCCACAGCATTAGGCCACAGAGGTCCAAGCTCAAGTCCTTTGTTCTACTGGAAGATTCTCCTTCCATCAGCTCTGGGAAAGGAACCTTCAGTTTCCTTCAGTTTCTTTTACTGCGTTCCTTAGGAAGCTCTCCTTGGCAACAATCTCCCCCATTTTACTTGCTTACTTCAGTCCCTAAACTACTCCTTTTTCATCTCAAAAGGAATCAGCTTAATACACAGCCCACCTTTAGATCACCTCATTAACATAACAAAGAAAACCTATTCCCAGACTTTGTACTATCCAGTATGCTGTTGTTAATGCTACCTCTCTAGTCCTTTCCCCCTCTTAGTGACCTAAGTACAACTAACTAGTCACCTCATTGCTGTGGAGTCAGAATGCACTCAGAGCTGACCCTCAGTGGGTTTCAGAAGCTGCAAATCGCACAGGAGGAGATTGTCCATCGTTTTTCCATGGAGCAGCTGGTAGATTAGAATCTCTTGTTTTGGGGGAGGTAGTGCACCTCCTTACCCACTGAGAACAAGCGATGTTGAGGCCCAAGCATCCTAACTGCTGTCGTCTTCAATCTTCAAGAAAAGCTTTAAGCCTCTGCTTTTAGCAGCCAGGTCCTGTCACTTGCACAATGCAGGTTTCTAAAGAGTTGTCCTCCAGTCCTCATGCCATGTGTTCTTCTCTGTAGTCCAGTTTATCAGATTATTTGCTCAGCACTGAGTTAGAATAACTCTGTTGTTGTTCTTAGATACCATGCAGTTGACTATGACTTACAGCGACTGTATGAACCTTGCCCTGTCCTGCGCCATCCTCCTGCTCCAGGTCATTGTAGTAATCGGTGTCGGTCCACCTCATTGAGAAGCTTCCTCTCTTTTGCTGATTCTCTAATTTTCCCAGTATGAGGTCTCTCTCTGAAGACAGGTTCCTTCAGAAAATAAGCCCAATGTAGTCGGGAGGAAATTTCATCATCCTTGCTTCAAAAGAGCACTCTGATTTTACTTCCTTCAAGAAATATGTGTTTGTTGTCCTAAGCATATTGAAGTCAGACAATAAATAAGAACTGGAAAAGACTAATTGCTGCCTTAGGATTTGTGATGTTGGTGAAGAATATTGAATATCCCATGAACTCCCAAGAGAACAAACAAGATAAGTATGGTTAAAGGATAACAGTCACAAAGGGACAAATGCTATATGGTGCCACTGTTGTAGAATGAGGCTGGCATTGGGGTGGGGGTAAGACTGAGAAAAACTGGATGAAATA
>NW_006399814.1:5574093-5583415 GCF_000299155.1 Elephantulus edwardii
AAAAAAAAACAATTGGAACATAAAAAAAATATAACATTTAGCTCCTGTATACTTCATCAAATAATTATTAAATGCATCTACTTTCTCTTAAAAAAAAAAAAAAGCACGGACACACACAAGCTTTCCAACTTCAGGCCACCCAGTCTGCTCAATGACTGCTACTTGGTCTACATACGGGATCTACATAGCACGATTGATTAACCTGGAACTCCCATTCGACATACTGTTATCCATAATTTGGGATGATCTGCACCGTTGAATGTGCATGTATCATCAATAAAGTACAAGTATCTATCTCTCTAGTATTCATCACTTTCAACCAAGACTTATCTGACTTCAGCACTAATACCCCTTGTTCTGTGGCATTATCTGAATTGGGTTTGAATTTCTGGCAGTTTCCTAGCCATGAATTCACCCAGCTGGGGTTTTGTTTGTTTTTTTGTTTGTTTTCTGTTGGTTTGGGGTGGGGGGTGTTTTGTTTTTTGTTTTTATTTTTTCAGGAAAAGTTTGTGAGTGATACTGATGTTTTTCAGATGCAGATCTGGGACTGAATGCCCCGTCTTGCCAGAATGCGTGCTTATTAACAAAGCCAGCAGACTTCTGGGAGCGTGGGCATTGTCTGATGGGGGAGGAAAGAAGGCACTCTCAAATTCCTGTCATGTGCGAAGCTCTGGAGTTCCTGACATGAATTAGGGGCATAAAGGGTGAACCCAGACTCCAGCGGTGTGGGGAGCTCTGGGGTCTCTAACACTGACTGTTCCATCTTGTCTAGAATGCCTGGCTGTTAAAACAACAATAACATTGATATTGCTCAATAAATCTTGCATTCGACTGAGTTCCTTTCCTTTGGAATGGGCACAATATGAACCTCCTTCAGTTTGTCTGCCATATTGCTTACACATGTCTTTCTGTAAAAGAGTGACTGCACACAGCTATGTGGTTTTTTTATTGAGTCAATTATAGTTATTATTTAGTCAAATATAGCTATTTCCTGGAGCCATAGTTTTAGCACTTCCTTCAGTGCTACTTGGACTTCTTCTTTTAGTAACGTTGGTTCTTGATCATATATATATATATATTTTATCTCTTGAAATAATTGATGATATTCTATAGGTATTAGTGTTAGAATTTATGTGTATTCTAGGAGGATATAATACATCTAGTAATAGATTTCAGATTAATAACTGACAACATCTGCAAAGACCTTTTTACAAACAAGGTCATGTTCACGAGCACAAGCATAACAGCTTTTTTTTTTTTAGGAAAAAATCATGCAGAAGACCCTCTGACCTTGAACCCAAGGCTGGATGAGGTCTAGATGCCAGTAGGATTTGAAATTCCGATGGTAGCACCTACACTCATACATATCAATCTTTGACAGCTGTTGTAGTCAAGGATTTACAAAGAAAGGCAACTGAGAATGGAGAGAAAGCCCGCAGCCTGCAAGAGGACAGCGGAGAGCAGCTCAATTGACGGCCAGCTCGATACACTGGAAAATGCCGGGGATGTAAATAAAACTAGCGCCAATTGGGTGATCGAAGACCCAGACAGTCTGTTTAGTATTGATAAACGGCTCATTAATATGAAACTTTGCTCCATTTAGCATTTCTTATTGCCAATTAGCAGTAATGCCTCTGCCACACTCTAGATGATTGTAAATTAATGGTTATCTATTTTCTGGAACCAGCCTGGCAAGTGGGCTTCCAGGGGGCAGCTGAGGACTGACCGCCAGGACCAAGCGGAATCCTGTACACAATGTGGGAGCTAACAGAGCCCTGGGGAGCAAGGGAGCAGGCCCAGTGAAGCCCCCAACCCTCAAACCCTGCACAAAGGGAGACACAGTGCCACAGGGGGGCCATTATATGCTGAGGTCCCGAGCTCAGCCGTGTTTCAAGCCTGCCACTGACTCCCATCTCTCTTCCCAAGTGATTAATGGTGGCACGTTTGTGTCACAGAGTAAACAATGGAATTGTGCTACCAAGAGTTATGGGGGAAATAAAGCCATCTCTCTCCTGGCCCAAACAGATAGCACGAGTTATGGCAGGGCATTAAGCATCCTTTGCAGGGCAGAAATACATTGATTTTTGTTTAATGCATCAGGATGTTTACGTGCTTGGTTATCGGAAATCTAAACAAACAAAAAAAAGTAGCATTTCTTCCTGCAACCTGTCAAGTGAGTGGCCTCTTGGGGTGTCTCCTGGTTGTACCAATGCTATGAGATGCCCTCCTACATAAGCAAGTGGGTACCTCTAGGTCCTGGGTCCAGTTCTCAACTCCAATCAGACACAGGCAGCATTTGAGAGCTTCAGTTCCCATATCTATGCAGAGAGGCTGTAGCCGATTGGAGGATGAAAGTCCTACGCGTTACCATGTTCTTGTCAGTACAGAAGACCCAAAGAAATCCACGGAGGTAATTCACCCACAAAGCAGAGCCAAGATAGATGAAGCATACACATCAGAACAGGTGGATGAGCACAGATGCACACCTGAGAGCAGGTACGCGAACACAGGTGTGTACTTGCGGACAGGACTGTAAACACAGATGTACACATGCAAGGCAGGCATGTGAGGACAGACGCTCATGTAAAGGCAGGTGTGTGAGCACACAGAGGAGCAGGTAGACTGAGATACTCTTGCGATTCAGTTCCCACAGCCCCCGGCTCCTCCCAGGACAACAGAGCCTGGCTTTGCACCATGAAGGCCTCTGTGCAGGAGATAAAGAGGCTGCAGACTTGGAAGACAGAGGAAGGGTCATGATCTAAAATAGCAAAGCCAATTGTTACAGAGGCTGGAAATGCAAGCAATCAGATCGGTCCCATGGTCCCTATGGGAGGCACAGAATTGCCAACACCAGGTCTTCCCCTCAGTGGCCACTAGAATTGGCAGCATCTCCAAGGTATGACCAACATGATTCAGGTGAGAAGGAAGCCCTCCACGCAGATGGTGGTGAGTCTCCTAAGGTCAGCCTTGGGTGGCTGGTATTGATGATCTTGATTTCTCTCCCCGTGTGAAGGTGGGGAAGGTCAGACACCATCTCTACACCAATGCTGTTTCTATAGAAGGGGTCTGTTCTCTATTATGTTTTATTCTATGTCAGGTTTGTTTGTGTATATATACCACTAGAGCGCATCTATCTCCAGTAGACAGCTGTCCAGGGATCACACCAGGCCTAGCTTCAGATGGAGAATTCTACTCCAGCAACTTTGTAGGGGCCAGGGTACCCTTTAGAACCTGACTCGGAACCAGAACTTTGTCCAGAGATATGACCTAACTTTTAGTGTTGATTTTGGACTTTGGCTGAAAGAATATAAACCTTTGGAAATGTGGGCCTGATCATACTTCCCAGTCTTGAGATTGGCAGCGTAAGCAAGTTAACTACTGTTGTGGTTGACATTCCTCTGGAAGTTGGCCTTAATCTCTGTAATATGATGAGTTCTCCCGAGAAGCAGAAGCACGGATGCTTCCACATGCATAAATGTAGATATTTCCCTCAGGGAAGTATTTGTCCAGTTGTAGAGGCTGAGAAGTCTCAAGGTTATGGGTCAGACAATAGGCTGGAGGCTTCTCGTGACTCATAGCCACAGGGGCTGACAAACCCAAGAATGGCAGGCCAGACGGCAGGCTGCTGGCTCACAGCACAAAGACCAGTGGATCGAAATACCTGCGGGTTATACAGGAAACTCAACACGTCCCAGGAAGAACAGGTCTGATGATAAGAACTGTGTGCAGAGCAAGAATCAACAAGTAAAAATGAATAAAACCAACCACAAAAAAATCCACCTATTAAAAAAACCTACTCTCTTCAAGTAAATTCTAACTCAGAGTCTATGTACATAGGATATAGACTCAGCCCTATGAAAATTCCACCTTGATTGTTTATAGAAAATATCAACATTGGAATTTATTACATTCTATCCAAAAAAACTGTAGCACCAGGATTAGAGGGGGACATATCAATAGCCTACATAATACAGATGACACAAGCTTGCTTTCGGGAAGTGAAGACTTGAAGCACTTGCTGATGAAGATCAGACTACAACCTTCAATAAAGAGTGTATGTCAACACCAAGGAAACAAAAGTCCTCACAACTGGGTCAATAGGCAACATCACGGTAGACGGAGAGAAGAATGAAGTTGTCAAGGATTTCATTCGGTTTGAATCCACAAGCAACACTCATGGTAGGAACATGCAGGAAATAAAAAGGCATGTTTCTTTGGGCAAATACGCACTAAAGGAGCTCTTTAACGTGATACACAGCAAGAGTGCCAGTTTAAAGATCAAGTCATGTTCCGTCCAAGCCATGATCTTTTCAGCTACTTCATGTGTATCTGAAAGTCAGCCATGAGAAAGGAAAACTGAAGCATCACCTACGCCTTTGAATTGTGGTCAGTCCTCTGACTATGCTGGGAAACATAGCAGATCAAGAAGACCTTCAAAGAGATGGATTAACTCAGTGACTTCAGTAAAGGATTTGAGCATTTGGAGATCTTGAAGATGGCACAGGCTAGAGCAAGGTTTTGACCTGTTATGCACAAAGTCACTAAGATTAGCAATCTGCTTACTCTCACCCAAAAAGCAATATGGAAGGTGACTATATCAGGACTGAAAAAAGATCAGAGAATCATGGCCCAGCCAATTTGACACACACACAACTGACATCACAACATTCAGGATGTGTGCTCTTCATGGGACTTTAGTCGCCTGCATCTTCTTCACATCCTTCTAGGCAAAGCACATGTTTCTTGGAAATTTGTAGTTCGCCCTATAAAGTCCTATCTCTCCAATCCAGGTTTTATGATGCCATTTTTATGCCATTTTCGAGACTGGTTGTGTGGTGTATGGTTCTTGAACTTGGTCGTGTCTGCAGTGTGGCCTACAGCTCCTGAATCAAAAGAGAGATAGTTGGGCTCCCTTCTATGAATACCTTTACCTATCAGTCATCCTTGGCATGTAGTTGTGACCTTGCTTCCTGAGAAGCTGGAAGTTCAGCCCAAGCCTGTCAACAATGAACCAGCAACATGTGGATTTGGGTGTTTGGGGGTTTTTGTTGTTGTTGTTATTGTTGTTGGTTGGGTTTTTTTGTTTGGTTGTTTTTAAGGGTTTGTTTTGGGGTTTGTTTTTTGTTTTTTGTGGTTTTTTTTTTTGGTGTGTTTTTGTTTGCTTTTGGGGTTTTTTGGTCTCAACCAAGTGAAGAAGCCATTCCAGAATGGCTGGTATCATTCATTTCAGCTCGCAGCCCAGGACTATTGTTAGTCTAAGAGCAAAACCAAAGCCCTGCAATCTCAATGCCTTCCCCTGCTACACGGAGCCCTCGATCCCAGGTATGTAGAATGGCCTACCCAGAAGAGGAGTGGATGGGGAGGACAGGCCAGCTGACAGGAAGCGGCTCCTGAACAAGGTCAGACAGGTGGTTGTTTTGAGGTGCTGCTGAGTCTGTGCCAGCTTCCAGCAGCCGCTTTGTGGAGTGAACATAACGGAATGCTGCCTGGTCCTGCCCCATCTCACAATGTCTGTTGTACACAAGCTCGTCTTTGCAGCCTCTGTGCCAATCCATGTGTTTCAGGGTGGTTTTTCTCCTTTCATTGATTCTCTACTTTGCCAAGCTTGATGTACTTCTCCAGGGACTAGTCCCTCCTGACAACATGTCTCAAGCATGTGACACAAAGTCTCGGCACCCTCCCTTCTGCAGTCCGACAGGGCACCCACCGACTCTGTCGGCAGGCTCAGCTGAAAGCTGCCCCTGGACATTGCAGCCAATTATTTAAACCCCAGCCTCCATGCTTGCCATGAAGATTGGACCGGATTGGACATTTATTAGCTAACTGAATGGCTGTAATAAGATAGCAAATCCAAAGGAGCAGAAAATTAAATGTTCTTGAGTTATCTTATTGAAATTTCCCTTCTACGGCTTTTATTGGAGGCGACAGCGCCAGAATTTCAAAGATGCATTTTAAGAGACTGCTTTATGGGGTTACCCGGCAAATGCGGAAGCCATCAAAATGAACCCAGTAAGCCAGCCTTCGGCCGGGCTCCCTCCAGGCCAGGCAGCAGCTCCGATCGCCAGGGCCACAGCCTTCCTCCCTGGTCCTGGGGGAAGTCAGAGCAAACATGAGTGTGCTGTGGATGGCTCTGCTGATGCAGACAGTGTGTTTTATTGGGAGCGTTCACTCTGTTATTCATTGAATTTTGATTACTTATTATCATAAGGAGATATATTGATTTCATAAGCAAGGCTGGGAGAATATACCACAAAATGAAGCTGCTGTCAAAGGCCCCGGCTCGGGCTGCCTTCCAGAGAACAAGGCGCCGCTGAAGCACAAATGCTTGTCCCGATGTAGACATATCGAGGCCATTAAAGGGAGCCAGCGCTGCGCTCCAGAGATGGAAAACCCGATCCACCACCAGGAGCTGGGCCAGCGGGGAAGGGAGGACTGGAGCCAGGACAGAGCACGGGGCACAGGGACAGTGGAGGCCAGCTCCGGGCAGCTCTCCGTGGTGGGCAGGGACTCCTCCTGGCTCCATCAGCCTCCTGTCATCCTTCTGGGAAATTTACCTCTGCTCTCCCCACCACAAGCCCCCAGGACTGCTCCCTCTGTTAGGAATAGCAGCAATGACCCAGCTCCCTTGCTGCCACAGTGCAGAGAAAGCACACTGAAGCTAGTAGCACAGTGAGGGTGGAAGAATCAGGTATGGCGTGCCTCTGGCATGACCACACTCTGGCGTTCTTCCCTGTGACGCAGACAGAGGTAAGTGCTGGGAGGACATGGCCTTTGTGTTTCTGAGTGTGAGTGGTGACATCTAGGCGGTATCTGGAGTGATACACAAGCCCAAGGTGCCCAGTCTCTCACATGAGTGTTTAACGAGCCCCCTAAGCTCTCCAAGTGGTGTCTCTCTCCGGTTTCAAGTGTTCCCTGAGCCTCTGTGCCCCTCAAGTGTTTGCTGAGCCTCCTATGTGCTCCAAGTGTGTACTATATCTCTGGGGTCTCCAAGTGTTTGCTCAGCCTCTGGGCTCCTCAAATGTTGACTGAACCTTCTGTGCTCTCCAAGCACGTGCTGGAGCTCTGGGGTCCCCACGCGTTTACTGAGCCGCTCGACGTGCATCTTAATTGTTTGATGAGGTTCCCTGTGTGTTTCAAGTGTTTGCTGCACGGCTGCGGCCTCCAAGTGCTTGCTGAATGCCCCTGTGCTCCCCTCCTGTTTAAGGAGTCTCTCTGTGCATTTCAAGTGTTTGCTGAGCTCCTATAGTCTCCAAACGGCTATCGGTACCCGTGTGTTTCCTAAGGGTTTCCTGACCTTCTCTGTGCATCTTACGAGTTTACTGAGCCCTCCTGTGCAGCTCACGTGTTTACTGAGCTTCTCTGTGCCTCTCAGTTGCTGACTATACGCAAGGTATGGGGACAGGGTTGAACCAACTGGTCAAAGCTTTGCCCTGTTAACAAGATGGTCAAAAGCTGCACAGACACACAAGTTAACCTGTGGTTACAGACAACGGAGGGTGCTGAGAAAGATCGAAGACCTTGAGGCGAGCCAGAAGGATGATGGCTTTTTCATGACAGACCAGAGGCAGCTGTGTTCTAGACCGAGAAGTTCCTAAGTCATGAGGACGGAACCGCTGGTGAGGACGCAGGCGAAGACAGGAAGAGAGATGCACTTCTGTGCATCTGCTGAAGATTCAGAAAAGCCAGTTTCTGTGTCCTTGGAATCCTGATGAAAGGCTGGGCCTTACCCGGAACAGCAGCGTACCTTGTACCTTAGCTGGTTTCAAGCAAGTCACGATAATGTTATCTTGAATGTCTTGGAGGATTAGCTGACTGGTGAATAAAGGTGTTGCAATGGAGACTAGTGGATGGAAGAAGAGATAGAGCCGTTAAGTCAGGAATGGAATATTCTGCATTTCATCCTTAGAACAGTTATCTGCAAACGATATCAAGTTATCACAAACTGAGTGAATTAAAACAACACAAATTTCTTATCTTACATTCCTGGGCTTCAGAAGTTCAGTTGGTTGACAGGGCTGGTTCCTTCTGGAGGATCCAGGGGGAAAATTCACTCCTTTTCTCTTTTAGCTTCTACCTTACTTCCAACAGAACCCAACCCTTCCTGGCTCTGTGCCAGCTTCACAGCCCTCGCTAAGCCCGAGTCGGTTGTGCGTTCATTGTGTCAATTCACCTCTTACGGGTCTTTCTCTTTTCTGTTGATTCTCTCTGTTACCAAGTACAACGTCCTTCTCCAGGGCCTGGACCCTCCTCATAACTTATCTGAAGTACATGAAATGAAGGCTCAGCTCCCTTACATCTTAGGAGCATTCGGGACATACGTAGTAAAGCTTACGGGAACCAGAACTCAGCTGGACCACCTTGTTTTGGGGTCTCACAAGCATTCCACCTCTGACCAGGATCAGTCACCATGTTTCTGTTATTCTGCTGTTACTGGAAAATGAGTTTTCCTTTTCAGACAGGTTCCACCTCCCACAGGTTGTTCCAGAATTCACGGCTTTTACCTAACAAGCATCCCTGAGTTATCAACAGCCCTTAGCTACTAACCAAGCCTCACAAAGGTTGTGATATTAGAAATCATTATGTCCTTGACATAAAACAGGTACTATTTTTCCATGTGCTTAGTCATTAGTATTCTTACTCTATTGGTATCTTAATGATATTTTAGCATATTTGGAAATGTTAATGTTTTCTATACCTAGGAATGTATGCTGTATGCTGTCTATGAAGATTTTTAATTAGCTGATGTTAGATTAGCATGCAAACCTGTTCTGATGTATGTACAAATTTAACCTAAAGCTGGACTTAAAAACACAGTTCATTCACAGTCCAGGGGCTCCTAGTGCTGCTGCCATTCAGTGTTGATGACTCCTGGAGACTCTGTGGATTTTAGAACAGAATTGTCTGCCCTTGAGTTTGCAATTAGGGTTTTTTCTTAAGTAGTTCACCAGGTCTTTCCTATGAGGCACTTTCTGGGTTGAGTTGACTAGCCAACCTCTTGGTCAGTAGGCTTACTTGTAACCACTGATACTTCCCAAGGTGGGAGATAGAGATAGAGGGATAGAGATAGAGACAGAGACAGTGATAGAGATGATAGAGATAGAGAGATGGACCAATGATGATAGATAGATAGATAGATAGATAGATAGATAGATAGATAAATGTGATAATAGGTATTTTATTGTTATTGGTTTTGCTATTGTTGTTGTGTACCATCGAGTGGTAACCAACACATAGCTGACCCTCCAGCAGGTTTTTATGTTGTTGCTGGATTTTTTTTATTATTTACATATATTTTTACAGCATATTTTCCCATTTAATATTT
>NW_006399814.1:5584065-5612885 GCF_000299155.1 Elephantulus edwardii
GTTGCACCATCTTACACTCCCACCAACAGTGAATAAGTCTTCTGATTTCTCCACAACCTTGCCAACATTTGTTGTTTGCTGCTCTGTTGAATTTTGCCATTCTTACTGGAATGAGATGATATGTCATAGTTGTTTTGATCTGCATCTCTCTTAGGGCTGGGGATTTTGAGCATTTCTTCATGTGTTTGCTCACCATCTGAATGTCTTCTTTGGTGAAGTGTCTGTCTGTTTATATCCTGCGCCCATTTTGCAATTGGATTGTTTACCTTTATCTTGTTGTGATGCTCGAGTATTCTGCAAATTCTAGATATAAGTCCCTTATCAGACATATCATTGCCAAATATTTTTCCCCAGTCTGTGGCTTCCCTTTTTACACTGTTGAAGTTTTTGGATGGGCATAGGGATTTGATTCTTAGAAGATCCCGTTCATCTATTTTATCCTCTCCTGGTTGTGAGTTTCTCAGGATGCTTGGAAGACTGTTAATGCTATGAATTAGGGCTTATATAGTTCTTCCAAGCTTTCCTTTAATGATGTTTATAGTCCTTTGTTTTAGTCCTTGGTACCTGATGCACTTTGAGTTGGTTTTTGTGTATGGAATGAGGTGTGGATCTTGCTTGAGTTTTCTGCAGATAGTTTTCCAATTTTTCCAGCACCATTTGTTGAAAAGACTCTTATTTCCCCAATTAACTGATTTCATCTCCTTGCCAAAAATTAGTCGACCATAGGGAGATAGGCTAATTCTGGGTTATCAATTCTTTTCCACTGAACTATGTGTCTGTCACTGTACTAGTACCACACTGTCTTGACCACCACTGCAGTGTGGTAGAATTTGAAATCAGGGAGTGAGATGCCTCTTACTTTGTTTCTCTTTTTAAGGAGTGTTTTGCTTATTCTGGGTCCCTTTCCATTCCAAATGAAATTGGAGATTGCCTTTTCCATCTCATTGAAGATGGAATTGGATTTTTGTATTGGGATTGCATTGAACATGTTTTGGTAGCATTGTCATTTTCACAATATTGAGTTTTCAGAGGCAGTAATTGCACAAGAGGAGGTTATGCGCCCTTCTCCCACAGAGCAACTGGTGGATTTGAGCCATGTGCATTTGGGATTATGGCACAGTTTTTTACCAGTAGGCCACCAGAGCTCCCTGAGAACAAGTATATGTATGAGTAAAGGTATAGGTATAGATGATCTAGACATTATTATAAAGACAGATATATACCTTGACTCAGATACGGACAGCAAGGTGCCTGAGTAGGTCCTGAGTGCATGGTACATAACAACAAACAACAGGACTGTGCATATGTTATTGGCTCCCTTGGTTCTGTCACTCAGGAGAACCCTGATTCTGTGTGCAAGGTCTCAGTGAGGCACCAAAGACACACAGATCCACACCCACAGCCATCCCAGGGGACACATGGCCTGCGCAGAAGAGCAAAATGTCAGCGTGAAATCTCAGAAGTTATGAACTATGTGGAGAAAAGAGTTACATTGCCAATTATTTCATTTTACTTTGATCCACCATCAACACCCATGCTAGTAAAAGTCAAGAAATCCAAAGACATGTTGCACCAGGGAAATCTTCTGTCAAGGACATCTCCAAAGAGATAGACAGCAATGAAGGAATTTCCACTATGCAACCTTAATTGTGGACTCCTGTGATAGCCATAATACCCTATCATACATCGCTTTTAAATTATGTACTTGGGGCGGTGGGAGGGGTGCAGGGGGATTGTGTACCAGGGAAGGAGTGTTTCTTTTACTTTTGAAAGAGAAGAGCGAACTGGCGGGGGGTGGGGGCGGGGAATGGGCGGGGAGAGAAGTGTAGCAATGAATGAATGGAAATCCAAAATCTCTGTAAATGCTCATTAAAATTATTAAAAACAAATGAAGAAATTTTTCTTTTCAAAGAGAAGAGTGTACTGGAGGGAGGGGTGGGTACGGAGAAAAGTGCAACAATGAATGAGTGGAAATTCAAAATCTCTGTAAATGTTCATTAAAATTATTAAAAACAAATGAAGAAATTTTTCTTTTCAAAGAGAAGAGTGTACTGGAGGGAGGGGTGGGTACGGAGAAAAGTGCAACAATGAATGAATGGAAATCCAAAATCTCTGGAAATGTTCATTAAAATTAATAAAACAAAATTTAAAACAAAACAAACAAACAAAAAAACACTTGGGTGTGCCTGCTCGAGGACATGGTATTTTCAGATGCATCTGAAAGCTGGCCAATGCCTAACAGTGACAGAAGCCTTGGTTCTTTTTAACTGTGGACTATTGACTGTGCTGTGGACAGCCAACCAACAATCAAATCTACCTTGAAGGAAATGCAGCCAGAGAGTTTCTCAGAGGGGAGGGTAGTGAAACCTCATCTCACTTTGGGAATATGTTCAGGATGAACCAGTCCTTGGAGACAGACATCCTGCTGGGAACGGTAGATCAGCAGAAGAGAGGAAGACCCTCGAGGGGAGGCACTGACCAGTGACCACCTCAATGGGCTTGAGAAGAACAGAGGTCGGGAAGATGGCACAGGATGGGGCAAGGTTCCTAGGATCTCTAGGAGTTCCAGTCGACTTCATGGAACCTTGAAACAACAGTGGTACGTTGGAGCAGGACGGTATCTGTTCAGGGCAAGACGGTGCCAAACGAGGGCCTAGAGAAAGGGGTCCCTAGAGAAAGGGGTTTCTGAACTGGTGCTGGGAAGATCGGTCTGAGGTCACAAGTTTCTCTCTCAGATGCAGAAGGGGGCCACACGAGACAGGACTCAGAGCTGCGCACCCAGGAAAGGACGGGAAGTGTGGTCCCCTGAGTTCTTCTCAAGGCAGAGAAGCTTGAGTGCCTTGTTTGGGGAGGAAGGGGGGAGGCAGTGGCGATACCCAGCTAAGTTTCCAAGGAGCAGAAAGCGAGGTGCCTGCACTCTGCTGAGGCCTTGGGTGAAGTTACCTCCGGGTGACATCCATTGCAGCGTTCTGTTGACGCCTGCAAAATCTGTCCACACTGGGGCCGAGAAGAGTCATTCTTGCTCTCTGTGCATTGCACAAGACATCTGCAAATTGGATATGCTTTTCCTCCCTTTAAAAAATCATTTCCCTCCACCGTAATACATAGACAATTTTACACGGCGGAGCCACGACTGCGAGGCAGGGATGGCTGAGTGTGAGTGGAAGAGGCAGATGTGAAATGATCCCCCCAGCAACAGAGGTGCTTTCTGGAAAATGCAATCAAATACTTGATAACTTGTTAATAGTATGGTTATTAAACTGGCTGCCTTCCTCTTACCCAGAAAGCAAGGAAACATAAAAGAATTTGCAACACAGTGGAAAATAGGAGATTATGAAAACGGTCTCCTTGTTTTTAATATTTACAACACTTTTCATTTCTAAAAGGTTCATGATCCTCTTTGAGCCGCCTCCCTCCTTCCAGGGCCTGTGAAGCGTCTCCTCAAACGGTCTGACGATGGATCATCCTTTTACATGAGACCCGCGCCTCTGCTCACGCAGCTTCGCCCCTGCCCGTCCTTTCTGAGTGCTGGCAGGTCCGCACATCTCCCTTAATCTGGCGTTGATCTCACACAACTAGGCTTCCTTCTCTGCCTCAGTCTCCTAATCTTTGAATAGGTGAGAAAACTTTCCTCCAGTGTCGGGGAGGGCATGCTATGGACACGAAATGAAGACAACAGGAAGTACCCGAAGAATCTCGGCCGCACACTGATACTCTGTAGATGCTAGAAGGAACCGGGCAGCCAGAATGTTCCTTGGAGGGAAGGACTGGCTCACAGACTCGGGCAGATTGAGAGGAGGGACTGACCAGCCCTGAGAGTGGTCATAAACTCTGAAAAGGAAGAGAGTTGGCCAAAGAGAGGCCGACCTTCCTGTAGATGGATTGGCACAGTGACACAGCGGAGTTAAGTAGAGTGGTAAGTGAGAGGCCGGCCCATGGCTTCCTCCTGCTGTCTACGGGGTCGGGGTCGGGGTCGCTGAGTCGCACCTGGCCTTACAGCATCTAACAAGAACAAAGAGGACTTCACAGTGACTACTGATTAAGGGCAGACCACTGCCACTGGGCTGGAGTGCTCCTGGTCACACAAAACCCGGTGCTGCCCGTGTGCGATGAGGGAGGAAGCAGGAATGGCAGGGCTGGGTCACCTACAGCTGACGAGCTCATCGGCTGGATTCAGAGTGTCAAGATTTTAGAACCGATTCGTTTCTCACATTCTCATCAAAATATGCCCGGTGCTTTTCTGCAGCTGGGGACAACACTGAACCCACTATCTAGATCCTCCCCACAGCGACCCCGCGTGACAGTCCAACTGTCCTGTATGGTTCCCTAGCCAGAGTCTTTACGGCTGTGGGTCACACTGGACATGACAGCACCTAACAACAACAATAGCAATTCTATATGGAGCCGATGGCCACATCCTTCTACAAATCAGCTAGTGAGTTTGAACTGCTCACCTGTTAGTCTGTTGTGGTTTTTTTTTAACTGTGCTTTTAACAAAAGTTTACAGAAAAGTAGGATTTTCATTCATTCATCATTGTCCATTTCCCTCCCTCCCCTCCCCCAGTGCTGAACTTTCTCTGAAATTCACTGCATCACGAGAGTTCCTTGACACTTCGCCTGTTGGTATGTGAGGTGTCCTCCAGTCACGTATGACTCATAGAGATTGTACGAACAACAGATCTGAAACCCCTCCTATCCTGTGCCAACCTCGCAATCTCTCACACTCCAGCCCAGTGCTGCAGTCACGATGTCAGTGCACCTGGTCGAGGATCTTTCTAATCCCTCCCTCTTTCCAAGCATGATGTTCCTCTCCAAGGAACAACCTCTTCTAGCAAAAAGAAACCCAAAGCAGGTGAGAGAAAGCCTAATCTTTCTTGCCTTAAAAGAGAAATCTGGCTGCACCATTTCCAAGTCATATCTGTTTGTTCTTTTGGCTGTTTATGGGATGTTCAGTGCTCTTCTCCGACACCACAGATCAAAGGCATCAATACTTTTTCTGTCATCTTTATTTATTGTCTAGCTCTCAGATGCATAGCAAGTGACTAAAAAGACCAGAGGTGAATCAGGTGCACCTTAGTCCTCAAACGAACATCATTATGATATTTTACTAGACCTAGAATATTAGTGCTGGTAGGGCCCTAGAACCTCAACTGGTCGAGAACCTGTCGTCCACAGTGAGCCTTTACTAGCTCCCCCGTGTCACCATCTCACACGTGCATTGAAGTTCACAGATACAAAGTGAGCACGCTATTGAGCCAGTTGGTGGGAGGTTGGACCCAAGAACACTGATGTCTTGAACTGTGATTTGTCTGCCAACTGCCACTCCAGACGGAGGCCCTGCCCACTGCACACCAAAGACCACCCACAGAGAGCTTTTCTTTCAAATATTTAGTGAGAAAAGTTTCCTGGTACCTCCCACCCAATTACCCAGCCATGACGACCCCATTTCCCTTACCTACGCAAATTCGTGAAGTGTTCCATATTTTTGTTTTTGTTCAGACATTCCTCTAGCTCGTATAGCCCTGGTGTACAAGTTGCCGTACAGCGGCCACTTGTGGTTGCTGTGAGGCTGAACACTGTGACACTGATGTGTCAAATGTGTTAATGGTTGGTTACCCAATGCGGACAGAGAGTAGGGTGGAGCTCCCCGATGAAAACAAGCTTGGAAGGAGGAGTGGCATCCACTTCCGTAATAGCTTGCCTCCAGAAACCCCAAGAACCTGGAGAGAGGATGAAAGGCACCCAAGCGTCGAGGACTCTCCTTCACAGGGTCGCTATGAGTCACCTGCGACTCGATGGCACTTAACAACAACAGTGCTTCTGTAACAACAACTACAAACCAAAATGGAAAATGGGTGGAGAAGGACAATGTGCTTCAAAAAGTGGATGTTGATATGAAAAAGAAGACCTTCAATCAAATGATTGACACAGAGGTGACAAGGATGGGCTCCAGCAGTGACGGCGAGGACGGCACAGGACGGGCAGGGTCTCCCTCAGTTGTGCTCAGAGTCACGTAAGTCGGAGCTGACTCAGCAGAACCCAACAATCCAGCAGTGTCGTCTCAGTTCATGAAGACAGAAGTCTGAAGCCAGAGCCCTCGAGGAGAGGCTTCTCTGTCTACTTCAGCTCCCAGTAGTTGTCAGCCTATTTGACATTCCTGGGATCTACCTTCCCCGTACATGTGTTTGCATCTATTTTATTCTTTGCATTATGTTGTTATGTGTCAATGAGTAGCCTGTGACTCACAGCACCCTTACGTACAACAGCTCTAAACCCTGCTCTATCCCTTGCCAATGTTATTGTCTCCAACATGTTTATCCCCATTACCCCAGTGACTGATTCAACCCATATCATTGAGGATCTTCCCCTCCTGTCCTGTCCCTCCACCCTCCCAAGCATGACGTCCCTCTCCAAGGACTAATCCCTCCTTGCAAAATGTCCAAAATATGTCAGACGAAGCTTCAGAATCCTTGCCTCCCAGGAGCAGCCTGGCTTCACCCTCTCCAGGACAAACCTGTCTGTTCTCCTAACAGTCTGTGGTATATCCAATACACTTCTCCAGCACCTCAGCTCAAAGGCATAAACTCTCCTTCTATCATCTCTAGTCGTTGTCCAGTTCTCTGATGCATAGCTTTTCACGATACTTAAAAATGACTGGGTTTCAGATCCATCCTGTTGGCATGCCTTAGTAATATCACACACTCTCTCTCTCACACACACACACACATCTTATTTCCAAACAGTCTATTTATAGATACAAGGGTCTCATAATTTAATCTAAAAAAACTCCTAATCCATAGAAAGGCGGCCTCTATGACAAAGATTCGGATGGCTTCGAGTCAGCACAGGGTTCGGGGTAGCGCAGCCAGGCAGGGTTTCCCTGTCAAGGCTCAGATGAGGAATGAGGTGTTTCTTTCAGCATCTTCCTCCTTGTGAAGACGGCTCTCAGCCACGGAGCCATGCATCAGTCCTAGGTCTTCATTCCTGTCTTTGGCCCCAGTGAGCTGACAATCCTGTGGACCCTCACTCAAGGCTGCTCCCCTCCACCCCCAAAAGCAGCCACAGAATCCCTTCAGTCACCATAACAACACGCTGCTATTGCAGAGCTACCTCTGTTTACAGAGGAGGAAGCTGAGGCTCAGCCAATCGGATGACTTGGCCAAGCTCACAGAGCCACACCCTCAACTCTAACCAGGGTCTTCTAGCAGAGAAAGGCAAGCGCTCTTGTTTCCTGCATAGAGCAATTTGGCGGTATGTCAGATCTCACCAGCAGAGTTATTCACTGCTTTAGGAGAAGAGCCTCTAAAACACACACAAATGTTCAGAAGGAAAAGGGGAAGGAAGAGAGTTAGAATGAATCTTGGGGTGTCGGGCCAGTATTGAGGGTATCATGGGGAATTTGTGGTCTTCAATGTTCCCATGCAGACGTGCACTGCTGTTGAAGTTTTTCAAGTTGATTCCGGCTGACAGGGACCCCATGAAACAGGGTACAAACACCCCACAGGGGTTCCTGGACTGTGATATTCATGCAAGTAGATTTCCAGATCTTTCTCCATCAGGTCCACTGGGCAGAATCAAACCACCAACCTTTCTGTTAACAGGACTCCTGAACAGACATAAATCAAACTCATTTCTGTCAAGTCAATTAAAACTACAACCTTGTAGAATGGAATCGAGCAGCTTTGTATGTTTCTTAGACTATAATCTTTCCAGAAAGATTGTCACATCTTTTTCCTGGGGAATACCTGGTGTTTTGAACCATAGACCTTTGCATTAGCAGCAGAGAATTTAACAACTGTGCCATGAGGCCTCATAATAGACATATGCACAGGCATGAATGGGCATGTGTCCATGCCTTCCCTAGTCTACAAGCTTTAACTACTGACAGAGTCTGACATTCCAGGAGCGAGCACCACTCTCTCCAGTAAAAGAATGTGAATCTCTGGGAAATTATCAATTCCATAGTTGTTCATAGAAAGTCCAAGATGAGACTCAAATGTCTTGGCTAACCTCTTTAAAGACTATTGGACACATGTCCAAAAGACATGGGTCAGGAAGGACTTTTGCTTCCAAACAAGATAAAGAAATAGAGACTGAATTAATGCTATTCTCTACTATAAGTGAGGAATGGGCAAATATCAGAAACAATGGTATTCAAGATACTACACACCGGGCCATAAAGAGGGCTGATGTGACACGTGGCAAAGTCAGGTGAGTCCTGCGACAGTGCCAGTTACAATCTGAGCATGTCCAGGCCATGACATAAGTGAGGGCCACCTGTGTGGAGTTTAGGGGACACGTTGCTGGAGAAGATAGACCTTAAAGTCTGAGAAAACCAAAAGGACAAAAGCTCTTTTGGCCAGAGATGAGTGAGATGCATAGTAAGAGCATTCTGAGACTGCAGAAGACTCCCCTCCAACGATTCAACCAAACACTAATCAACACGCACATACGGGCAGGCAAGCTGAGGCGAGGAACGAGCGGTCCTGGGGCATCGGTGCTGGTGACGCTCCGGCCACACACAGAACCCACTGCAGCGTCTGCTCTTACCACACACCGGGAAAGCATTGCTCCCACCAGAACCAGCCTGATACCCTCAAGAGTCGTGCCTTGCTCGTGGAGAATGGGGTGCTGTTCCAGCTGTCACCTAGCAACTTGAAATGATAAAGTATTTCAAGTAAGTCAACTAAATCTCACAGAAAAATCTCAGAAACATGTCTGCTGTCGCTACTGTTGTTCTGCTACTACTATTTCTGTAGATGTCACTAAATCTGCCCCAATGCAGTGGCCCCGTGACCAACGGTGAAAAACTGTCTAGTCCTGCGTGAGCCTCATCGTCTCTGCTGGGCTTTTCCCCCCCTGCCAGTCACTGAGTCGGCCAGTTTCGCCAAAGGTCCTTTTCTTTTTTGCTGACCACCTACTTTACCAAGAATGAGGTATATCTCCAGGGACTGGCTCTATGAATACAAAATATCTATCCTCTAACAAAGGGAAACGCTACAACCCTGGCATTCAGCCAAAAATTGCTAGTCATGCAAAAGTCAGGGAAAAAATCAATCAATCAAAACTGACACAGATATTTAAATTACAACAGAATAACATTACAACAGTCACATGACTAACTATGGCATTCTAGAAGTTACTTCCATATGCATGTGGTTGTTAAAAGCAAAATCTCTCACACTGAACATCTTCAGATGAACACTGAAATGCATGGATTCAAAATGACGTAAATGAAATGTAAACATAGAATGGAATAGGAGTCCGGAAAGCAGAGAAATGGAGTTAGCCAGAAGAAAACAGAGAAAATGGAATGCTAATAATAACAGTAACTCATAAGCAAACCATGGGCCTTAAAGGGTGAACTTTGAGTCCTGAAGGAGAGGAGAAGGAAATTTAAAATAATTGGAGAAATAATGGTAACACTTTCCAAGTCGTGAAAGTAATGAATGAAGAATTCTTCTGGAGACTGCACCGCTAAAAGGGGCTCTGATGGTGCCATGTTCTGTGTCGGTCGGCTAAGTGAAAGGCTAGTGGTCAAACCTCCCAGTCATTCCTCAGGAGAGCGATAAAAACTGCCCTCCTGCGACAATCCACAGCCTGGGAAAGCTGGTAGAGGGTCACTGCGAGTCCCCATCAACTCAGCAGTGGTGAGTAAGGGGGCATGACCAGGGGCCGGAGCACAGAAGCCTCTTGCTCACCTTCGCCCCGAAGGACACGCGGGCCACACGTCCATCTCTTTGGGTGGAGGGCTCTTTGGTTGTTGACTTTTTAGGTTTGGGGTTTTTTCCCCTGTGTATTTGTCAGTTTGAAATTATTGTGCTAAATTTTCGTGAAAGAAAGGGCTGGTGCCATGCTTAAGGCTGAGAGAAGAAGGTCATTTCCTCTTCACTCAAGTGCTTTCCTCAGCTGCAGGGCCTCATCAGGCAACTGGGCTCCATTTAAACACTGGGAGCAGAGAAACACACGGCCCCATCAGGAAGCTGGCTGTGCCACAGAGGTCACAGGTGAGTAATCAGAGGGAAGGCATTTGGGGGTGAAAGAGCCTCCCGGGGTCATAATTTTGCATATGGTTGTTAATAATGCAACATTGAGTCTATTAAACAGAGTAAAAGGTAACTTTGGCCTGTGGGAAAAGACCATTATGCAAATTCAGGCAGAAGCCAGCTTTTTAAAATGCACATATTTAACTAAAGTATCTTGCGTTTGGGTCATTAGTTTCTTTTAAAAATATTCCCAGGAAAGCTTTGTTTTTCACCAATCACCACTGTTCACTGAGCCAAGTTTGAACTCAGACACACTTGTGCCTTCTCCAGAAGCCGCTTCATTCCTGAGGGTGCTCCCAGCTCTTCTGAGCCCCAACATCCACACGGGCGAAAACCCAACTCGGGCCTTGTTAACATTCTTCTGGAATTCTGCATTAACACACAGGTTTTCCGTGGGATCTGTCCAAAGACGCACGCTGCCGAAGCTCTTTGCCGCTGAGGCCCGGGCATTCGCATGTCCTCTCTGACGTGCGTCTGGGGGACCCACCTGAACCGTCCTATTCGTGGGCGGCGGGATGCCTGCTCTGTGCCTGTGGAAACAGCCGCAGTAAAGCAATTAGCACACAGGTGTGTATCTTAGGTCTGGATATTTTTAATTTATTTATAACTGTAAAAGCAATTAGTCTCTACATAGTGAGTTAATCTCTTGCTGGATTTCGGGGGTTCTTCTGACCCAAGCAGCCCTGGTGGCACAGTGGCTTGAGTTCTTGGCTGTTAACCAAAAACTTGACATTTTGAACCAGTCAGCTGCCTTGCAGGAGAAAGTTGTGGCAACCCCCTTCCAGAACGATACTGCCCTGGAAAGCGCGTAGGACAGGATTTCGAGGGGCTGCTAGGAGCCGGGAGAGCCCTGACAGGAGGAGTTGGGGGTGAGGATTTTGTTGCTCAAAGTGGAGGGGTTTAGTTTATTTATTTTCATGTAACACACATGTAGTCATCAAAATGTTCTCTTCTAAATATGTATCATTACATAAACTCCCGGTTCATTTCGGTTCCATTGAGCACAGCTAGTATATATTTAGAAGGTTTTTCACCCACTCCACCCATATATGTTGGGTTTTAGAGCACAGCATCAGGATCATTGACTAAGGTAAAGAATATTTCTTTAGGGAACTTTCAATGGTGGTGGTTGGTAGATGCTGAGAACCCAGCTCCTACTCAGTGACCTTAAGCACCACCTTGATTGATGCCGTATCACCTGCACAATCCACGCTGAACTTCAGTCCACTGGTAAAGTCACTGTGTTGACCCATCTCACCGCGAACCTGCCTTGCTTGTGATGGCCTCTACTTTGCCCGCCATGATGTTCTTTGCCGAGGCCGGATCCCTCCTGAGAGCATGCCGTTCCTCTATGAAGCACCGTGACTACACATATTTATTTCATTTGGATGGTGTTTTGTTTTGGGGGGCCTTCTTAATGCTTTTTAGGGAGGGGTGGTGGTTTTGGTAAGCCATGATCCATTTAATACTCTTCACTAACAGCATGTCTCAAAGGCATCAACTCCTCTTCAGTCCTCATTCTGTGTACATTGTAGATCCGGGTAAAATGAAATCCTTGGCAACTTTTCATGGGGCAACTGTTGTTCCTATTTTACATTCAATAAAATGTTTTATAAAAGGAAATACTTGAACTCATTGTTGTGGAATGGGATCCGACTCATGGCTGACCCTGCAGTGATTTCAGAGGCTGTAAATCATGAGAAGGAGACCATCTATCTTTCTCCTGCAGAGGAGCTGGTGGGTTCGAACCATCTGTCTTTGGGATGGCAGCGTAACTCCCTACCAGCTAGGCCACCAGAGGTCCCTTCAGAAAGGGTAAACCTATCTTTAAAAATTGAGCGTCTATGGCAGTCACCTCCTGTGCAATTAATTGCCTCTGAAAGCCCACCAGACAGACAGCTGTGGGTCAGTTCTGACTACAATACACAACAACCACATTGTCATGACAAAAGAATTGATGCTTTTGAACTGTAGTGCTGGAGAAGAGTACAGAAAATTCCATGGAGCAACAAAAGAACAAACAGCTACGTCTTGGAAAGAGTACAGGTGGAGTGCTCATTGGAGGCAAGGATGATAACGCTTCTTCTCGCATCCTTTGAGCGTGTTGCTAGGAGAGGTTATTCTCTCTAGAATGGGACATCAATGGCACCTAACAACAGCAATAACAGTGGCATCATGGGTTATATGTTGTCCTTATAACTAAAAGACTCATCAGTTTCCCCATGAGAGGGAGATAAAGGTCTGTTCCTGTTAAGATTTACAGCCTCGGAAATCCAACAGAGGGTTGGCATGAGGTGGAATCAACTTGAAGGTAGTGGAAAGTGCGCGTGTGCGTGTGTGTGTGTGTGTGTGTGTGTGTGTGTAACTAAGAACTAGAAAATAAATGCTGAATTCTGTAATTTTAATCATAGAACAAGTAAACTACACACTAGTATGATTTGCAGATAGGGAAACCAGTCTCAGAGAAGAAAACAAAATCTAGTGCAAGAGAGTTGCTGATTACTAAATAAGTGTAATTGTTATTGTTAAACTTCTACAACAATCTTAGAAAGGAGGTGTTCTTTACAAATTCCCATAGCTTATTTCATCAATGTGAGTTAATTTGCCCTTGTTCACCCACAACAGAGACCCCCACCTTCATCTGACTGGCTCGACACCTACAGCCCACCCAGGGTTCCCCAGCCCCACAATCCCCAAGCTGCTCTCAGAGGACCTTTGCCAGAGTTGCCCTTGCTGTCTGGTCACCTCGATGATCTCAGACTCTTCCTTAAGGATTCATTTCCCATCATTCCCTGGAATCCTTGCTCCTCCTTCACAAAAAGAGAAGATACATTCAGCCTGTGCCATTGATTGGGAAGGAGCCTAGTGGGACAGTGGTTAAACACTCAACTGACAGTTAAAAGGTCAGTGCTTTGATCACACAGCCTGTCCGTGAGGAAAAGGTGTTACAGTATCCTTCCATAACAACATACAGGCTGGAAAAGCCTACGTGGCAGCCTTCTTCCAGAGAGAGGCAGATGTGATGAAGACGGCCCAGGATAGGGCAGGGTTCAGATCTCATCTTGTTAGGGTCACCATGAATCATACTCTAGTCAGCAACACTTAACAACGGCCACCTTGGGTCACTATGACTCAGTATTGACACAGCAGGGAAAAAACCTGTTTTTCTTTTCTATTGGTTTCCTTACAAAGTTTGTATACAATGTGTTTCACACTGTTCTTCATTCACTTGGTGTTTCATACGCACATTCCCAGTATTGCTACTGCTGTTGTTAAATGCAGTCGAGTCATAGATAACTCATAGTGACTCTATGAGCGAAAGACCTGAACATTTGTATAACTTTCATAGTTTCTCCAAATTTTCTGGACGCACTTCTGCTTCCAAGCTTGTTTTATTCGGGGAGTGCCACCAAACACTGCCCACCATGAGTAACCATTCTCACATTTGACACATCAGTGTCACAGTGTTTAGCATCACAGCAACCATGAGTTACCTCTATACAGCAAATAGACAGACCAGGGTTATACCACATAGAGGAATATTTGACTAAAACCATGTTGTTGTTTTTATGTGCTGTCGAGTTGCTTGCGACTCATAGTGACCCTATGTAAAATAGCCCTAAACTCTGCTCTGTCCTCTGCCAATTGCACTGTCTCCAACACACCCATCCCGATTACCCCAGTCACTGAATCAATCCACCTCATAGAGGGCCTTCCCCTCCTGCGCTGTCCCTCCACCATCCCAAGCATGATGTCCCTCTCCAAGGACCCGTCCCTCCTGGCAACATGTCCAAAGTATGTCAGACAAAGCCCCAGAATCCTTGCTTCCAAGGAGCAGCCCAGTTTAACCCTCTCCAGGATTAATCTGTTTGTTTTCTTGTCAGTCCATGGTACCCTCAATTCTCTTCTCCCACACCACAGCTCAAAGGCATCAATTCTCCTTCTGTCCTCCTTGGTCATTGTCCAACTCTCTGATGCATAACAAGTGATTGCAAAGACCATGGCCTATAGCAGACTATCAGATGCACCTTAGTGTCCAAAGAGATTCCATTGCTCTTCAGTACTTTGGAGAGGTCCCTAAAAGTTTTTGTTTTTGTTTTTTTAAGTTAATCACCATTGGACCTTGCCCATCATTTCTCTGTCTTCTCAGGTCCCTGCTAGATCCTTCTCATTTCCTTCACCCCTTCTCTTGACCCACCAAACTGCAATGCTGTCATTTGGCCCCTACCCTTCCTCACCCGTCTGCTCCCACCTCAGCCTCCCTTGGATCCCCATACCTGTTCCACCAGTTATTCATCTTTTTTTATACTAATGCTCTTCGTTTGTCTAGTTTGTTTCTTAAACTTAATGGTTTGGGGCTTTACTCCCAGGTCTCTGCTCTACCCTAATGCGATTTTTGTGTATGGTGTGAGATGTGGATCCTGTTTCAGCTTTCTGCAGGTAGCAGTCCAGTTTTACCAGCACCATTTGTTAAAGAGGTTGCCATTTCCCTATTTGACAGGTTTTATTTCATCATGGAATATCGATTGACCATAGATAGATTCCTTTCTGGGTTCTTTACTCTGTTCCGTTGGTCTATGTGCCTGAAATTGTACCAGTATCATACTATTTTGATTATTACTGCTGCGTAGGTTGTGAGATGAGGGAGTGCTATGCCACCCACTTCATTGTTGGTATTCAGAAGTACTTTGCTTATTCAGGGTCCCTTTCCTCTTCAGATACATTTGACAATTTCCCTTTTGATCTCCTTGAAAAGTGAATTTGGTATCTGTATTGGGATTGCATTGAGCACGTAGATTGCTTTTGGTAGGATTGTCTTTTTCACAATTTTGAGACTTTCTATCCAAGAACAAGGAACACTATTTCATTTATTTAGATCCTTTAACATGGCCAGGAGAGATTGGTCCTTGGAGAAGGACCTCAGAAGGACTTCATGCTCAGAAGGTTTGGATGGACAGTGCAGGAGAGGAAGACCGCAAAGAGATGGACTGAAACAGTAACTGGGGCAATGGGGGTTGGTGTGTCAGAGTTAGTGAGATTTACTCAGGTCAGGGAAGGGTTCAGAGCTGCTGTACATAAGGTCACTATGCATCACAGGCAACTCAACCAATAACATTCTAAGACAGATTTAGAAGCAGGAGTGGCATCCACTTCCTAAACAACTTGCCTCTGGAAACTCTATGAACTTTGATAAGTGTTGATAGTTGTAGAAGGGTTTCAGGCCTTTTGTTCATAGGGTTGCTGTGTTTCGTGCTAGACTTGAAGGCAAACAACAAATGTGTTTCACAAAAATGTTCAGTAGATTTCTTTGTACAGGTCTTTTGTGTCTCTAGTTTGGTTCATTCCCAAGTACTTCAATTTGTGGTTGGCTAAAGAAGGTCAAATCATACACACAGGAATCAAAATTTCATCTTTGAATTTAAAAACCAACTCAGGAAGTCTTGAATGAACATTAATGAACAGAGACCAGACAATCTGTGGGAAGATATTAAGACTACCATCCATGAAGAGTGCAAAGCATCATTACAAAGAAGGAACAAGAAGAAAAGACCAAGATAGATGTCAGAAGAGACTCTGAATATTGCACTAGAGTGCTGAGAAGCCAAAGCAAAGGGAATCGAGAAGTTAAGGTGCTGAATAGAAGATTTCAAAGGTACCTCAGGAAGACAAAGCAAAGTATTATGATGAAAAGTGCAAAGAGCTGGAGTTGGAAAATCAAAAAGGACAAACTTGCTCAGCATTTCTTAAGCTAAAGGAACCGAAGATCAAATTCAAGCGCTTCGAGTTGCAATATTCAAGAATGCTATGGGCAGAATATTGAAAGTTCCAGGAAGCATTAAAAGAACACGGAAGGAGTATACAGAGTCACTGTACTAAAAAGAATTGGTTGACACAGAAGAATTTCAAGAATCAACATATGATCAAGATACAGTAGTGATGAAGGAGGAAGTTCAGGCTGCTCTGAGGTACTTGACAAAGAATAAAACCCAGGAATTGGTTGAATGTCAATTGACATGTGTCAACAAACAGTTGCTGCCCTGTACGTGCTCACTAAGTTGTGCTAAGAAATCTGGAGGACAAATGCTTGGCCAACTAACTGAAGAGATCCATATTTATGCATATTTAAAAGAAAGGTGACTCAAGAGTGTGAAAAGTATCCAACAACAACATCACTAATATTACACATAAGCAAAATCCTGCTAAAGATTATCCAAAAATGACTGGAACAGTACACTGAGAGAGAACTACCAGAAATACTGGGTTTAGAAGAAATTGTGGCACAAGAGACATTATCACCAACATCAGATAGATCTCAGCAGAAAGCAAAGAATACAATAAAATGTCTATCTGTGTGTCATTGACTATGTAAAGGCATTTGATTGTGTGCATCACAACCAATTGTGGCTACCCTTGAGGAGAATGGGAATCCCAAAACACTTGATTGTGCTCATGCAAAACTTATACTTTGACCAGGAAGCAGGCCTCAAACAGAGCAAGGAAATACTGCACGGTTCAAAATTAGAAAGGGAGTGTGTTAGGGATGTGTCCTGTCTCCGTATCTTTTCAATATATATGTGGAACAGATAATTTGGGAAGCTGAGCTTTTTTAGGAGGAATGTGGCACCAGGATTGGAAGAAGACTCATCAACAACCTGTTATACAGATGATGCAACCTTGGTTGCTGAAACCGAGGAGGACTTGAAGCACTTGCTGCGGAAGGTGAAGGACTGTCGTCTTCAATATGGATTGAGGCTCAATCAAGAAGACAACAGTTCTCATCATTGAAACAATTGGCACCTCCGTGATAGATGCAGAAATGGACGAGAGGTTGAGGTTGTTACCAATTTCAGATTAATTGGCTCCACAATCAACACTTGGCACCAGCAATCAAGAAATGAAAAGACTAATTGCACTGAGGAAATCTGTTGTCAGGGACCTCTTCAGAGTACTGAGAATCAGGTGGTTAGGATTTTGAAGCACCATCTCACCTACTTTGGGCACATGACCAGGAGGGACTGGTCCTTGGAAAAGGACATCATGCTCAGAAGAGTGGAGGGACAGCACAGGAAAGACTCCAGATAAGATGGGTTGATACAGTAACTGGGGAAATGGAAGTAGGTGTGTCGAAGTCAGTGAGACTGGCTCAGGACAGGGCAGGGTTCAGATCTGTTGTACATAGGGTCACTATGAGTCGCAGAGAACTCATGACACATAACAACAACATTGGAAATGGTATTGCTCTCTTGGTTTCTTTCTCTGAGTTCACTTTGTTACCGCAGAGGAATCCCACTGATTTTTGGATATTGATATTATATCCTGCCACTCTACTAAACTGGTCTACTAGCTACAGGGGTTTTTTGAGTCCTTGAGGTTTTCTATGTACACTATCATATCATCTGTATAGAGCAATGGTTTTACCATCTCTGCCCATCTGGATGTCTTTTATTTCCTTCTCTTGCAAATTGCCCTACCAAGTACTTCCAACACAATACTGAATAGAAGTCGTGACAATGGGCATCTTTGTCTGGTCCCTGTTCACAAGGAAAATATTTTTAGTGTTTCTCCATTGAAAATGATATTGGCTCTTGGTTTTGCATATATGCTTTGACTATGTAACAACAACAACTTTTGTTTTTTATTTGGTGCCACTGGACTTAGAAGTGGAGCTGATGCCACATGGATGAAATGTCAAGGGGCATGATTTTCACAGAGGTCCAGGGGCCACTTACAAGTAAGATGGAAAAAGTTCTTCTTCAGATGCCAAACTTTGCTAGAACACTGCTACAAGAAAGATACCAAGTGACAGCAAGCCAAAGAAACTGAGGTTTATTAAATGTTCATAACAGACTATGAACAGGTCAGACTGGAACTGACCCCTGTCTTTGTCTTACATAAGGGCTTACCCTTTCCAGTGGGGAGTGGTGTTTACACAGCTTTGGGTTCATTTATAGAGGTACATCGCTTCTGATGGATTTACGGTGGTTTTCGGGAAATCTCCTCTCAGGCTACCTTCTTTTTTTTGGCGAGTCTGGTTTCTTTTCTTGATTTTTATTGCTACAGTCATATATCATTGTACAGAAGAGTTTATGATTGATTTACTTTGCTACTGTTTCCTTTGCCGTGTCCTGTCAAAATTATTCCTATTCAAAGAACAAGATTAAATGTCATGTATCAAACTATCCCACTGAACATACCTTTCCTCACAAAAGCCATGTATTCCTCCTTTGATCTCTCCATTCTTCAAACATCTTAGCTCTTACTCAATATGTTGTTAAGTGTCATCAAGCCAAGTACAATTCAAAGCTACTCTATGAACTCTATCCTATCCTGTTCCAACTTTATCATCCTTGCCACTTTTAGGTCCACTGACACAGACACTAACTACATCAAGTCATCTCATTAAGGGTCTTCCTCTCCTTTGTTTATAAGCCCTCCCCCTTTACAAGCATGATATCCATTTCTAAGAATTAGTTTCTCCTAACAATACATCTAAAATAGAGAAGACAAAACTTCGCCATCTTTACCTCCAGGAAACCTTCTGGTTGTCCTTTCTCCAATACAAACCTTTCATTCTTTCCTTAATTCATGGGCTACTCAACACTATTCTCCAACACAACTCAAATACATCTGTTCTTCTCCTGTCATCCTTATTCAATGCCCAGCTCTCAGATGCATAGCAGGTGATTGGAAAGACTGTGACTTGAATCTGATGTATCTAAGTCTTTAAATTCACATAATTTCTCTTCAAGCCTAGTTCATCTACCATCCTCACGTTGTCTTAGGAGTTATTGTGACCAGTATCTACAAATAGTCCTTAATAACTATTTTACCTCTGGCTTTTAACGTGGCCTCTATTATTTAGCCTAGTCTTTGTTGTTGTTTTTGTGTACTGTAGAGCCAGAATCAACCTACACCTGACCCTCTGGAGGGTTTTCAGAGACAGTAAACTTCATGGGAGGAGACGCCCATTCTTCTTCTGTGGAGAAACAGGTAGCCTCCAATCACAGACTTTCAGGATTGCCACACCACTTCTTGCCACTAGGCCACCAGAGCTCCCTTTCTTATTACCCCAGATTTAACCTACTGGAATCTTGGTCAATCTCTTGACTCAACCTCTCCTGCCTGTCCTCACCTTAAGACTCCAGTTTCGTCCTTACACACCTCATGTTTCATCATTCAGTCCTAATAGTCATTCCCTTGAAAAGACCTTCAGCTGCCTTGAGCCTCTTTCACTGTAATTCTCACTTAAACAAAAACCCCGTCTCTGATTGTCCCCAACTATCTACCTCCTCTTGCCTGTGCCTGCACAGATTAATGTTACTAAGGAAACATTCACCACCTGTTTGGAGGTGGTTGTTTTTATGTACGATCCAGTTGACTCTGACCCATTCTAGTCCTACTGACCATGGATTGGAACGCTGTTCTAGCCTGCCCCATCCTTACAATCTCCAACACACTCCAGTCCATTGTTTCAATCACCATGTGAATCCATCTTGCTTAGATCTTCCGCTCTTTCTCTGATCCTCCACCCTTCCCAGCATCATGTCTTTTTCCAAGGACTAGCTCCTCCTGACAGCATGTGTAAAGTAAATGAAATAAAGTGTCACCATTTTTGCCTCTAAGGAGCACTCTGGTTGTCCTTCCTCCAGCAGAGATTTGTTTGTTCTTTTGACAGGGCATGGAATATTCAATCCTCTTAACACTCCATTTCAAAGACATCAATTCTCCTTCAGTAATCCTTATTCACTGTTCAACTTCCATATGCAAAGGAAGCAATCAAAAACGCCATGGCTTGGATCAGACACATGTTAGCCTTTAAATGGACATTATTGATTCTTAGTATGTTGGAAAGGTCCTTGACAGATGCTTTTGATCTGTGGTGCTGGAGAAGAGTATTGACTATACCATGGACTGATAAGAAAACTAACAGGTTCTTCTTGGAGAAGGTGAAACCAGGCTGCTCCTTGGAGGCAAGGATTCTGAAGCTCCATCAAATATACTTTGTACATGTTGCAAGGTAGGACCAGTCCTTGGAAAGGGGCGTCGTGCTTGGGTGGGTGGAGGGACAGCACAGGAGAAGAAGACCCTCAATGAGGTGGATTGACTCAGTGACTGGAGTAATGGGAGTGGGTGTGTCAAGAGACAGTGAGGTTGGCACAGGACAGAGCAGTGTTTAGGGCTGTTGTACACAGGGTCGCTATGAGTCACAGGTGACTCGACGGCACATAACAAAAAAACATGTTGACTCCTGTTACCATGGATGTTGATTGTTGATCTAAGTAAAATGAAATTGTTGACTACTTCAATCTCTTCTCCATCTATCATCATGTTGTCTTCGACCTGGTAGTATTTTCATTTTCCTGACGTTGATATGTAGACCACATTGGAGTCTTTTATCTTCTTCAGCAAGTGCTTCAAGTTCTCTTCACTTTGTGCGTGTGAGATTGTGTCATCTGCAAGCAAATGTTCGTGATGTGTCTTTCTCCAATCCTGAGGCCACATTCTTTTTCACATAGCCCAGCTTCTAGAATCATTTTCTCAGCTTGCTATTGTTGCTATGTGCTGTTGAGTTGCTTGTGACTCATAGCAACCTTATGTACAACAGCCCTAAACCCTGCTCTATCTCTTGCCAATCTTTTTGTCTCTGACAGACCTACCCCCATTACCCCAGTCACTGAATCAATCCATCTCATCGAGGGTCTTCCTCTCCTGCACTGTCCCTCCAACCTCCCAAGCACAATGTCCTCCTCCAAGGACTAGTCCCACCTTGCAACATATCCAAAGTATGTAAGACGAAGCTTCAGAATCCTTGCCTCCAAGGAGCAGTTTGGCTCCATCCTCTCCAGGACAAACTTGTTTATTCCCCTAGCAGTCCATGGTTATTCAAGACTCTGTATGGAGGCTACAACTCTGACACATTTCTTTCCTGATTGTAAAGCAGGGCAACTGCAGTCTCTGTATAGGTTTCTCATGAATCAAGTATTCTGGAATGCCTATTCTTCTCTGTGTTAGTCCCAATTTGTTATTACGCACACACAGTCACATATCTTTACATATTTCACACACATATAAGTACACATCTATCTGATATTATACTTTCAGCCAAGATCCATCTGACATCAGCAGTGGTACCTCTTTCCATGGCCTGTTCTGAATCCAGCGTGAAGCTCTGGCAGTTCTCCACTGCCTCTGCGTGACTCCTTTGCCAGCCCAAAATTCAGAGCTGGCGGTGGTGGTCGCGGACTGGGGCGGGGGAAGCGATGTGATACCTGAAGACGGACGTGGGTCAAAGATGCAGGGGTTCTTGGGAATGGAACAAATATGGTTCTCTTCCACTCAGCTGGGCAGCTAGCTGTCCTGGGAGCTTATTTATACCAGTACCTTGGATGCTGCTTGAACTTCTTCCTCTGTTTCTGGCTCTTGATCATATGACACTTTCCGAAATAAAAAAAAAAAAAAAGATGCAGGGGTGTGTCTCAGTTCAAATCCACTCCCTCTCTCCACTGCGTCTGCGCGACTCCCTTGCCAGCCCCAAAATTCAGAGCTGGCAGCGGGGGTTGCAGACTGGGGAGGGGGAAGCGATGTGGTTGTGATCACTGGCAGTTCCCAAAGTACTGTTACAGCCTGTTTTGAACAATCTTCAGCAAGATTTTACTTACGTTATATTAATGATATCATTGGATCATTTTCACGTGGGAACAAATAATGGATCTCTTCCAGTCAGTTGACCGGGTAGCTTGTCTTTAAAATGTTTTCACTTATGCTAGTGAGCATATCCAGGGCTTCATCTCTGTGTTGAAACACTTCAAATGGTATTCCATCAGTTCCTGGGGCTTTATTTTCTGGTCAAATCTTCAATTCAGGGTGCACATTTTTCTTTGTTACCATTGATTCTTGATCTTATGCTACTTCCTAGTATGGTTCACTTCCTACTGACTCTTTTTAGTCCAACGGCTCTGTGCATTTCTTCCATTTTCTGATGTTTCTTTCATTAGTCAAGATTCTGTCCATAGGATCGATCATTCAGTATTCCAAGTTAAGGCTTGAACGTGTTTTTAAATTCTTTCAGCTCGAGAAACACCATGTATTAGAAATCCTTTTGGTTTTCTAAGTCTAGCTCTTCGCACATTACATCATAATACTTTATTGCATCTTATCAAGCTGCCCTTTGACATCTTCTATTTATCTCTTAGTTCAGCATCTCTCCCTTTATTTTGGCTTTTCTCCATTCTAGTGAAAGTTCCAAAGTCTCTTCTGACATTCATTTTGATCTTTTCTGTCTTCGTAATGACCCTTTGCTTTCTTCATGATGAGGTTCTTGGTGTCATTCCACAACTCTGGTTGCCAGCTGCTAGCACTCAATGCATCAATTCTGTTCTGGAGATGTGTGTGTGTGTGTGTGTGTGTGTGTGTGTGTGTGTGTGTGTGTGTGTGTGATTTAATTAGAATGTACTCAGGTCAAACTGTATTGTAGTTTGTGTTGACTAATTTTTTTTCTTTTTCAGCTTTGATTTGCACTTACACATGAGTAATTGATGATCTGTTCTGAGGTTAGTGTTGTTTTGATCACTAATATTGAACTTCTCCATGTATCAACTCTTTCCACAAATGTAATTAATCTGATTTCTCTGTAGTCCATCTGGTGTGTACCATGTATATAATTGCCAAATATGTTTTTTACAAGGTGCATTCAAGGAATTTATACAAAATTCCATCATTTGATCTCCATCCTTATTTCTGTAACCAAATACATATTTTCCAACTAATCTTCCTCCTTATTTGTTCCAACTTCTAAATTCCAGTCACTAATCATCATAGGGTTGCTATGAGTAAGCTATGACTCAATGGCACTTAACAACAACAACAATAATTATTGTTACTTCATCTTGATTCGATCCATTTCAGGCTGCAGAGGTTGGTAGAAGTACTCAGTTTATTCTGGTTGGTAGATCTCACATTATAATCTTCAACCCTAAATGTAAGTGATTCTTTACTACAGTCCCACAATTCTACTGTATTTTCCTACTCTAGTCTCTCTTTCACCATCCTAGTATTTTTACTTCTTCTTTCTTCCTCAAATCCCCATGAACTTCTCCTTAACCCTCTTCTTCATCTGATGACTTACTGAGAAAACAGAAGCACTCACAGGAGACCTGGAAACACTCTTGGCTCTGAATCTTTCCATTTCCTGCATCCCTGGCTATCCACTGTCCCTTCTCTGCTGCTCCTGTGAACTGACTCTTCTTGCTCCTAACTCAGGGTAATGCCTTTGTTTACAATGAACAGTCCATGTACTCTTGCCTACTGAACAGCATAAATCCAGCAAATATCCTGTGTGGATTCTTGATAGCCAATGTTCCTCATTCTAATGGGCCATTTGCCTAAGCTCACGAACATACTATTATTCCTGCCATTTATGTAAGCTTCTCTTGACTCCACGTCAACCTCCAGCATCTGCAATGAACTCCCAGAAAGAGCTTTATCTACTCTCTCTGCTTTTTCTCCTCACATTTCTTTCTGTTGACTCTTCTCCAACGCGGCTTTCCTCCCCCCTTCACTATTACATGAAACAACCCTTTTGAGAATCTTTAGTGATTTGTCTGTGACATAACTGGAAAAAATAATGAAGTTGTTAATGATTTTTATTTTACTTGAATTTACCATTCATCAAGAAATTAAAGTAAGGACTGCATTGGGCACATTTGTCCTAAAAGAGCTTTTTAATGTATTAAACAAAGATGCCACTTTGTGGACTAAGGTGTGCCTTAGTAAGGTCAGCCATAGTATTTTCAATCCTCATGTAAAAGTGGATAAAAAATAAAAAAGACTGAAAAAGAACGGATGCCTTTGAGCTACAGTATCAAAGAACAATGACTGCATCACGGACTTGCAGAAGAAGGAACACATTTGTCTTTGGAGAAGCACAGCAAGAGTACTCCTTAGAAGCAAGAATTATAAAATTGCATCTTATGTTTATCCTGGGCAGATGATCGTGATCCAGTCTCCAAAGAAGAAGAGCATACTTGACAAAGTAGAAGGTCTTCACGAACGAGCAAGGCTGTCGGAGTGGCACGAATGACTTAGCACTGCTCTTCTAGCCATGATCTTTGTAACTGCCACCACGTGACTGAGCAGAAATCTGCAAATGTGAGTCCACCAAGGAACTTAAACAGGGGACGTGGAACCCTTGATAGGACCATACAAATAAGGTGCATGGAATACTAACAAGTGAGTTAGTCCGTTTATTCTTTCCAATCAACCTAATAACTCTTCATTCTGCAGATGAAAGGAAGTACCTCACTGCCGTCAGGAAATACGAGCCGTGAGTCAAATATATCCTTCGGACCCAAGGTTCTTGTACTGACACTTCTCAGCCCAGGAGACAGAGATAGCGAAAGGAGAAGAAAAGTTATCATTAGGTGCCGTCAAGCTGAGTATGACTCCTAGCAACCCCAAGAACAAAAATCTGAATCCCGTCCTTTCCTGCTCCATCCTCCTAATTTCTGACACACTTAGACCTGTTGGTGCAGTTACTGTGTCAATCCGAGTGGTCAAGGGTCTTCTCTTTCATTGACTCTCCTGTCCTCTCCTCTCCTCGCAATATGTCCAAAATAGGAGATGAAGCTTCGCCATCTTTCCTCTAATGAGTGCTCTGGTGGACCTTTTTCCACGACCTGTCTGCTCCTTTGGCAATCCATAGGATATTGAATCATTTCCTCCAACACCACAACTCAAAGATATCAGTTATTCTTCCATCATCCTTACTCACTGTCGAGCGCTCAGATGCATAGCAAGTGATTTAAAAGATTATGGGCTGAATCAGGCGCACCACAGTTTTTAAACGGACATCATTGCTCCTTAGTAATTTGGAAAGGTCCCTGGCATCAGACTTGCCAAGTATAATAAGTTTCCTGACCTCCTGACAGCTAGTATTGATTGTTGATTGTGGAGCCATGTAAGACGAAATCATTGACAATTTCCATACTTCATCAACCACCATGTTGCTCATCGGTTCCATAGTGAGAATTTTTGTCTGCTAGATATTGAGACACACTAGAGAAATTGTAATGCCAAAGGCAGAAGGACTAACAGAACTTGACCTAAAACACTAGTCTGAGTGATAGATTTCACTAAGAACATTTTGTGGCGCAAACTTGCTTCGCTCGTGGAGTAGAATGCCCACAGGCATTTCTCAGGAGTCCAGGATTTCCAACCCAGACTTAAAGCTGAATCTGGTTTTGTTTTGTTTTGTTTTGTTTGTTTGTTTGAGGCTTAGTGGTGGAACGAGTACTTAATCAGTGAAAGAGCTTTGTAGAACTTGCCCAGACAGAGAAGAAGCCAACAGGCTTTAAGGGTATGGGCCAGAGAGAGGCCTGCCTTAGCTCGGTTGAAAAGGGCCGTTCTGAGTGAAAAACACTCAGCAGCACTCCTGAGCCTGCATTGTTGTTCCTTCTCTACTTAACCTCTATCTGAGTGTGGCTTACAAGCCCTGTGAAGCCATTGTAAGGGTGGGAAGGATGGTTGGTTGCTTAATATTACAATTGCTACAGAAAAACAAAAACCATTTGGAGGATGGAGGTATGTCTGACCTCGCATGAAGCCAACTTGGGCCACTGACACTGCTGCTGATTCCAACTCTTCATGAAGCCAGTGACAATCCGTTTTTGCAACTTTCCACTAGTTAGATTGACACAGTGGCCTCAACAGTCAGCTCAAGCACAGCAAGGATTGTGAGAATGGAATATGAGCAGTGCTTCAGTATGATGTACATAATTCTGTATTGATAAAGACTGACTTAACCACATGGGACTGGATCCAAAGAATAATTCTTAGCCCCTACTGACCTGACCTCTCAGTACCATCTGTAAGTCAACAGCTCATGGCCATTGAGCTAGAATCAACTCACAGATGGCCCTCTAGTGCGTTTTTAGAGGCTGTAAATCCCACCAGAGCACTGGTGGTCTAGCAGGTGAGGCAGACACTACAGGTACATAAAACATTCTCAATAAAGAGACAGAAGTGTCCTATGCCTCTCTGCCTTTCCACCCATGGCCACGGGGGATTCAAAGTGGCTCCAGGTGTCAAGGTCTCAGGGCAAGTTCTACCGTGAAGAAGGCTGCTGAATTGGAGCAAAAGGCAAGCTCTATCTGTAATGATGTTGCCTTCTACCAGCAGTGAGAAAGTTTGTATTCTTGATGTTGAGACGTAATCCATATTGAAGACTGGGTTTTATGGAACAAGGACTTCAAGACCTCTTCACATTTTGCAAGTAAGATTGTGTCATCCCATCATCTGCATTTTTTTAGTAAGTTATTGATAAGTCTTCCTTCAATCCTGAGGCCACATTCTTTTTCATACATTCCAACTTCTCAATTTGTTTGCTCAGCATACAGATTGATGAGGCAGAGAAAAAGGATACAGCTCTGATACACATCTCTTCATTTTAAAATGTGTGTGTCCTTTGCTCTGTTTTGTTGTTGTGCTGAGTCCTGTCAGGCAGAACCAACTCATAAGTGAACCACCAGTGAGTTTCTAGGGGCAGTAATTTCATGGGAGAAGATTTCCTACCTTTCTCTCACACAGCAGTTGGTGGGTTTGAATGGCAGTGCGATTTCTTATCATGAAACCACTAGACCTCCTTACTTTTGTTATTCGGTAAAGTCAACTCCCGCTCACAGAAAACCTATATACACTAGGTTTGAACTTTACCCAATCAACTGTCATCCTCACAGTCTCCACTGTACTCAAGCCCATTGTTACACTTTCTGTGTCAATTCATCTTGTTGAAGGTCTTCCTCTCATTCGCTGATCTTCCACCTTTCCAAACATGGATGCTGTCCTTATCCATGAACTGAGCCCTCTGGACCACGCCCAGAGTATATTAGATTTAGTCTTACTAAACTTGTCTCTAAGGAGAACTCTGATTGTATTCATGTTTGTTCTTTTTGCAGTCCATGGTGTAGTCAACACTTTTTATCCACATCACAATTCACAGGCACCAACTCCTTCTTCCTTATTCATTGCCTTTCACATGCATATGAAGCAACTGAAAGCGTCATGGCTTGGGTCAGTTATCCTTAGTCTTCAAAACAGATGCACTTGCTCTTTAGGAGACTTTTTTTTCCAAGTTGTCAATGATTTCATGTTCTTTGGATTCCCAATAAACATCGACAGAAATAACAGCCAGTAAATCATCTGACACATTGCACTAGGAAAATCCTCCCTAAAAGACAAAGTGTGTGAAAGCTGGCCATGAATCAGGGATTTCAAAGAATGGGCGCATTTGAATTGTGGTGTTGCTAAGAGTATGGAGTCTATAGACTCAAAAACAGAACAAATCTTTCTTTGAAGAAGTGAGGCCAGAATATTCCATAGACATGTGGATGCCTTTCTAAGTTTTAGGCCCTTTATTTAACAAACTTTGTGCAGTTCTGTGTACTGGTCCATTTAAACAGGTCTTTGAGGACTTTGAAGAGGTCTTTGACAGTAGATTTACCCAATAAAGTGTGTTTACGCTTCCGTGAGTATTGATTTTGGACCCAAGTAAAATGAATTCCTTTTCCATCTTTCCTTCAGTCTTCATTCTTTTCTCCATCTATTGTGTGGTTGCTTATGGGCCTGGTTGTGAAGAGCTTTGTTTTCTTGAAGTTTAGGGGTAATCTATGGTGAAGACTCTCTAGTATGTTTGATCATCTTCTTCTTCTTCACTAAGTGCTTCAGATCCCCTTCACCCTGTGTAAGCAAGCTGGTGTCAACTGCATCACAGGTTGAGGAACCTTACACCAATCATTTTTTTAGAGTAATAACTATCTTATTTATTAATTTTTACTCACCTCTCCCTCCCTTCTCATCCGTGGTAACCATCTAAGAATAAATCTGTCTGTATAAGCCCTTCCTTAGCTTTTTATAATTGTGATCCTCAGTAATATTTGTCCTTTTTTTACTGAATTATTTCATTCAGCATAAAATCTTTTCTATTGACCCACATTTTGCAGTGTTTCATGGATTCTTTACTGTGTTTTGGTGTTGCATAATACTCCATCACGTGACTATACAGCAGTTTCCTTAGCTGCTCTTCCTCCAATTGGCCCTCAGGTTCTTCCGATGTTTTTGCTAATGTGAGTTACGCTACAGTGAGCATGAATGTGCATTTAACTGTCCCTGTCGTGACTCTTATTTCTTTAGGAAATGTAACTGATAGTGGGATTGCCGAATCAAATTGTATTTATATTCCCAGTGATCCAAGGAGTGCCAAGCTTTCCATTAGGATTGAACTATGTCACGTTCCCACAGACATCCAATCTCTCTATGCACTGAGACAGCATTTGTTGTTGCTCTCTTACTGAACTTTGCAGTTGTTACTGCGGTGAGATGATACTGTTATTTTGATTTGGCCTAGGCAAAATCTTACTCTAAACTTGATGTCACATTCTTTTTTCAGATTTAGTTGAGTGGAGGGAAAATCTATATAAAATAAGGAGTGACTAGCCTAACAAGAAGAATGCAAAAGGTCATTATAAAGACAGAGGAAAAAAAGACCAAGATGGATGTCAGACAAGACTCTGAATATTGTACTAGAATGCCAAGAAGCCAAAACAAAGGGAAGAAATTAAAATGTTAAGGAGCTGGGCAGAAGATTTCATAGGGCAGTGTGGGAAGACAATGCAAAGTATTATTACGAAATGTGCAAAGAGCTGGAGTCAGAAAGTCAAAAGGGCTGAACTTGCTCAGCATTTCTTTTTTTTTTTATGTCTATTTGTGCTTTTTTTTTAA
>NW_006399814.1:5613275-5614118 GCF_000299155.1 Elephantulus edwardii
CACCCATTTTGAATAATATTGCATGAGTTCCTTGTTTTTCAATGCAGCATAGTATTCCATTGTGCGAATATACCACAGCTTCTCTACCCATTAGTAACTGAAGAACAAATTCAAGCCTCGAGTTGCAATACTTAAGGGTGTATCGGGCAGAATTTTAAATAATCCAGGAAGTATTAAAAGAAGATGGAAAGAGTATACAAAGTCACTGAACCAAAAGGAATTTGCTGACACAGAATTTCATGAAACAACATATGAGGAAGAGCCTGTAGTGATGAAGCAATTTCAAACTTCTCTGAAGTAATTGGCATAAAGTAAGGCTCAAGAAGTTGACAGCATACCAGTTGACACATTCCAACAGACACTTCTCTATATGTGTTCACCAAATTATGCTAAGAAATCTGGAGGGTAACCACCTGGCCAACTGATTGGAAGAGATCTATATGTGTTCCCATTCCAAATAAAGGTGAACTGACAGAGTGTGGAAATTACTGAACAATATTAGTATTACATACAAGCAAGATTCTGCTGGAAATTATTCCAAAATTACTGGAAAGCACACCAACAGAGAACTGCTAGCTGTGCAGGCTGGAGTTAGAAGAAGCGATGGTACTAGGGGTATTATAACAGCTAATGGTAAATGAATCGTGGCTGAAGCAGAGTACCAAAGGAATGTCTATCTGTGGGGTGTTGGGTTTTTCCCCCTTTTTTTTATTCCTTGTGATTTAAATGAAAATTTACAGAAAACTTGGATTTTCATTCATTGTTGCACATTTTCCTCCATAACCCGCCTCAAATGGCTTTATAAAAAAATTTCTACTAGTTTATTTACAAAATTGGAATACA
>NW_006399814.1:5614518-5616707 GCF_000299155.1 Elephantulus edwardii
TAGTTCTCATCCTACAGCCTAGAAAAAAACATTTGGTAATATCATCTCAGACAAAAGTCTTATAACAAAAGTTTACAGAATACTCCTGGGCCTCCACAAGAAAAAGACTGATAACCCAATTACAAAATGGGCAAAAGACATGGAAAGAATTTTCACAGAGGAAGATATTTGAATGGCAAATGGACACATGAAGAAATACTCCAAATCACTAGCAATAAGAGAGATGCAAAAAAAAAAACACAATGAGGTACCATCGCACTCCAGTATCAGTGGCAAAGTTTAACAGGGCAGCAAGTAATAAATGTTAGAACGGATGTGATGAGAAAGGAACTCTTATATGTTGTTGGTGGGATTGTAAAATGGTGCAACTATTCTGGAAGGCAGTTTGGTGCTTCCTCAAAATGATGAACGTAGACATTCCATATGACACAGTTATTCCACTACTTGGAATACCCTCAGTTTGCTCTTTAAAAAAAAAAAATTCACTGTTAAATAATTTCCTCCCTCTACACCCCCAGTTCATTTTGCTATACACCTCTTCCGGGCTGTTGTCATGCAAATAATACCTAAACATATATTTTGTGTTTCATTGACTATGCAAAGGCATTGGACTGTGTGGATCACAACAAACTGTGGCTGACTCTGAGAAGAATCGGAATTCTGGAACACTTGATTGTATATGTGAAACCTGTACTTGGATCAGGTAGTAGTCATCAGAACAGAGCAAGGAAATACTGCATGGTTCAAAGTCAGAAAGGGTGTATGCCAGGGTTCCTATCTCCATACCTTTTCAAACTATATGCTGAATAGATACTCCAGGAGGTGGGGCTCTATAAGGAGGAATGTGGCATCAAAATTGAAGGAAGATTAATAAAAAACCTGCATCGTGCAGATGACGCAACCCTGCTTGCTGAAACTGAGGAGGATTGGAAGTGCTTGCTGCAGAGGGTTAAGAACTACAACCTAAATATGGATTGAGGCTCAACAAAAAGCAAACAAAACTCTCACCACTGGGCCAATTGGAAGCATCAGGATAGATGATGATGAGATTGAGATTATTAACAGTATCAGTTTGCTTGGCTCTACAATCAACACTCTTGATACCAGTATCCTGGAAATTAAAAGACAAATTACATTGAGAAAGTCTGCTGTCAGAAACCTCTCCAAAGTACTGAAGAGCAACAATGTCAGTCTTGAGACTAAGGTGTGCCTGATACAGGCCATGGTCTTTGCAATCACTTGCTATGTGTCAGAGAGCTGGACAATGACTAAGGATGATAGAAGAATTAAGTAATGCCTTTGAGCTGTGGTTCTAGAGAAGAGTATTGAATATACCATGGACTGCTAGGAGAACAAATATATTTGTCCTAGAGAGGGGGAAAGCAGGCTGCTCCTTGGAGAGAAGGATTCTGACACTCGGTCTGACATACTTTGTGCATGTTGCAAGGAGGAACCATTTAGTCAAAGAAATATGTTTGAAAGGGTGGAGGGACAGCGTAAGAGAGAAAGAAGCCCAGTGAGATGGATTGACTCAGTGACTGGAGAACTGAGGGTAGGTGTGTCAAAGACAATAAGGTTGGCTCAGGATAAAGCAGGCTTCAGAGTTGTTATACACAGGGTCACTATGTATTTTAAGCAATTTGACAGCACACAACAACAACAACTCTAGATAGTCATCACTCCTTATGTTAAAGGAGACTTCAAAATCCTTACCTCTGAGGAAGAATAGGCTTTCATTTTCTCCAGGACAGGCCTGTTTGTTCTTTTGTCAGTCTATGATATGTTCAATACTCTTCTCCAGCACTACAACTCAAAAGCATTGATTCTTTTCCTGTCATCATTACTCATTGTCCAATTCTCAGACACATAGCAAGCAATTGAAAAAGTCATGGCCTGGACGAAGAACACTTTAGTCTGTAAATTGATATTACTGCTGCTCAGCACTCTGGAGAGGGGCTTAACAGCAGATTTTCCTAGTGTAACTCATCTTTTGATATTTTAACTTCTGGTGCCAAAAATGTTGATTTTCATCCTTGTTGTTATGTGCTGTTGAGTCTCTTGCGACTCATAGTGACCCTGTGTACAACACCCCTAAACTCTGCTCTGTCCTGTGCCAATCACACTGTCTCCAACACACCCATCCCGATTACCCCAGTCACTGAATCAATCCACCTCATAGAGGGCCTTCC
>NW_006399814.1:5616896-5632101 GCF_000299155.1 Elephantulus edwardii
CTCAATTCTCTTCTCCAGCATCACAGCTCAAAGGCATCCATTCTCCTTCTATCCTCCCTTAGTCATTGTCCAACTCTCTGATGCGTAACAAGTGATTGCAAAATCCATGGCCTGAATCAGGTGCACCTTAGTCTCCAGAGACACACCATTGCTCTGCACTACTTTAGAAAGTACTTTAGAGAGGTCCCTAACTGTCAGGGCCTGGCTAACCTGCAAAGCAAGAGCAGTGATGCATTGTAAAAACAGCAGGACCACCCATCTTGGCTTGACCATCTGTTCTATTGTAAACAACTCCAGGAAACAGTATGCTAATGAATAGGGAGTGACCAATGGTCTCGGAATTCAAGGAATGTGATACCTTTTTGTTTGTAAAAACATATTGTCCTGAAGATGTCCTTGTTTTGTGTGAAGGTCTGGGAAGGTTTGCAGGCATGTTCCTAAGACTTGTATATATACTCTTGCCAGAATAATAAAGTTTGCTATTTGTCACCAGTATTTAGCCTCTCCACATCTTCATTCAATCCTAGCACCTTCTCTCAGGGAACTCTCAATATATTGGGCCTGGATCCCCGATACCTAACAGCAGACTTTCCCGTCGCAATACTAGCAAGATGGAATCATTGAAACTTCACTCTTTCCTCCCTCTATCATGATGCTGTCTGTTGGTTCCATGGAAAGGATCTTTGTTCTCTTGATGTTAAGCTGTAATTCATACTGAAGGCTAGTTCTTGACCTTCCTCAGCAAATGTCTCAGGTCCTCCTCAGTTTCAGCAAGCAAGGTTGTGTTATCTGCATGTGGCAGGTTGTTGATAAGTCTTCCTCCAATCTTGATGACACATTCAATAATTGAAGAATGTCATGATTGTCATCACACAACTGGTTCTTTTTAAGCCTTAACAAGGGTTGTTATTGATAAGGACAATTATAACAAGATACTTTGAATAGTAATTAACATCTGTATTATTTATTCATTGACATAGCAATTTTCCCTTCCTTATCCCATAACATCAAGGGTTGGATAGGGAAGAGATCCCTCTCGGAAGGGAAGGGAGATACAGAATGCGGTAACCAGGAGTGAAAGGGGATGCTGGTGAAGCAGGGAAAGGGATGGGTCAGGATCCCTGTATTTATGAAAAACACGTGCCAAGGGAATGAAGTGGGTAACACTGAATCCACTGGTTACTGCTGTAATGGGGAATTGTCTTTCATCTACTCCTTTTTGTAAAACGCTGTTTGTCAGATACTGTTCTAAGGCTGAGCATTCAAATTTAGACAGATGAGTAGGATGAGCTGTACCCTTTCAGAATAGCAGGTCCTTACAAAAATAGCAGGCCCACAAACACCCCGTATTTAATAGAGCGCACTTAGAGCAGACTAACAGATACGGCTGAGGCTGAGCACTCACATATGGACACGCAGAAGAGGAACAGCTGTAAGCAGACACTAGTGATTGGAATGTGGACTGAGAAGTATAAAGGCAGGAACATTGGATATTGGTAAGAAAGAAATGGAATGCATAAATATTGATATAGTAGGTTTTGGAAAAATGAGATGGACTGGCATAGGACATTTTGGATCAGACATATGATATACTATGCTAGAGATGAAAAGCTAAAAAAAGAGTTGCTTTCATAGTTAAAAAAGTCATTTCTAGATCCATCTTCAAATACGATGTTGTGAGTGACAGGATAATATCCATATGGATATAAGGAAGTCCACTGAATACCACTATAATTCAAATATATGCACCAACAACCAGAGCTAAGAGGTGGGAATAGATGATTTTTTACCAACTTTTGCAGTCAGAAATCATTCGAACATTCAACCAAGATGCAATAATAATGTGTGACTGGAATGCAAAAATTGGGAACCAGGAAGAAGGATCAGTAGTCAGAAAACATGGACTTGATGAAAGAAATGAGGGTGGGGATAGAATGACAGAATTCTGTACAATCAATGAATTACTCATTGCAAATATCTTTTATAAGAAACAAACATGCAGACTATAAACATGGATTTCACCTGACGGTATGCACAGGAATCAGATAGGTTACATCTGTTGAAAGAATCACTGGAGAAGCTCAGTAGAGCTGTGAAAACTAGGCCAGGTGCTGATTGTGGAACAGCCCACCAACTACTTACTCATAATTAAGTTCAAGCTAAAGCTAAAGAAAATGAAATCAAACCTGACCTTACGTGAATTTAAAAAAAACATCTCAGAAACAGGTTTGAGGCCTTGAACATTAATGAATGGAGACCAGATGAGCTGTGGGAGGATATCAAGAATATTATCCAGGAAGAATGCAAAAGGTCATTACAAAGACAGAGAAGGCAGAAAAGACCAGATGAATATCAGAAGAGACTGAATAATTCACTAGAGAGCCAAGAAGCCAAAGCAAAGAGAACAAATTAAGGAGCTGAACAGAAGATTTCAAAGGGCAGCTCTGGAAGACAAGGCAAAGTATTATAAAGAAACGTGGAAAGAGCTGGAGTCAGAAAACTAAAAGGGCTGAACTTACTCAGCGTCTCATAAGCTGAAGAAACTAAAGAACAAATTCAAGCCTTGAGTTGTATGTAATACTCACAGATACTATGAGCAGAATAGTAAATGTCCAGAAAGTATTAAAGGAAGATGAACAGAGGACACAGCGTCGCAGTACCAAAAAGAATTAGTTGGCACAGAATAATTTCATGAAACAACGTAAGATCAAGGGGCAATGGTGATCAAGAAGGACGTTCAGGCTGCTCTGAAGGACTTGGCAAAAAATACAGCCCCAGAAAATTATGAAATACCAATTGACATATTTCAGCAAACAGATGCTGTCCTGGATACGCTCACTAGGTCGTGCCAAGAAATCTGGAGGACAACCACCTGGCCAACTGACTGGAAGAGATCCATATTTATACCTATCCTAAAAAAAAAAAAAATGATGGTCTAACAGAGTGTGTAAATTATTGAACAATATCACTAATATCACACACAAGCAAAAATCCTACTGAAGATTATCCAAAAATGACCGGAACACTACATTAAAAAGAACTACCAAAACTACAAGCTGGTTTAGAAGAGGCCATGGCATAGAGACATTTTCACCAATGTCAGATGGATCTTAGCTGACAGCAGAGTCCCAGAGAATTGTCTATCTGTGCTTCATTGACTATGCAAAGGCATTTGACTGTGTTCATCACAAAAAAACTGTGGCTAACCTTGAGAAGACTGGGAATCCCCTAACACTTGATTGTGCTCATGTGAAATCTATACTTGGACCAGGAGGCAGTCATCAGTCCAGAGCAAGGAAACACTGCCTGGTTCAAAATTAGGAAGGGAGAGTGTCAGGGATGGGTCTGTATACATTTACAATTCTATGTGGAACAGATCATTCAGGAGACTGGACTTTCTGAAGGAGGGATGTGGCATTAGGATTGAGGAAGACTCATCAACAACCTGCATTATGCAGAGGATATAAGCTTACTTTCTGAAACTGAGGACCTGAATTGTCTGCTGCAGAAGGTCTGGACTGTAGTCTTCAATAGGGATTGAAGCTCAACATCAATACATATTCAATTTCACTATGATAGAGACTGAGATGATTAACAATTTCAGCTTGCTTGGCTCCACATTCAACACTCTTGGCACAAGCACTGTTATCAAAAGACAAATTGCAATGGGGAAATCTTCTGTTAGAGACCTCTCCAAAGAGCTAAAGAGCAAACAATTTCAGTTTAGAGATTAAGTTGCACCTGATCAAGACCATGGTCTTCAAAATTACTTGCTGTACATCAGAGAGCTGGACAATGACTAAGTATGACGGAAGAATTGATGCCTTTGAGTTATGGTTCTGAAGAAGAGTTTTGAACATACCATGGACTGCCAAGAAAACAAAAGTCTGCCCTGGAGAGGGTGAACACCAAGTTTCTCCTTGGAGACTAGGATTTTGATGCTCCATCTCACATACTTTGTGCACATGGTGAGGGGGGACCAGTCCTTGAAGAAGGACATCATGTTTGGAAATGTGGAGGGACAGCACAAGGGAGGAAAAGCCAAGATAAGGCAGATTGACATGGTAACAAAGGCAATGGAATTGTGTGTATCAGAGTCAGTGAGACTGACTCAGGATGAAGCAGGGTTCAGAGCTATTGCACATAGGTTTACTATGAGTCATGGGCAACTTGATGGTACATAATAATAACATCATCCCATAATAGGTGATTACAATTTTGTTTCACACCAAACTACAAACCAAACCCATTGCCTGTCAAGTTGATTCCAACCAACAGTGACTCTAGGATAGAGTAGACTTGTCCCACAGTTTAAAATGTTGTGGATTTCTACAGTAAGAGGCTGTTTTATCTTTGTGAAATGGGGTGGTTACTGAACTTTCTAGTTAACAACTAGACCCATAAGCAATCAGGATTGATGAGGGAAAGAGTGAAATAATCAACAACTTCATCTTATCTGGTACCAGCAATCAAGAGATCAGGAGATGTATTGCATTGAAAAATCCACTGTCAGGGACACCTCCAAATTACAGAGGAGCAATGATGTCACTTTGATGCCTAAGATGTGCCTGATTCAGAGCATGGTCTTTTCAATCACTGACTATGCATCTGAGAACTAGACAATGAATAAGGATGTCAGAGGAAGAATTGATGCCAATGAGTTGTGGTGTTGGAGAATAATACTGAATATCCCAAAAGAACAAGCAGATATGTTTTAGAGAAAGTGTGGCCAGAGGGCATCTTGAAGACACAGATAGTGAAGCTGCTTCTTACAAACTTTAGACATGTTGCTAGAAAAGGCTACTCCTTGGAAAGGAACATCATGTTTGGAAAGGTGAAGGGTCAGCAAAAGAGAGGAAGAGCCCTAACAAGACGGATTGACAGTGACTGCACCATTAGTCTCAATATACCAAAGATGGTGAAGATGGCGCAGGATATAGGTCTGGGTTAGGATTCGTTGTTCGTAGATTTGCTATAAGTTGCACTTGACTCAATGGCACTTAACAACCATAACTTAACCATTGGGCCACCTGGGTGGTTTCGTTATATCTGTTGCACCGATGAGAAAATTCAGGCATTAAGTCATCAAGTGACTTGCTCCAAGTCATTTAACTGGTGAAAGAGAAACTTAGATTCCAGGAACTTTATTTGGTGTTTTGGCCCAAGGTCATAGTTCTATCCAGCATCATCTGGAAGAGACCGGCTGTCCTCTCTGGATGCTGACTGTGACAGCCACAGTCCCTACCTGGATAATCAGCCCCAGTGGGCAGTTAGAGGAAGATGTGAGGTCACGAGGCCTGGATCTCCTCTCCTACAGCACCTGCTCCCCCACCTCGCTAACAGGGAAGGTTAGATAAACGCTGTCTGAGTCGCCTGCCCCTCGTTCCTCCGCACTGGCTCTGTGCCTCGCCACCCACCCCAGGAGTGCTCTAAACGCCTTTACTGCTTCATAATCACCCTGCAGCGTGCACTCCACTCACCTTGTTATTTAAACTCCAATAAAAAGGTAAAATAAAAAAAAGTTAATGATCTAAAACTTGCGTTTCTGAACAACCTAAGAGGACACTTCACTCATAACTGTAAGTGAGAAAACAGGATTCCATTTCTCCTGTTATGAGACAAATAAATATCTTCCCAAAGCACCACGGCCTCCACATCCAGCACCTCCATGCACCACTGTGCACACACCGGCAGTAGAGAGAAGTCAGAGAGGCCAGTGTGCTCCAAGGACCCTCAGAGGGGACCAAGAAGACGCAGAAAGCCGATGATGGATTTCCGGAAGGCTGACCACTGTACTTCCATGGAAGGCACGACGATCACTCTATCAGCAAGGTGAGGCCCAGGGCCTACCCTGCACCAGAGGAAGAGGACAGCAAAGGGGACTCTGTTCCGAGAGCTGAGACACCAGAGGCAGTCAGAGTAAACACAGCACAGGCGGCTCTCTTTGGGGAAGCACAGGTGCCACTGGTCCTTCTGTGCATTCAGAGGAGACACTCTGAATAAGACAGAGTTTATCTTAAGAAATAAATTGCACTTTTCCAGATACAAGAGAGGTTCAAGTGTCCATTAATATCTAGTTCATGAACAGGCAACAGACCTGGAGTGAACCTGAACATGGGTGAGAAGTCCATGGCAGGTGCTATGAATTGAAATGTAGCTTCTCCAGAACACATGCATTGCTGTAACGTCAAAGCTGTGTAGTCTCCCAGGATCCCCCACTGTCTGATAAGTCACATATGGTGACAAAGAGCTTGAAGGTGAAATGCAACATAGCAGGATCCACATGAGAGAACACCTTTCGCTTCTCTAGAGATAAAGAGGGAAACAAGCTGAGAGGGTGGGCTGCAGCACCCTGAGAATCACTCACCTGGAGTGGAGCGCCTTGTTTCAGACTCGAGTACCCTGCACTAAGAAACTCCTGGGCACTGGAAAAGGTCAGAGAACCTGGAGATCTCCGAAGACTGCAGGCCGACAGGTGTGGAAGATTGAAGGACCTTCCTTCAGACCCCACAGAGAGAGTTCCCACTTCTAGAATGCCAGAAGTCCCCCCTGCTGTAGAGGCAGGACCCACTCACAGCTAAGCCTCTGGTGGGTTCTCAGAGGGTGTAAATCACACAGTTAGAAGTTGTCCAACTTTCTCCTTCAAAGCAACTCGTGGATTTGAACTATCCATCTTTGGGTTGTTTGGACTTCTGGATTCCTAAAATGTGAGAGTATACATTTCTGTTTGTGTAAAGCCATCTGCTTGTGGTGTCTTTTATAGGCAAACTATTCTGGTGGCCCTAGAGGTAAGGGGTTGTACTGGTATCCCAGAGGTATGTAGTTTGAATCCAATAGCTGTTCCATGGGAAAAAGATGAGCTCTCTCCTCCCATGTGATGTACCACCTCTGAGTCCCCACCGGAGTATCCACTTTGGATCAGACCTGACTTGATGTTCACAACAACAATAACAACAGATAACTTAAGACTGCAGGTGAATTGGATGAACACAATATGTCATATACAAACAACGGATCAGTCTTAAAAAGAAATCAAGGCCTGATACATATTATTTGTGATATGGACAAGCCTTGAAGGAATTCTTAAAGAAGTCAGACACAGTAAAGGGCAAATCCTACACAATCCCAGTCACGTGAAGTATCTAGAATAAACTAATAGAGAGAGACAAAGGCTTATTGTGATCCCGGGTGCTTGAGGGAGGAGGGCATGGGAATTACTATTTAATAAGCATTGAGTTCTGGAAACAATGGTGATCATGGAATAATACAGTGGATGTAATTAAAGTCATTGACTTGTACACTAAAAAGGGCTAAAATACCCAAGCTTTTGTTATGTGCATATATTCCAATAACAAATTGCCTGCCAGTCAGCTTCAATTGAAAGCTACTTTATATGCATCAGAGAAAAGCAATACCCAGTGAATCTGCATGACTCATTTCTCAGGTGCATTGCTAGGCCTTTCGTCCAAGGGTCTCTGGGCAGACTCGAACCTCCACCCGTTTGGTTAGCAGTTGGGAGCGCTAACTCTGTGAGCCACACAGGGTCTCTGAGATGAGACAAATAAATAAAAGAGAGAAGGGGAGAGCATCCCAGATCAGAGAAAGAACCTGAGTAACGTTGTTGCGTGGTGAGTGGTGGCAGGTCCAAACACAAGCCCCAGTAGCAGGAGCATGTCTGCAGAGCAGGAACAGGGAAGTGCAGGGGGCTGGCTGGTCACAAGGAGCCTGGAAGGTCCACCTGGAAGATGGAGGTTCCTGAAGGCCGATTTCACAGACAGGGAACAGGCATGCGGTGGATCAGAGCCTGGATGAGGGACTCCACAATGGCCACTCTGATGCGAAATCCAAATGCACCATCCCTGCCCCTTTGGTGAGAAAACACTTTTGGAGTTCCTCAAAATGTTGAACACTGAACCACTGTGTGACCCAGTGATTCAAACCTGAGTGTACAGCCAGAAGTGAAAGCAGGAACCCAAAGAGATACCCAAACATCGGTGTTCACAGAAACCCTTCTCATGATAGCTAAAAGAACAAACAAAAGGTCTATTAGCATATGATCAAAGAGACAAAATGTGATGTTGCCCCAGCATAAAGATTTCCTGATGCAAGTGTCATTGTGGATGAACTCTAAAAATATCATGCTGAGTGAAACGAGCCATTTATACAAAATAAACAAAGATGGGTAAACTGAAAATAATCAGTAGTCACCAGCGCTAGGAGGGAAGAGGAAAATGTGAGGGTTTTGCTGTCTGCTGCAGTTTTTAGGAGACAGTGCGTATATGCTAGTGGTGGGGTTGATTTGGAGGGGAAGTGTGGGCGGATTTGCACCGCCTGGAGAGCTGGTCCATGCCTCCGCACTGTGCACGTGGCAATCAGAGGGTCACGCCATGTAGTGTTGTGTATATTTTCACTACGAGTAAAAGAGAAAGGTAAGAAATCACCCTCCTGCGTGCCAAAAGATCTCAGGTGGCTTAGCGAAGGCTGACATGTCGGAGCCTTCACCGAAAGGTGGATGGTTCGAATGTACCATCTCTGCACAGGAGGAGGATGTTTAGGCTCCTTCTCTGACGATCCACACCTCGGGAACCTGACAGAGCTTTGCGGTGAGTTGGACTTGAGTCAACGGCAGTGGGTTGATGGATGCCAAGGTCAAAGTCAGTCTGCATATCACATCTACCTGTGGTCCCACCACTCTCCAGGATCCTCCAGTTGCCTGCCCACTTTGCTCCTTATTCCTCAGTTGTGAACTCTCTCTTGGAGATCGTGTTGTGGAGAGCAACATTATTTTACAACTCCCACCATGCGCCTGTGTGAGAGGACTGTGCACCTCGCCTGGCAGTGTGACGTGCTAGATCTCCCTGTCAGGGGACTAGTCATCCCACCCGGGGACCCTGAGACTTGATTTAGCCACAGAAATGTGAGCAGATCACACCAGGGTGGTGTGTCTCCATCCACCCTGCTCATTTCTCCCACCGTCTATCAGAAGGGCAAAGCCTGACATGTGTCTGCTGCTGCTTCCTGAGCCCTAGAAAAGGCCACACGAAGCAGACCCACAGCCAATTTATAGCCAACACAAAACGAACTGAACCTTTTAGCTGTTGATATCATTATTTTCTTGTTATTGTTGTCAGCGGTCAAGTTTGGGAGTTGTACGTCACCACAGCATAACTTGGTCAAATACCGACTCCTCAGGCCTCCTGACCTCTGGATTGTGATCCTGCATGTCCCCACTCCACACCCACAATTAGGGGATGTGTCTTGTCGTTGACACGGGAACTTCCTGCTCCACTAAGTCCCATATACACGAGGGGAGGCAAATGGATCAGAGATGGAAGCAGTGTGCCGCCTCTGTGTTGGGAAATGCGCAGAACTGAACTCTGGTGATACAGTCCCGAACGCCGTGCCTCTCTGCCAGTTTGAACCCACCAGGGACTCCAAGGGACAAGGATTTCTTCCCACGCAGTTCACAACCTCTGAAACCTCTTCGGAGAATTAGCTGAGAGTTGCTTCTGACTCGATAGCAATGACTGAGTGAATGATGACACTCCAGCTACTCCACCCAGGAAAGCGCTCCAGGTGCTCTGTGGGACGGACGGGAGATCCATGGCTCTTGGATGCGGGAGAAACTCCATCAGAGTTGCCCTTGTCACAGAGCAAAACCAACGATTAATAAACCGAACCCACTGAACAGAGCACATCTGTTTGCAGGCCCTGGACCACCGAAAGCAGCCTTCACGCAGCCTCAGTAGAATCAGCCTCAATGTCTACATGCTACTGTGACTCTCACTTTCTCACCTAAGTTCCAGTGTGCAAATGAATCATATGAGGCAATGCTCTTCATGAAATAAAGGACAGTGGGGAGAAAAACAGAGTTAACGGTACCTCCAGCACAGGCAGACCTTTAAAAGGCACAGGGGGTCGGGGGGGTGGCGGGGAGAGAGGGGGGAGGGGGGAAGGAAAAACAGAGTGGAGTCTACAATATAATTCCCACTTATGGAAATGTAAAGTAATATCTATACATATGCACAAGACAATATTGAATATGTGAAGAGATTTTACCCCGGGCAAAGGCATACATCAAATCTACCACAGAAGGTGTTGCGGCCGCTGCTTGAAGGCAGAGGGAAAATGGAGACAGAGAAAGAAGGAGAAAGTACAGTAACAAAACGAAACAAACAAAGCTCGGTGATAAAAAAGGAAATAAACAAGGCCCCCATAGCAATGAAGTGTGCTCCATAAAACATGTTTCTGAAATTCTCTTCGGAAATGATTTGCTGAGTGGGCGAGAAAGAGCAAATTCTCCAAAACCAAACAAGACGTGAAAGTGATATCCTAGACAGACAAAGAAATCTGTACACTTTCACCCTAAGAGTATCTGTTAGTCCCTAAAGCCTGCATCTTGTGACTGAATGACCACAAAGGTCTAAGGAACAGAGTTCAAGACTAGCACAGGCCAAGGAAGGATGAGGAGAGAACCCATATAAATCAGGAGGGGGAGATAGAAATATATAAAATACTGAGTCCAGGAGAGTTAAATTATTATCTTGCCAGGTTCAAATTGTCTTCCTGTCAAACATTCTTCTAGGTGGTACAGCACTGGTCTGTGTGTTGCTGTACAGAGGTAACTCGTGGTTGCTGTGATGCTGAAGCCTGTAACAGTGATGTGCCAATAGTGGTAATGGGCACTCATGGTGCACAGTGTTGGCTGGAGCTTCCCGACTAAATCAAGCCTGGAAGCAGGAGTGGCATCCACTTCCGAAATGGCTTGCCTCCGGAAACTCTATGTACGAACAGTGCTCAGGCTGTTCATTCGTAGGGTCGCTATGAGTCGTCTACGACTCAACGGCATTAAACAACAACAACAACAACAAATTTCATCTGAATTAAGAGACCATCTGAAGAATAGATTTAACCTATTGAACACTAAAAGACCAGAGACCAGACAGGCTATAGGATGAAATCAAAGACATCATACATTTAAAAAAAGCAAAAGATCATTATTGTATAAGACTGTTATTGTAGAAGAAGTATGAGGTTCCAAGAGTGGGGGTAGTAAGGGAGGAGAGGGCTGAGGATGGGAAGGGGGAGGGGACAATAATCATAAGGTCACATAATTTGATGGGTGGAGGGAGGAGGGGACAAAGGAAATGGGAACTATTTGGGATGGAAAAACAATGCATACAAACTGGTAAATAAATGAGCATAAAATTAAAAAAAAAAAGACAGGAAAGAGCAAAAATATCAAAACTGATGGCTGTCAAAAGATACTCTAAAATCTAGTCTCAAGCACAGAGAAGCTAAACTGAAAAAAAAAAAGAAATGAGAAAATTAAAAAAAGCTAAAAAGAAGATTTCAAAGGCTGCCTTGAGACAAGAGAACAAAGTATCATGACCGGCCAGCATCTTACCACGAGGCCGCCAGAGCTCCCTAATCAAACATACAATATTTGGAGGTAGGAAACGGAAAGGGAAGAGTATACTGGGAATTCTTCAAGCTCAAAGAACGAAATTAAAATTTCAAGCTTCAAGATATAAGATTTAATGATCCTATTGGCAAGAAGAAACACCAGGGAGGTGTGCTGGCTTCTAGTTGTTGTTAGGTGATGTTAAGTCGAGTACAACTCCTAGGGAGCCGCTGAACAGTCCCGATCCCGTGCCATCCTCATCATCTGACGGACTAGAGTCCATTGCAGCAGTCACCATGTCAATCCATCTTGTTGAGGGTCTTCTCCTTCGCTGAATCTCTATTATCACAAGCATGATGTCCCCCTCTAAGGAATAGCCTCACCTACAGACATGTCCAAAGTATGAATGACTAACCTTCTCCATTTCTGCCTCCAAGGAGCACCCTGGCTTCACTTTCTCCAAGACATACATGTTTGTCCTTTTGTCAGTTCATAGGATATCCTGAACTCTCCTCAGCACATCTCAAAGGTACCAGTTCTTCTTCAGTCATCCTTATTCATGGTCCAGCTCTCTGAGGAGCACCAGGGTGATTGAGAAGACTATGGCCTGAATACAGTGCATCTTAATCTTCAAAGGACTTCATTGCTCTTCAGTATTTTGAAGAGGTCCTTGACAGCAGACTTGGCGCAGCGCAAATATCTCTTGATTTCCTAACTGTTGAAAGAGTTGAACAGAAGATTTCAATGGGCCTCAAGAAGACAAAGCAAAGTATTATAATGGAATGTGCAGAGCGCTGGAATTGGATAATTAAAAGGGAAGAACTCGTTCTGCATTTCTCAAGCTGAGTCAAGAACTGAAAAATAAATTTAAGCCTTGAGTTGCAATATGGAAATATGTTGAATGACCCAGAAAGCATTAAAAGAAGATGGAGGGAATATACAGAGTCACTGTAACAAAAAGAACTGAATGGGACTGAAAAATTTCAGGAAGTATTATATGAACAGGAGCCAGTGGTAATGAAGGAAGAAGTAGAAGCTACATTGAAAGTGTTGACAAAAAATAAAAAATAAAGCCCCAGGAATCGGTGAGATACCAATTGACTTGTTTCAATCAATAGATGCAGTCTTAGATACGCTCATCAGTCTATGCCAGGAAATTTGGACAAGAGTTATCTGCCCAACAGATTGTAAGAGATATTTTCTCCTATTCCCAAGAAAGGTGATCCAAAAGAATGTGAAAAATATCTAATAATATCATTGATATCACATGCAAACAAAATACGACTAAAGACCATTTAAAAATATCTAGAACAGGCACGCTCTGGTGGCCTCGTGGCAAGAAGGTGTACTGCAATCCCAGAGGTGTATGGTTCAAATCCACCAGATGCTCTGCTGCAGAAGGAGGAACAATCTCCTCCTGTACCAGTCAGATCTGATTTGATGGTACACACAAAATAATAAAATAAAATAAAATAAAAATGAAAAGCTGTTTCCTTTAAAAAAATATCTAGAACAGTACATTGATAGGGAACTACCAGAAGTTCCAGCAGGATTTAGAAGAGGCTATGACACCAGGGATATCATTATTGATGTCAGATGGATCCTGTTTGAAAGTAAATACCAGAAGAATGCTTATTTATGTTTTATTGATAATGCAAAGGCATTTGTGTGGATCATAAAAAGTTACGGCTAACACTGAGAATGGGAATCACAGAGCACTCACACGTGCTCTGTGTACAAAACCTAGACCTAGAAGCTGCTGTGCAAACAGAGCAAGGGGACATTACATGGTCTAAAATTAAGAGGGGAGTACTTCAGGGTTGTATTCTCTCTCCATACCCACTCAACCTGTATGCTGAGCAAGTTATTTGAGAAGCTGGACTACATGAAGAAGAATGTGACATCAGTATCAGAGGAAGACTCCTTAGTAACCTGTATTATGCAGATGACACAACTTGGCTTGCTGAAAGGAGGACTTGAAGCGCTCAATATGGACTGCATTTCAATGTCAAAAAACCAAAGATTCTTACCACCGGAACTGATGGGCAATATGGTGATAGATGGAGAAAAGACTAAAACTGTCAACAACTTGATCTTACCTGGATCCACAATTAACACCCCTAGTACCAGAAGTTAGGCAATAAGGAGACATATTGCATTGGGGAAAGACCACAATTAGGGACTGTACCCAAATTATTGAGGAGTAATGATGTCAGCTTGAGGACTAAGAAGTGTCTGATTCAGGCCATGGTCTTTCTGATGTCTTGCTCTGCACCTGAGAGCTGGACAATGAATAAGGATGACAGAAGAATTGATGCCTTTGAGCTGTGGTGTTGGAGAAGAACACTGAACATCCCATGGATGGCCAAAAGAGCAAATAAAAATGTCTGGGAGTGGGTGTAGCCAGGTTTATCTTTGTAGGCAAAGATGATGAGACTTCATCTCACATACTTCAGGCTTGTTGCTAGGAGGGGTTTTTCCTTGGAAAGGGACATGATGCTTGGAAAAGTAGAGGCTCAGCAAAGGAGAAGAAGACCCTCAACCAGGTGGATTGACGCAGTGACTGCTGCAACGGCCTCTAGTGTTTCAGGAAATGTGAGGATGGCACAGGATAGAACAGATACAACAGATCTGTTGCTTATGGAGTTGGTATGGGTTGTACTCGAGTTGATGGCATCTAACAACAACAATAAGAAGTGCAAAGGGAGCTTCAAAATCCTTGCTTCCAAGGAGCACGGTGGTTTCTCTCCAAGACATGTTTTCTTGGCAGTCCATGGTATGTTGTACACTCTTCTCAAGCACCACAACTGAAAGGCAGCAATTCTTCTGTCATCCTTAGTCCTTATCCTTAGTCTCTGATGCATAGTAATTATGAAGACCATAGTACCGATCAGACAAGGATTTTTAAGTTCTATCTTACATACTTTGGGCGTGTGGACAGAAGAGACCAGTCCTTGGAGAAGGACTTCATGCTTGGAAAGTTAGAGGGACAGCACAGGACACAGTGACTGGGGTGATGGGACTAAGTGTGTTGGAGACAGTGAGATTGGCTCAGGTTAGGACGAGTTCAGAGCTGTTGTGTGTATGGTTACTAGGAGTCACGGGCAACTCAAAGCACATAACAACAACAGAACCAAGCGTCCTTATTATTGATTCAAGCAAGGTGAAATAATTGACAGCTTCAATCTTTCCTCCATCTATCATAAAGTTGACTACTGTTTCTGTGTGGAGGACCTTTGTTATCTTGATGTTGAGATGTACTTCATGTCGATTGCCGTAGTCCTTGATTTTCCACAGCAAGCATTTCACGTAATACTCACTTTTAGCAAGCAAGGTTGTGTTATCTGTATAATTCAGATTGTGAATGAGTCTTACTCTAATTCCTCTTCATAGAGTCCAGCTTTGTGAACTATTTGCTCAGAATACATACTGAATAGGTATAAAGAAAGGCTGCAACCTTGACACACACCCTTCCTGACTTTCAGCCATGCTAGTGTTTCCTTGCTCTGTTCTGAAAATAGCTTATTGAACTAGGTATAGATTTGTTATGAGCACAATTAAGTGTTCTGGGATTCCCATTTTCTCAATGTTAACCCAAGTTTGTTATGATCCACACATGCAAATGCCTTTGCAGAGTCAATGAAATACAAATAGGCATTTATACTACCAACACAAAGGTTGTTGTTGTTATGTGCTGTCGAGTCACTTGCGACCCTATGTACAACAGCCCTAAACCCTTCTCTATCCTGTGCCAATCTCATTGTCTCTTACACACTCATCCCGATTACCCCAGTCACTGAA
>NW_006399814.1:5632821-5649531 GCF_000299155.1 Elephantulus edwardii
CTCTGCAGACAGGTTGAAAAGATATAGAGATAGGACACATCCCTGGTGTACACCTTTCCCAATTTTGAACCATGCAGTATTGCCCTGCTCTGTTCTGACGACTGTCTCTTGGTTCAAGTATAGGTTTTGCATTAGCACGATCAAGTGTTCTGGGATTCCCAGACAGGTGCACAGTTCAAATCCACCAGCTGTTGCACAGAATAAGAAGGAGCAGTCTCCTCTTGTGTGGTTACTGCCTCTGAAAACCTGCTGGAGGGTCAGCGATGGGTCGGTTCCAACTTGATGGTATTCAACAACAACAACTCTGGTATAAAATTGAATGACACAGGAGCATCATAAGAAGATGGAAAGAATACTGTATCAAAACCAATTTTTCAGTGTTCAGTCATTTCAGAAAGTAGAATATAGTCAATTGGAACTGAGAGAAGAAGTCCAAGCCCTGAAAGCATTAGTGAAAAGCAAGACTCCAGGTATTGATGAAATGCCAACAGAGAGGTTTCGGCAGACAGAGGTAACTTGTGCGAAAACTCTAAGATGTCTGGACGACAACTACTGGGCAGCTAGCTGGAAGGGTTCCGTTTCTGTGCTCACTCCAAAGAAGGGTGACCCAACAGAGTGAGGAAATTATTAAACATTATCATCAATATCCCATGCATTTAAAGTTTTGCTGAAGGCAATTAAAAATTATTTCGATATTATATAAACAAGTAACTCTTAAAAATCCAAACCAGATTGAGAAGAGGATGCGGAATGAGGATTATCCTTGTTAACATCAGATGAATTCTGGCTGAAAGTAGAGAATACCAAAAAGGTATTTACCTGTGTTTTGTTGACTATGTGAATTATGTAGATTACAAAAATATAACCAACAACATCTTGAAAAAAGTAAATTCTCAAATACTCCATTGTGCTCTTGAAAGAATGGAACATAGGCCAAGAGTTAGCTGTTCAAATAAAGTAAGAGGATATTGGATGGTAAGAAAAAGTGTGTATCAATGCTGTATCCTTTCACCATATTTATTCAATCTGTATACTAAACAAATAATCCTAGAAACTGAACTCTACAGAAACAAAAATCCTAGCAGAGGATTGGAGGAAGACTTGCTAATAGCCTGTGATGGACAGGTGACACTCCTTACTTGCTGAAAGTGAAGAGGGCTTGATCCAGATGAAGCTTAAAGATGATAGCTTTAAGTATGAATAAAACCACAACAAGAAGAAAACAAAAACCTTCACAACCAAACCAATAAGCAGCTTTATGCTAAATGGGGAAAGACCAGCATTTCAAGGGTCTACTTTTGCTGGGGTCCACGTTTAATGCCCATGGAAGAAACAGTCAATAAATCAAACAATATCTTACACTGGGCAAAGGAGTGGGCAAAGGACCTCCTTAAACCATTAAGGGAAAGAAACGTTATACTATAAGGGTGTTTGGTACAATACCATGAAAGAAAGAAAATGCACAGAAAACTTTACAAGAAGTGTAATCAATAGCAGACATACAGACAGAGAGGCAAGACAAACAGGCACAGGCGAAAAGAACCACATCCATAGCAGCACACAGGTGGACATGTAAAAAGAGAAAACAAAACTCGCTCATTGCCATCAAATTGGAGCCAATTCACAGCTGCAGTTCTGGTAGGTTTTCAGAGACAGTAAATCACAGGAAAGGAGACTGCCCACCTTTCTCCCGAGGCACAGCCGGGGGATCTGGGTTGGCAGTGCGACCACCCTCCGAGGCTCCTTCACATTAGCAGATGACATTCTGTTTTCACTTTAGTCTATGCTGTGAATGCATGTATGTACATGGCAGAGCCAACAGAGGACAATGCTTTTTAAGTTTCTTGATCATAACCCTTAGAAAGTGAGTTGCTGGTTCTGGGGCTTTGGGATCCTAGTCTTGAGGGACCCCAACATCTATTGTGTAATATAATCCACAAAGATAATCTTACTCTGGTGAGCAGCAATTGGGGTCTTAAAAGTTTGTGAGCACTCGATCCGAAGACAATGCTCTAGTGTACTGGGGGACAGGGAGGGTTGGGAGGGGAGAAAAATGCAACAATGAATGAATGGAAATCCAAAGTCTCTGTACATTTTCATTGAAATTAATAATAAATTTTTAAAAAGAAAGAGAAAGAAATGGAAAACAAGAAGAAGGAACTTAACACTATTTTTTTATTCAAAAATATACCTTCAATTCTACTTTCTAAAATTTAAAAAAAAAAAGTTTGTGAGCAAAGCACCTTTGGTGGTCTAGCAGTAAGGAGTTGCACTGCAATCCAAAAGGCACACAGTTCTAATCCATCAGCTGGTCTTCAGAAGAAAGATAAGCAGTCTCTTCCCATGTGAGTTTCCGCCTCTGAAAACTTGCTAAAGGATTCGCTATGGATTAATAACGACTCAATGACACTCCACACAGTAACAACGTGTGACCATTCCTTTCAAGAACATCTGGTAGCTTGTTGTTGTTCTGCGGTTGATGGTATTAATCTAGTAGGTTAATGGTAAGGAATGTGCTGTGAAACCAAAGGTACATGGTTCAAGTCCATCAGCTGCCTTCTGAGGAAGAGGGGGAAGCTTTTGAGCAGTCAACTAAGGTACAACTATCTCTCTTTGTCTGGAACAAAGTTGTTGTTATTGTTGTTGTTGTGTCCCATCATGTCAGAACTGACCCATAGCTGACTGTCCAGTGGGTTTTCTGAGGCAGCTAATCACACAGGAGGAGACTGTCCATCCTTCTTCCATGAAGCAGCCAGTGGATTTGAACTGCAAGCCTTTGGGATTGCAGCAGAGCTTCTTACCAAGAGGTCACCAGAGCTCTCGGTCTGGAACAAGAAGAGGTAAGCGAAGCAAAGATGTGCTGAGTCCAAAGAGCAACGTCCACCACCCAGAGACAGGAAGAACTCGGTGGTGCCCAGCGACCACCACTGACCGCTCCAAAGACCACGGCTGAAGATAGATCCTGGATGGGGTGGGCGGAAATGAGGAACAAAAACAGGGGGGGAAGTCTACGCATTTTAAAACTGTGAACATGAATGAAATATTTAAAAACAACTGATTGATTCGGAAAACAAAATAAAGGTCACAATTGCAAGAAAACAGAAACAGCTGAAATGTCCATCAACAAATGATGGATTGAGAAACTGTGGAATGGTCACACAATGGAACACTGCACAGCGCTTGAGAGCAATGGTTTTATAAAATATAAAAACCCTGAAATTCATTTCCCCTGAAAACTTGGAAACCAGGAGCCAGGAGCCATGTGATGCTGCACTCATACCAAGTAAGCTTTAAAAAAGAAACCAAAGATGTGAAATTATTCTAAAGCTTTGCTATCTTGAGCTGGTAACTGCCATAAACACTAGCAAAATCTAATATGAATTCTCTCCCACAGAACTCACCTTCTGCACGAGTCTCAAATAATTCCCATGCAGAAAGTTACAAGAAAGATGAGACATGGTCCAAAATCACAAAATAAAGAGGCCGCCAGCTTGCAGGAGACGCAGCGTGAACAGCAAACAGCAGGCCCACTCCAACAGGGCTGCTGCTGTCAACGTCCCACAGGCCAGGACATGCCGCGAGCCAGTGACGTGAGGTATGGTTTGAGAAACAAGTATTTCTAAATACACACAAAGTATGGGAGACTATGAGAAATAGCCTGCAAAGATAACTCAGTAGAAGTTTTAGAAAGAAAAACTCGAGTAACTGAAATGAAAACATCACTGGGTGACAGGCATGGTGACAAGGAATATAGGCTGTGTGATGCAATGGATGTAAATGATGTCACAGAGTTGTAAATGCCAAATAAAAGATAAAAAGGCAAAAACCGTGTTGTATATATGTTACAACAATAAAATAAATACACTCAGTGCGTAGATGACAGTCAATAATTATTGAAATAATTATCAGTCCAGAAGCCAGCCTGAAGCACCAGTGCAAATAGATGTGACAGAGTTAAAAAGAGAGAGGACTGTTTGTCTCCTCGGAGCTTCAAAAGGGTTGGATAGAGACAAGAAGACAGAAGCCCTGTTTGCTAGGTATTACATACGAAGTCTCAGGAAGAAATTTTCTTCGGGATAGGTCACCTATCCTTAGCTTTGGCCTCCTTGCAGAGCACAATGGGAACAGAGTTCCACATTCAAATACTTCGTCATTTAACTACAGGAGAAACAAAGGTTATCAGACAAGGAGATGATAGTAGAGGCAGCACGAAGGAGAACTAATATTACCTGCAACGGAGCAACAGTTAGACTTTACAGTAACAGTGGATGTTGGAGGCGGGGGGAGTGGGAGGATGTCAATAACAGCTTCAGTGCTTGAGATAAATAGGATGTAACTCATAAGAATGATCATTCAATTATGAAGGCAAGCAAAAACATTTTTAGATATGTTGTCAGTTGTCATGTAGTCAAGTACAATTCATAGCGATCCTGGGAACAACGTATCTGAACCCTGTCCCATCCTGTGCCATCCTCATCAGCTCAGCCACCCTCAGGCCCATTGCTGCAGTCACTGTGTCAGCCCACCTGGTTGGGGGTCTTCCTCTCCTTTTGCATCCCTCTAGCATCCCAAGTATTATGTATCCCTCCCAAGGAATAGCCTCTTCTAGAAACATACCCAAAGTATGTGTAAGGCACAGTTTTATTATCCCTGCCTACAAGGAACACTCTGGCTGCACCTTGTTCAAGATATACCTGTTTGGTCATTTGGCAGTCCATGGGATATTCGGTACTCTTCTCCAGAACTACAGTTCAAAGGCACCAACTTCTCTTCTTTCATCCTTACTATGGTCTGAGTCAGGTACACCTTAGTCTTCAAACTAGCATCATTGCTCCTCAATAATCTGGTGAGTTTCCTGACTGCAGACTTTCCCAGTTTAATACATCTCATGGTCTCTTGAGTGTTAGTATCAAGTGTATTGATTGTGGACTCAAGTAAGATGAGGTCATTGACCGTTCTAAACTTTTCTCCATCTATCATATTGTTGCCTATCAGTCTGGCAGTCAGAATTTGTGCTTTCTTGCTTTTGAGATAATGGAAATGGAATAATTTGTCATTAATTGAAAAATAGAAAACCAAAGAATTTACTTTCAACAAAGTAAAGCTATGTTCAGGGGAGACTGAGAGGGGGAAAGGGAAGGAATGGTGAACAAAATAAAAAACTCACTGCCAGGAAATCATCCACAACCCAGAGCCCACATTATTTTTATATGTTGTTGTTATTATATACTGTCAAGTCAACTGCAACTTATTGCCAACCTATGAATCCCGGCTCTGAGCCTTGCGCTATCCCGAGCCATTCTCACCGTCTGAGACGTAGCTGCCCCCATTGCGACAGTCACTGTGTCAACCCATCTCACCCAGAGTCTTCCTCTCCGGTGCTGATCCTCCCCTCTTCCAAGCATATGTCCTTCTCTAAGCACTGGTCCCTCTTGGCAACATGTCTGGAGTTTGCAACATAGACTTTCAAAAGCCTTGTCTCCAAGGAACAGCCTGGTTTCACCCTCTCCAGAAGAAAAAAAAAATTATATATACTTGCTACTGTTGCTGTTAAGTGCCATCGAGTTATAGACAACTCATAGTGACCCAATGAATGAAAGGCCTGAGCACTGTTCATAGAGTTTTCAGAGGCAAGCCATTTTGGAAGTGGATGTCACTGCTGCTTCCAAGCTTGTTTTAGTCTGAAAGCTCCACCAAACACTGTCCACCATGGGTAACCATTCTCGCATTTGGCACATCAGTGTCACAGTGTTTAGCATCACAGCAACCATGATGTGTGTGTGTGTGTGTGTGTATCTATTATCTTTTTGGTGGCCTAGTGGGTAAGGAGTGGTGCTGTGATTTATATTGTAGGATAATATTGCACCATGTCACATTGTATTCTTTTTCATACATTGTATATTACCATATTTTTTGCAAATAATGCATTCACATGAATAATTCACATATGTATATATAATGCCTGTAGCACACAAAGAAAATAGTATACACATAGTTTCACAGCCAAATGCATATAATGCACGCATTATTCACATTAAAATATAGTAGTTAAACAAAATATATTAGTCTGACATTTTGGAATCTTAGAGAAAATGTGCACAGAAAAAAATCACTATAAAATGATAAAAAGTTAAATGTAAATCATAAATAGCTAGCACTTCCACATAAAAGTTAACTTAATAATATAATTTGAAAATATATGAAGCTGACACTGCCAAAAGCGCATTATGTCACAGAACAAATCCAGTTGTTATCAAATCAACTCACAGAGGGAAATTCTACTGTATCTTATTCAGTTACTAACAGATGAAACATATAAAACTCTGTGCATGTATCAGTACTTGGTTACATTGTTAACAAGCTTGTACTAATGTGAAAATAAAAATAACGGGAGATTACACATTCTTTTCAAGGACATACAGATTATTTATGAAAACTAGCACATACTAGGCCATCAAGAAGCTTAACAGATTTCAAAGGATTCAGATTATACAGTTCAATTTTTCCAGACAAAAGTACAATTAACATAGAAATTAATAACAAAATATTTTTAGTAACCCCATATTCATTTGTGAGTTTTTAAAAGCATATTTCTAAGAGAATCATTGCTCAAAGGATTGTATCATAATAGCAATTTGAAATAACCAAATTTTAAGATGTGTGGGAGGCAGCTAACTGTACTAAAAGGAAATGTATAGACTTCATTACTTCAGTTAGAAAAGACAGAGTGAAAATTAGTAACATGAGCATACATCCCAAGAAACAGGAGAAAACCAGCCATAGACACTAAAAATAAACAAAAGGGAGCATACCAATTTTCTTTCTTTTTCTTTTTATTAGCTTATTTACAAAATTTGAATACATTGTTTTCAAGAACAAATTCTTTCAATTTCCCTCACCCATCAAATTGTATTACCTGATAATTATTACTCCCCACCCCCTGCATATCCTCATCCCTCTGCTTCCAGCCTCTCCCACCCTTCTTGGGTCCTTACACTCATTCTACAATAATGGTTTTATAAAATATTTATCCTTGTGGGACTGAGTTAGTTCACTCAGCATAATGCTTTCCAGTCCCTCCTAAATTAGGTAATAATTTACAATATCATTGCTCCTGTGTGCTGCATAGTATTCCATTGTGTGAATGTACCATAATTTCTCAATCCATTCATTTGTGGTTGGACATTTGGGCTGTGTCCTTGTTCTTACGAGGGTGAATAATGCTGCTATGAACATAGGTGTACAAATCTCAGTTTGTGCCTCAGTTCTCATTTTCTCAAGGTATATTCCAAGCAGTGGAATAGTTGGGTCATATGGAATTTCTATGTTCAGCTGTTTGAGGAAGCACCAAACTGCCTTCCAGAGTGATTGGACCATTTTACAATCCCACCAACAATGTATAAGAGTTCCTTTCTCATCACCTCCTCTCCAACATTTATTACTTGCTGCCCTGTTAAACTTTTCCACTCTTACTGAACAGAGATGGTACCCCATGTGGTTTTGACCCTGTGCTGTGGTCAGCTGCCTCCAGGAGATGACCAGGCACAGTGACCCCGTAAACAACAAACTGGAACCTTGCCTTGTCTTGCTCCGTCCTCATGATCTTCCTCATGCTCAAGTACATTGTTGCAGTCACTGAGTCACTCCATCTCCTTAAGGGTCTTCCTCTTTTTCTCTGACCATCCAGCTTTCCCAGCATAATGTCTTTTCCAAGGGCTGGCCCTTCTGACAACATGCTCGAAGTATATGATACAAAGCTTCACCAACTTTGCCTCTAAGAAGAACCCTGGTTATATTTCCACTAAGACAGATACGTTTGTTCTTTTGGCAGTCCACGGGATAATCAGTACTCTTTATCAACACCACAATTCAAAGGTATCGATTCTTTCTTGGTCTTTCTTTTTCATTGTCCAGTTTTCACATGTATAGTAAACCTTTGAAAATACCATGGCTTAGATCAGGCATATCTTAGTCTTTGAACTCACATCCTTGCTCTTCAGTAATTTGAATACTGAATTCCCAAGGCAACAGGTCTCCTAACTTCTTGACTGTTGCTACCATGGGTGTGGCTTGTCAATCCAAATAAAATGAAATCATTGACCACTTCAATCTTTTCTCCATTTATCCTGACGTCTGTTGGCCCAGTGGTGAGGATTTTTGCTTTCTTGATGTTAAGATGCAATCCATGTTACATATCAAGTCTTTACTTTCTATGAACAAGGTTCTATCATCTATGTAATACAGGTTACTGATGAGTCATCCTCCAATCCTGATGTCATGTTCTTTTTTATACAGTCCAGCATCTCAGACTATTGGCTCAGCATACAACTCTGATTCACACCACTTGTCTGTGAGTTTGCTGTACTGTGGTAACTGGTATGTTGCTGTGATCCTGGACATTAGGCCGCTGGTATTCACACCAACAGATCTACCCACAGAGTACATGTCTCAGCACAGCTTCTATATTAAGATAAACAGCTAGGACTCAACATTGACTTCTGCAATAACGGGTCTTAGAAAATCTTAAGAATAACAGAGAAACATAGTTGATAAAATCTGACAAGGAAGAAATGAGAGCTAGTAGTATAAAGAGAATAACCCAGAACCTCGAATTCATCACCACAGAACCAATTCCAGCTCCCAACAACCCACCTCCGGGATCTGAGGCTATAAATCTCCATGGGGGGAGGTGGCTCATCCTTTCCCCACAGAGCAACTGACCAATTTGAACTCTGACCTTTCAGTTAGCACTCTATCACACAGCATTCTGTCCCATCAGGGCTCCTGTAAGGAGGATAACACTGTACCACAGAAAGGAAGCATTTCACCCAGTCCTGGAGGCCAGGAGGAGCAAGCCTGGTTGTACTTTGGAAAAGATATGTTCAGGCAATGAAAGACTTGAGAACCTTCTTAACGAAAAGCATTGTCAGCTATATTTAATGCAACACCAACACCAAATTGGTTGAATCTGTTGTTGTTGTTGTTGTTGTTAAGTACCGCTGAGTTGACCATGACTCACAGCAACCATATAACCAACATATCTGCACCATCCTCACCAACCTGGATACGCTCAAGCCCTTCCTTACAATCACTGTGTCAATCTATCTTTTTCGGATCTTCCTCTCTTCTCTGACCCTCCACCCTTCCGGTATGATGTCCTTTTAGGAGAACAGGCTCCTCCTTGACAACATGCCCAAACTACATAAGACAAAATTTCCCCATGTTTGTCTCTGAAGAGCACTATGATTTCTCTTCCTCTAAGAAAGAGTTGGTTGTTCTTCTGGCAGTCTGTGGGATAGCCAGCAGTCTTCTCCAACACTACAGCTCAAAGGCATCAGTTCTTCTTCTGCTGTCCTTATTTATTGCCTGACTTTCACATGCAAAGAAGTAACCAAAAAAGACCATGATTTGAATCAGGTGCACGTTAGTCTTAAAATTGCAGTCATTGCTCTTCAGCACTTTGCAGAGGCCCTTGACGGCAATGTTTTCCCAGGGTAACTTATCTAGGCCATGGTTTTTACAATTACTTGATGTGCATCAGAGAGCTGGACAATGACTAAAGATGATAGAAAAAGAATCAATGCATTTGACTTGTGGTGCTAGAGAAGAGTATTGAACATAGACTGCCAAGAAACAAACAGATCTGTCCTGGAAAGGGTGAAACCAAGTTGCTCACTAGAAGCAAAGATCCATCTCACATATTTTGGACATGTTGCCAGGAGGGACCAGTCCTTGAAGAAGGATGTCATGCCTGGAAGGGTAATGAGACAGTGCAGGAGAGGAAGACCCTGGATAAGATGAATTGGCACAGTGACTGGGGTAACGGGGGTAAGTATATTGGAGACAGTGAGACTAGTTCAGCAACTCAAAGGCACATAACAACAACAGCAATGTCTTGACTTCTTGGCTGCTGTTACCTTGGGTGTTGTATAATGTGTGTCTGCTTAATTACAAACACACACTCCCTGGGTTTGTTTGGTTTGGGGTTTGGAGGTCTGAAGTCCTGCATGTGAGGATTATCTCATCCAACTGACCTAGACCATCCTCAGTACCAACAAGCAGCCATGCAATCAACAATACGTCAGTAGCAGCAGAGCAGCAAGGAGTTGGAGGAAGAAATGGAGAGCATGCCCAGGTGCCTCCCAGAACTGTTTTCTTGTCTTAAAACCAGAACCAGATGGTGCCTGGCTACTATTAATTAGTGTTTTGTTCAAAGAATCTATAGAAAAAGGCTGATAAAAAGAGGGAAGAATGTAGAACAGAATTTCAAATTCTCAAAGTCATCTAGATTTTCTGAAGCCATTGAGGTTGGATGAAACACCCAAAAGTGTTACTCTGAGAACATCTTTAAACTTTGAAACTTACATCAGAACTAGATCCTGAAGTCTTATTCGAACATCAACAAAATATTTATCTTATTAAGCATGTCTGCCTTGGGAATTGTACTCTTTTAAATAAGTCTATGAGATCCAACTTAAAACAGCAGCTCAAAAGATTAGATGCCAAGCTCAGGAGGTGGTGAATTAAAGTCAACAGTTGTCAAACCTAGGGAGAAACGATGACCAGGTGAACAGCCAGAAGGTGGTGAATGACACTGAGTTGTTGAGACAGTGTATGACTCTGTACATTTTCACCATATTTTTCACAGATTTGTTATCTCAACACTTCCTATGCCTCCTCCCTCTTTTATTTGCCTCAGTAACATTTTCTAAGTGGTTGGTTAGCACATACCTGCCCTGTTTTTGTTGTTAGTATTGTCAAGTTGGCCTTACATACCCAGGAGAGGCCCTTTCTGATTCCATGCCACCCTCCCAATCTCAGCTGTGCTTAAGTCTATTGTTAGAACTACTGTGTCAGCCCATCTCATTACACACATGCATACACATATATAATTATGCTGCTTCTAGGATAATTAGAACACTTCACTCTCTAATACGCTGTATTTTCATTATTGTCTGTCGCTTCCCATTAGATTTAAGTCTTGCAACAGGCTGTGATTTTTGCCACTTTCATTCACAGCTACATCTCTAAAGTCTAGAACAGGAAATGACACTGTTCCACTATCCACTGCTGTCCAGTTGAGGCCAACTCATAGCGACCTTGTACAACCAAGCACAACTGCCCATAGAATCCCCAAGGCAGCAAATCTTCCCAGAAGCAGTCTGCCTCACCCTTCTCCTGAGGATAACTGGCAAATTTGAAACGCTGATATTTGGGTTAAAAAGGAGATGCATTCACCACAGCATTGCCAGGCTTCATCCAGCACTTGGTAGGTAGAACAACCTAGAACCTAGAAAAAGACTTGAAGCTTGGCAAAGCAGAAGACCAGAGAGTGAAAATGAGGGGGGAAACTGGGATAAATAATGTATACTGCATTGAAACAGATGAGGGAGAGAACTGTTTAAAAGGGATATGTGATTAGGTATTATTGTCATGAGAGGAGTCCAGAATGAAGGCTGCATAGTGGAGTGGACTTGGGGGGAGGGATTGTATAACAATGAAAGAATTTTTCTTTTGCTTTTTTAAGAGAGGAGTGTACTGGAGGGGAGTAAAGCGGTGGGCAGGGAGAAAAGTGTAACAATGAATGAATGGGAATTTTTGAAAAAATGAAGGAAAAAAAAAGATAGATTGGCCTCAACAATGTACTCAAACAGGCCAATATTCATTTGATTACATATCAAAATGGGGCTCTGGTGGCCTAGGGGTTAAGGAGTTCCACTGTTAACTCAATGGCAAGTGATTCAAATCTACCTACTGTTGTTTGGGAAAAAGATAGTAAGTCTCCTCTCATGTGATTTATAGCCTCTAAAAACCTACTAGAGAGTTAGCTATGAGTTGGTTCTGACACGAAAGCAAATAACATCTAAAGTCATTATGTGTTAGATTCAAAATCACAGCAACTAACAACAGCCTGGCTGTCAAGGAATGGCGACTGCTGAATTCTGCTGGTGGGAGTCTTCATTCTGCTGGCGGCACAGTCCTGTGGAGTCACAAGCTGGCACTGTCCAGTAAAGTAGGACTAAGGGTAGCTTGTTGATGTGTATCAGAACTGACCCGTAGCTGACCCTCCGGCAGGTTGTCAGAGACAGTTAATCACATGAGAGGAGATTGCCCATCCTTCTCCTGCCGAGCAGCTGGTCACCTCAAACCATGTGCTTTCGGGATTTCAGGGCAGCTTCTTGCCCCAAGGAAACAGCTAGTCTTCATATTTCCTTTCTGCTCTCAAGGACTCCGTCTCTTTCCATCACTGCCCTGCTCTGTGTGGCCAGCTCAGAGCACTATGATTCCCACTCCTGAGAGCAGCTAACCTTTGGGTTCAGTCGATGGAAGGTACTGGTAGGAAATCAGGACAAGAGAAAAAAGGCCAGGGTCTTTCCTATCTCCACTTCCTCCATGCTCTGGCTCCTGGCTCCACAACTGTTCAAAGCCTGCATCCTCTACAACTCGATTTCTGAGAAAATTTAGGGGGCACATTGCAAAGCCCTTAAGAGTCCATATATTTCATGAAGTTCAGAAACAGTCAAAACCAAAACAGCTCATTATTTACACTTCCTGAAGGAACTGGAGGGAAAAAATCAATGTCCCAGGAATTTAAACATACCAATTGACATATTTAAACACACATAAGCTTCCCTGGACATGCTCATCAAGTTGTGCCAAGAAATCTGGAGGGCAACCACCTGGCCAACTGACTGGAAGAGATCCGTATTTGTTACCATTCCAAAAACAGGTGACCTGACAGAGTGTGGAAATTACCAAACAACATCATTAATATCATATGTAGGCAAGATTCTGCTGAAAATTATCCACAAATGACTGGAATACTCCAACAGAGAACTGCCAGAAGTGCAGGCTGGGTTTAGAAAAAGCCGTGGTACCAGGGATACTATAGCCAATGGTAGATGGATCTTAGCTGAAAGCAGGGAGCACAAGAGGAATGTCTATCTGAGTTTCATTGGTTATGCTAAGGCATTCGACTGTGTGGATCATAACAAACTGTGGCTGACTCTGAGAAGAATGGGAATCCTAGAAAATGTGATTGCTCTTACATGTGAAACCTATACTTGGACCAGGAGGCAGTAATTAGAACAGAGCAAAGAAACACTGCATGGTTCAAAATTGGGAAGGGTGTATGCCAGGCATGCATCCTGTCTCCATACCTTTTCAATGTGCATATGAAACAGATCATCCAGGAGGCTGGGCTCTATGAGGAGGAATGTGGCATCAAGATTGGACTTATCAACAACCTATGTTATGCAGATAACACACCTTGCTTGCCAAAAGCGAGGAAGATCTGCGGCACTTGCTCCAGATTGTCAAGGACTGCAGCCTTAAGTACTGATTGAAGCTCAACATCAAGAAAACAAAGATTCTCACCACTGGATAAATTGGCAGCATCATGACCATGATAGGCAGTGAAGAGATTGAGATTGTTAACAGCTTCCGCTTGCTTCGCTCCACAATCAGCACCCTTGGTATGAGGCAGCCAGGAAATCAAAGGATGAATTGCATTAGGTAAACGTGCTGTCAGAGACCTCGCCAGAGTGCTGAAGAGCAACGATGGCAGTCTGGAGACTGAGGTGCACCTCCTCCAGGCCATGGTCTTTGCAATTACTTGCTATGCATCTGAGAACTGGACAATAACTAAGGATGACAGAAGAATTGATGCCTTTGAGTTGTGATGCTAGAGATGAGTATTGAATATACCGAGGATTGCTAGGAGAACAAACAGTCCTGATGCTACATTGCTCCTGATAAAGCCCATAAAGACCTCCCTGATGATCTGTGTTGCATCCAGATTGAAAAGATAGGGACACAGGATGCATCCCTGATGCTCTCCCTTCCTGATTTGGAACCACGCAGTGTTTCCCTGCTCTGTTCTGAGGACTGCTTCCTGGTCCAAGTATAGGTTTTGCACAAGCACAATCAAGTGTTCTGGGATTTCCATTCTCCTCAAGGTTAGTCACAATTTGTTGTGATCCACATAGTCAAATGTCTTTGCACAATCAATGAAACACAGGTAGACATCCCTCTTGTATTCTTTGCTTTCTGCCAAGATCCATCTGACATTGGCAATAAAGTCTCTAGTGTCACGGCCTCTTCGAAACCCAGCTTGTATCTATGGTAGTTCTCTGTTAATATACTGTTCCTGTTATTTCTGGATAATCTTCAGCAGGATTTTGCACTTTGTGCAAGACAGATTTGTTTCCAATTTTGGGCAGTCCATGGGATTTCAAGAATTCACCAGCGACATCACAATTCAAATGTCTGGATTCTTCTTTGGTCTTCCTTATTTATTGTCCAAACATTACATGAATAAGAGAGCAATTAAAAACGGCCTGGCTTAGATCAGACACGCTTCAGTCTTTAAACGGACACAATTGCTTTTCCACACTTTGAATTGGCCCCTGACAGTGGATTTTCCCAGTGCTACACGCCACTGCTCCCGTGTTGATGGCTGCTCTCAGGGATGTTGACTGTGGAGCCAGGTAAAAGGAGACTGTTAACAACATTAGTGTCTCCTTCACCTGTCAGGGTGTTGCCCATTGGCCTAGTGCGAACGATTTTTTCCTTCTCAATTTTGCAATGCAATCCATAATGAAGGCTGTAGGGTTTTTCCTTCTTCAGTAAGTGCCTCAAATCTTCACTCTCTACAAGTTGTATCACATTTATGCTCATGTATCCTGATTTTAAACTATACGTAGTGTTCCCTTTTCCTGTTTACACAACTATTTCCTATGAATAGGTTTCAGATGAGCACAATTAACTGTTCTGAGATTCCCATTTTTCTCATCATTAACCATAAACTGTTATGATCCATACAATTAAATGCATTTGCACAGTCAATGAAACAGAAGTAAACATCTTCCTGGTATTCTCTGCCTTCAGTCAAGGTCCATTTGACATCAGCAGTGAGAACCCTTGTGTCACAGCCTCTTTTAATCCAGCTTGAATTTCTCAGTCAATGTACTTTTCTAGTCATTTTTTTTACTACTCTTCAGCAAAGTTTTACTTGCATGTGATAATATTTTCCAGATTCTGTTGGATCATCTTTTTTGGGAATAGAAATAAATACGAATCTCTTCCAGGACATTCTCCAGGTAACTAACTGTCTTTAAAATTCCTTAGTATAGGTTATTGAGTATGTCCAGGGCTGTATCTGTATGAGAAACATTTCATTTTTCAGTCCCTTTATTCCTGGGCCCTTCTTGTTTTTCCCAATGTCATTAGTGCACTTTGTCCTTCTTTCTTCATGACCGCTAGTTCTTAGTCTTAGGCTACTTTCTGAAATGGTCTACTGTTAGCCAACTCTTTTTGGTACAGTAACTATCTGTATTCCTTCCACCTTCTTTTGTTGCTTCCTGCACCATTCAAGATTTTGCTCATAGAATCCTGTAGTACTGCAGCTCAAAGCTTGACTTTATTCTTTCGTTCTTTCAGCTTAAAAATGCTAAGCATGTTCTTTCTTATTGGTTTCCTTCCTCAGGTTCTTGGCACAGTTTGCTATCGTACTTTGCTTAGTCTTCCTGAATTACCCTTTGAAATCTACTATTCATCTCTCTTACTTTAGCATCTCTTCCCTTGTTTTGGTCTCTGTGAGGATGAATGTGCCATCAGGATCGGAGGAAGACTCATGAACAACCTGCGTTATGCAGATGACACAACCCTGCTTGCTGAAATTGAGGAGGACCTGAAGCGCTTGCTGCAGAAGGTCAAGAACTGCAGCCTTCAATATGAACTGAAGTGCAACATCAAGGAAACAAAGATTCTCACCAATGGTCATTTGGCAGCACCATGATAGTGAAATGATTGATATTGTTAACAGCTTCAGTTTGCTGGGCTCCACAATCAACATTTTTGGTACTAGGAGCCAGGATATCAAAAGATGAACTACATTGGAAAAGTCTGCTGTCAGGGACCTCTCCAGAGTACTAAAGAACAACAATGTCAGTCTGGAGACTAAGGTGCGCCTGATCTAGGCTATGGTCTTCACAATCACTTGCTATGCATCAGAGAGCTGGACAGTGACTAGGAATGATAGAAGGAGAGTTGATGTCCTTGACCTTTGGTGCTGGAAAAGAGTACTGAATATACCGTGGACTGCTAGGAGAACAAACAGGTTTGTCCTAGAGAGGGTGAATCCAGGCTACTCCTGGGAGGCAAGGATTCTGAAGTTCCATCTAACATACTTTGGAAATGTTGCAAGGAGCGATCTGTCCTTGGAGAGGGACATCATGCTTGGGAGGGTGGAGGGACAGTGCAAGAGAGGAAGACCCTAGATGAGATTAATTGATTCAGTCAGTGAGGCAATAGGGGAAGGTGTGTCAGAGACAGTAAGATTGGCTTAGGATAGAGCATGATTCAGAGCTGTTGTACATATGGTTTCCATAAGTCGCAAGTGACTCGATGGCACATAAAAACAAAAACTAGATAATGCAAATTTCAGTCTCTTCTAACATCCATTTTATGTTGGGTTTGTTTTGTTTTTGTGTTGTTGCTTTTTTCTGTCCTGTCTTTGAATCATAAAGGAGAAGCATCCTGTAAAACTTTTGTCAAGCCCAGTGGAGTAAAGTGAAAAAGGAATTCATTAATTTCTTACTGAATAAAAAAGGAAACGCTGGTGGTCTGGTGTTAAGAAGCAATGGTGCTATCTCAAAGCCATGACATTGAAACCCACCAGCTGCTCTGCAGAGAAGCCTGGGCAATCTC